>NC_047105.1:8993749-9360365 GCF_902500255.1 Thalassophryne amazonica
TTGTTTTTCTGGTTGAAATGAGATATAAATAATCTACCAGACTTAAAAAATACAAGTTTCCATGTATTTTATTTGTCTAAAAATAAATGTCAGAGGTTCCTAATGTTAAACAAGAATTATCTAATATGAAATAACAGGTGGTTTTAATTTACAGATGAAAGGTTCTAAAGAACCATTTATTGATTTATTTAGCTATTTAATTACAAGTGTTCTAAACTTTTTTTTAACAGTAATCAGAAATTTTGAGGTAACAAACAACAACATTTCCAATGATTTTTCTTCAGAAAACTGCTCTCTAAATGAGCAGTCCTGTCACATGTTAATGTTTAGTACAGATCAGTGGTTTCTGCACCAATCGGATTGGTCCGATCCATTTTGTAGATCAGTGGTTTCTGCCATGAGTCTTCCATGTTTTGGCCCGACGCGTCGTTCCTATTGGACAACATGGAGGTACGTCACAGCTCAGAGTGTCGAAAGTTGGCGCACCTCATCTCGACAGAACACCGGCTCTGTGTGGTATGCAGGAGATCACTTGACCGAGGGTCTATACGTTCAAATAATAATTAGAAAAATATGTCATGACTCTTTACTCTTACTCAGTCAGTCTCTTACAACGGTGTAGCCTAAATACACGAGCTTTCCAGGAGCGCACCCAATTCATTACGCATGCTCAGAGGCACGTCTCCTCCGGTGTGCACTTTTTTTTTGGGGGGGGGGGGAGCGACCCCGCCCCCTGTGATAAACTCATCGCCCCCTTAATATTTTTTTATGGTGCCGGGACTGAGGCTGACGCACAGGTTTAAGAACTCCTGGCCACACCTGTGCTAAGTGACTGACAGAAACAAAGGCAAAGATGCAGCCAGAGGAGAAGACATCAACCGTTCTGTTAAATGAAGATTCTGTTGGAAGACGAATGCAGATACGGTTTCCAGCCATGGTCCCTGGAGGGGGGTGTTTCTCCTGGGCCAGGTTTGTGTGGTCGCCGGGAGGCTTCCATGAGGGTGGGGTGCTGTTGTGGCTGGCGTGCCTGGCTGGCTTTTGTGTGTTGTTTCTGTCTTTGGTTTTCCTCCCAGGTGGTGCGCATTTGGGACTGAGTGGCTGTGTAGCTGAGTTTATCAGGACCTCACCCTGATCACCTGAGGCTGATCATGTGCAGCTCATCAGGACTCACAGCTGTGGTGCATCTACATGGATTGGAACATGGTAGCATTTAAGTCTGGAGTACACAGTGTGTATTTGCCAGAGACTCGACCTTGTGACCAGACGGGTGAGATCGTCATCTCAAGAGCCATCTCATCATCAGTGGATGCAGAGAACGTCCAGGTTTGATGCATGGTCTGTGAAAGAGGAGGGGGTGAGGTCTCACGCTCGTCAGCACACTTCCTGAGGTACGTTAGATTTTGTGACTAACATTTATACAGTCAGTAAATGTGGTGTCCCTCACACCTTATTATATTGAGCTGTATGTTGGTCATTTAAATCAGCTTCCACTGCAGTGGAGTTTGTGAACAGGGTGTTCTATGCCTGCAGGGTGGGAAGCTGATTTGCAATTAAGCCAGGAAGTGTTTGCTGTTTGTACACCTTTGAGTGGTCTCTCTGTGTGTTGAGTGTGGACTCACATAATGATTTCTTCTTTCACAGACTCGGTTTGTCGCGGCCACCTAGGGGGTGTCGGCGGGGTCCTTGGGTCCGAACTGGTTCTGGCTCCGGACCGTTAGCGCTGCTGGGAGCGCACCGCAATCCACCACGCCAGACCGCGCACTTTTATATTTTTCACATCACTGTTATGTTTATTAAACTCTGTTATCCTTTGTACCGTGCTCTGCTTATTTCATACTGGGTCCTTCAAACGCTGGTCGGTTCTCCGGGCTGCGTCCGACACATAACAGTGATGTCTGAGGGACATCACTGCATGGGTGCTCAGCTTGAGTTTATGTCAGATTCCTTGAAGTCGTTAATGACATTTATTACATAGAGGGAGAAAATTGCAAATCCATTCCAATTGTTCTTTGAGGAACATTGCTTTTAAGCATTCCAATAATTTTTCCATGCATATATTGACAAACTGGAAATCCTCCACTCATCTTTGCTCCTCAAAGTCTCAGCCTTTCGTGGATATTGCTTTCGTGGAATTACCTGTTGACATCACTTGTTTGAAATAATGTAATTATTTTTTGTGCAAAATTACAATGGGCCCAACTTTTTTGGAGTGTGTTGCAGCCCTGAAATGCAAGATGTATATTAGCAAATGAAATTAAGTTGACCAGAAAAAAATATGAAATATCTTGGATCATACCATCAGCAGTAAAACAGAAGTCAAAGTATCACTGCAAGGGTTTTTTTTTTTTTTTTTGCATTCTCCATATTGTCGCAAACATTTTCAGGTTTGGGGTTGTACACATTGTTTCTGTTAGTGTGAAATCAGTCTTGAGCTTCTGTGTAAAATACTATTTTAATTATATATTGTTGACCCATGTAAAACCTGACTGATGTCATCAAGTACTAACTGACTTTATGATCTGTCATTTAACATATTCTTGTGATATTTCACTACCAGATGTATCCTGATACATCTTGACACCAGACAAGCCTGGTCTTGTGATGATAGCATGAAAATGAGAACATCTTATCCCTCTGACAAAAGTCGCATTGATATTTTGCAAAGAAGAGGAGCTTTGTGGAATTAGCATAACTGTAATCTGAATTAATTGTAGGGTCTGGATAAATGTTTTCCTTATTTAATTGTAATAGTTGTTGATAATATAACTCATGCAATACAAAAGCTGACTACTCTATTTCAAAATATTTTCACTATAACGGCGCTACGATCAGATTGGTTTAATTCGTTAAACCATTTACAATACTTCAAATTTCTTCATTTATGTCCAATTTAATGTCTAATTATTCATGATTTTTTCTGTCACTGGGTGCAACTTATGCCCAGCAAACGTCAGTATTTTTTCGGGATGTGACAGCACTGGCTGCCGATGAGAAGCAAACTTTGGTGTTGGTCTCTTTTAGCCAATGTTCTCTTTTTAGCTTTCTATTTTCCATGTAATTATTCATATTCATATACGGTATTGGCTTAGCAGCCTCTAACCTTATCTGCACCAATTCACATTGCTTTTTGTGGCCAATTTGTGAAGCATCCCCTGGGTGCTTCAAGATAAATTAAAGCGCAGCATCCCTCATCACCTCCCACATGTCCTAATCCATTGCTTTAGTTTTTTCTGCTCAGTGGATTTGATTGGAAGCAAATATTCTGTTTTTTTTTGTTTTTTTGTTTTTTTCTTCAATAGTTTCATTATTTGCAAATATACAATGTTTTGGTTATATTGTGAAGCATGTGCAAAAAAAGAAAAAAAAATGTTCCACTTATCTCTTTAAAGACTTGAAAGTCTGCAGCGTGACCTCACCTCAAATATTGTCAGTTGTAAAGGTGAGGCAGCAGGTCTTACTGCAGAAAATTGGCTGTTATAATGTGCTGCATAAGAGTGATACATTACCATTATGTCAGTGGCAGGAAGGCCCTGATTGAAAGAGAAATGTGAGACAAGATGAGACCGATGATATTTGGCCATGCCCAATTAAGCTCTGACAAGTAATTGTTTTAATAAATTGCGAAAGGACATATCTGAGGCACTCAGGGGTCATTTGTGATGTTGCACAATAAATATAGACTTAACTGGCTCACGTGGTGCACCGGGATTTGAGGTCGAGGTTAAAAATAAATTATATATGTGTGCTGTGATCTCTTTCTGCCTCATCGTGGTCATGTAGAATACAGATGGGAATGGCCAAACACCAGATCTTTCTATGGATGAATACAGAGTATCAATATGAGTATTGCCATCACCGAAAATTAAATACTTAAAAAATCAAGTATGTCTTAAATTACAAGAATATTTATAACATAATTTTATTATAGTTATAATATTTAATATTAATATTAGAATATTTAACCCCTTAAGCCCTAGAGCCTATTTCATCAAAATCACATACCCATACATTGTGATTTATTTCTCAGCTTGTACAAGGTCAAAAATGCAGAGGTTTGGATCAGCTAAAAGACAGGTCCTAGGGGATGTCGTGGATGCAAAGAAAATTGAAAGTAAATAATACTTGGTAGGAGTAAATGAGGTTTTTGTTCCCAAAAAATGAATTCCGATATATGTCTTTGCTTGGCGTTTCAGCTGTGGTTAGTTGATATGTGATTGAAGTGGATACTTTTGTAGAGGAGACTTCACTTGACATTTTGATGTATAATAAGTGTATGTTGGTGCCAGCATTGGTTAGTTATGAGTGTTCATATGTTCCAAAACAGCGCAAGTCCCCAAATTTAGGGACTCTAGGGTTTAAGAGGTTAATATAGTTTGAGGATGATTGATTGATTTCAGCCACATAGGATGTGCAGCCAGTACACTCTGAGTGTGGGTCCCAAGCCCGGATAATGAGTAGGGTTGCATCAGGAAAGGCATCCGGCATAAAACAAGCCAAAATAAGATGCAGAGTGCAAATCGAATCTCCATACTGAATCAGTACCTTCCCTCCCACCCTGGAAACACCCCCACTACATGGCAGCATGGATTAAAGCTTACTTAAACCTTGATAAGGTCCAATCAAGGTACCTTTTAACCTCTATGTTTCGTGGATGTTTTATGTCCCAAGATGAAGCACAGTTTGATTGACTGTGAACGATATTGGTATTCTTTCTGTATGTATCTATAGCTGTCTACAATAGAAAATACAGTATTTCCTATTCTGAAGTATCTTTACATCCCCCTTCCAAATATACTCTACAAAGATTTGGAGTTGATTGAAAACCTGAAATATGACAGAACATAGGCCCATGATGGGTGGGGAGTAAGATATCGTAACCTGGATAGATTCCCCCCCACCCGATATCAAGAATTCTGTACTATATTTTCCAAATTCATCCCACTATAAACATGGCTGCATTAAACAAAGATGTAGCAACCTTCCAATCAGGATAGAGCAACCTTTAAACTCTATATTTCATGGATGTTTTATGGTCCCAGATGAAGCACAGTTTGATTGATGGTGGACGATATTGGTATTCTTTCTGTATGTATCTATAGCTATCTACAATAGTAATATTAGTAATAACTGTAGTATTTCCTATTCTAAAGTATCTTTAAATCCCCTTTCCAAATATACTCTACAAATATATGGACCTGACTGACAACATGAAATATAACAGAACATCTGTCCATGATGGGGTGGGAGGTAAGAGAGAATTTACACAAAAAAGGGGTCAGACACTTCAGAATGGAGGATGAAAATGTTGTTTTCCACAGTTTCAGCTATGTATTATTCTGGGTAGGATGAAATGGGTGATAATGCTACAGCAGACATGCTATGCAGGGGGTGGGGGGAAGATATCCTAGGACAACCCCCCCCATGGGGTAAGATATACTATTACATGAGGATAACAATGGACCCAACATTTCAGCTTGGGACTCCGACGAGGGCAGTCACATCTCCTCCACTCTCCCTTATCTCTGTTCTCTGCTTTTAACCTTCAAGTCCCTACTTCACCAGACTGTGAATTCCTCAGATTGTTTTGGATTCTGGATCTGTTGGACTACTATTGGATTAACCATGGAATTGATCAGCTGATCTATTGACACCATTTTTTCTACAAGAAGGTCAGGACCGGGGGATCCTACCTACCCAGATGGAATGTATCCTGTGGGCTATGTTCTCGATTCCTGGAGTTCTTGGCATGTGGCATGTTTGGCCCTTTCTCCGTTAAGGACGTCGAGGATTTATTAATTTTTGGTCTTATGGTAGCAGGGCTGGTACTTTCTGGCTTATGTGCTGCCTGATCTACCGGAAAATTGGCAAGATGGCGGCATCAAGAACCACGGCCCCTCTCTTGTCCGTCATGGTTAATGAGGTTGGCAAGGCAGTGCATTCTCAGAGTGCGATGACTCTTGAACTCAGACGCAAATTGGATGACATCTTGGAGCAGATGCGTGCCTTGCAGTTGAAGTTGAAGATTTCAGAGGCCGGTGAATATTCTTAATTCATAATTGGGAATTACTTAAAAAGCCATCACTTGACCCAGCTATCTTAGCTAATTATAGGCCAATCTCCAACCTTACTTTTCTCTCAAAAATTCTTGAAAGGGTAGTTGTAAAACAGCTAACTGATCATCTGCAGAGGAAAGGTCTATTTGAAGAGTTTCAGTCAGGTTTTAGAATTCATCATAGTACAGAAACAGCATTAGTGAAGGTTACAAATGATCTTCTTATGGCCTCGGACAGTGGACTCATCTCTGTGCTTGTTCTGTTAGACCTCAGTGCTGCTTTTGATACTGTTGACCATAAAATTTTATTACAGAGATTAGAGCATGCCATAGGTATTAAAGGCACTGCGCTGCGGTGGTTTGAATCATATTTGTCTAATAGATTACAATTTGTTCATGTAAATGGGGAATCTTCTTCACAGACTAAAGTTAATTATGGAGTTCCACAAGGTTCTGTGCTAGGACCAATTTTATTCACTTTATACATGCTTCCCTTAGGCAGTATTATTAGACGGTATTGCTTAAATTTTCATTGTTACGCAGATGATACCCAGCTTTATCTATCCATGAAGCCAGAGGACACACACCAATTAGCTAAACTGCAGGATTGTCTTACAGACATAAAGACATGGATGACCTCTATTTCCTGCTTTTAAACTCAGATAAAACTGAAGTTATTGTACTTGGCCCCACAAATCTTAGAAACATGGTGTCTAACCAGATCCTTACTCTGGATGGCATTACCCTGACCTCTAGTAATACTGTGAGAAATCTTGGAGTCATTTTTGATCAGGATATGTCATTCAAAGCGCATATTAAACAAATATGTAGGACTGCTTTTTTGCATTTACGCAATATCTCTAAATTCAGAAAGCTCTTGTCTCAGAGTGATGCTGAAAAACTAATTCATGCATTTATTTCCTGTAGGCTGGACTATTGTAATTATTATTATCAGGTTGTCCTAAAAGTTCCCTAAAAAGCCTTCAGTTAATTCAAAATGCTGCAGCTAGAGTACTGACGGGGACTAGAAGGAGAGAGCATATCTCACCCATATTGGCCTCTCTTCATTGGCTTCCTGTTAATTCTAGAATAGAATTTAAAATTCTTCTTCTTACTTATAAGGTTTTGAATAATCAGGTCCCATCTTATCTTAGGGACCTCGTAGTACCATATCACCCCAATAGAGCGCTTCGCTCTCAGACTGCAGGCTTACTTGTAGTTCCTAGGGTTTGTAAGAGTAGAATGGGAGCAGAGCCTTCAGCTTTCAGGCTCCTCTCCTGTGGAACCAGCTCCCAATTCAGATCAGGGAGACAGACACCCTCTCTACTTTTAAGATTAGGCTTAAAACTTTCCTTTTTGCTAAAGCTTATAGTTAGGGCTGGATCAGGTGACCCTGAACCATCCCTTAGTTATGCTGCTATAGACTTAGACTGCTGGGGGGTTCCCATGATGCACTGTTTCTTTCTCTTTTTGCTCTGTATGCACCACTCTGCATTTAATCATTAGTGATCGATCTCTGCTCCCCTCCACAGCATGTCTTTTTCCTGGTTCTCTCCCTCAGCCCCAACCAGTCCCAGCAGAAGACTGCCCCTCCCTGAGCCTGGTTCTGCTGGAGGTTTCTTCCTGTTAAAGGGAGTTTTTCCTTCCCACTGTAGCCAAGTGCTTGCTCACAGGGGGTCGTTTTGACCGTTGGGGTTTTACATAATTA
Organism: Thalassophryne amazonica; assembly: GCF_902500255.1. Classification (NCBI taxonomy): domain Eukaryota; kingdom Metazoa; phylum Chordata; class Actinopteri; order Batrachoidiformes; family Batrachoididae; genus Thalassophryne; species Thalassophryne amazonica. The sequence continues at coordinate 9,001,510 of NC_047105.1, forward strand.
TTGTATGGCCTTGCCTTACAATATAAAGCGCCTTGGGGCAACTGTTGTTGTGATTTGGCGCTATATAAAAAAATTGATTGAATTGATTGAATTGAATATTCTTAATTCATATTGGGGTTTGGTTGTGCAAGCAGAACTGTTCAAAAAGTGTTTTTCACTGCTCAAACCATAACACTACAGGCGTATCAAGCCTGAAGGTCAAATTGCCCAACTGTTTTTCTTCCAGAGGAATTTTTTCGGCCTGGAGAACATTGGCTGTTTCTTATTTCAACTCACAAAGACAATAAACTGTTTTACACAGGACTGAAGCATGCTCTATTCCCTCCACCCAGCCGCCCCTATCCCCCAGCAACACTCCCCTTTCTGGCACCTGCTAACGTCACTCCTTCCCCCTTCTGCGGGGGCGGTGCAGTTTTAGCTGCAGCTGGCCTCCGTTCCTCCCCCCAAAGCCAACAGCGGTGCATCTCAGGGTTGCTGGTGTGCCATTATTACGTAAACAAGTAATATTGGTGGACTAACTGCTGTCTGAGGTAACTGGAGTGTAAACATAATTTCTCCACTGTGAGATCAATAAAGTATATCTCTCTCTTTATTTATTTATTTTACCTTTATTTAACCAGGTTTAGTGCCATTGAGATCGAGATCTCTTTTGCAAGGGAGACGTGGACATTCTAAAGTTTCCAATTCACTTAACCTGCATGAGTTTAAATGTGGGAGGAAACCGGAACACCCAGAGGAAATCCACGCAAACATGGGAGAACAGGGCTATTTAGATCCTTATATGTCAACAACAAAAACGTAAAGCCTGCACTAAAATTCAGAGGAAGCCAATCAAGGGAAGCTAAAACAGGTGTGTTGTCTTACATTTCCTGGTTTGAGTGAGTACTGTAACAGATCTGAAGACAGTCCATACTGTATATAGTGGGTCAGAAGATAAAACATTACATTGATTCTGCAGGACACAAATGCATTTGACAGCTACATGGCTACTGGAGATAGAGTTGTGATTTATATGGACTAGTGCAGTGCCCGTAGGAAGTTTGTATTCCTATCGAAAATTGGGAGTTTAAGTAGATTTTTCATGGATGGTCGTATGAGGCTGTGTTTGAAGGTGGGATGTACAAAGAGGTGTACTTACTCTTACGCTATACAAATAAAATTATTATTTTATTATTACATAGCTTGAACAGACAAAGTGTACATTTGTTCAGACATGGGTGACACTGAGATATAAATAGACACGCAATTACCGTTATTTTAAGAAAAAGGTTGACATTCATCCAGACATACACACATAGAGATATAGGAAGGAATAAACACAGTTAGTGTACATGAAGCACAAACATATGGATGGGATGTGAATACAGTAGTTATTGATAATGTGAGTCAGGGACATTTAGGTTTGTTGTGAAATGTGTGGATTGATTGATAACTATTATGTTTTCATATATTTTGGCTTTTAGCATGGACAACTGTAGGTAGTTGAACCCTATTCCACTAATATGAAAAGTACCACTGCCAGAGTGTTTTGTTTTTTGACCATTGGGGAAAAGCAAAAACAATAATACAACAGCAGAATTTTAAAAGTGTTTTGAAGGCTCAATCTGGATAGATTTTTTTTTGAGGTGAAGTTATGGGTATGTATGGTGGAATATGTCCACAGCCAGAGACAGTGCAGCATGTCCTCATGTATTGTAAAAAACATTCCAGAGAAAGGCAAGAGCTTCTCTCACAATTTAGAAGAATAGTCCTGAAACAAGTTTCTGTAGGATGCATTTTCAACATAAGGTCAAGTGAGAGGTGGAAGTGTTAGTAACCCTCTGGGGTCCGAGGGCATTTTTTGGACAGTTCACTCGCCTGGCATAAATGTTTTATTACTGCTGTTAAAAGCTCACCCTGCATCCACAATCAACTAGTATGTGCCTTCTTTTCAGGACAACCTGTACTTTCAGAATATATATGCTACAGTGGTGTTTTACAAGTGTAATAAAGGTTTATAATCAGAAATAAGAAAGGAAAAAATAAAGCGGGATATTATTTTCAGACACATTTATTCAAAACACACAGCAAACTATAATAAACAACTATTTTGATGCTTTTAAAGGTAGTTTGGGTTCTTGTACAAAAGAATGTACAAAATATAGGTTGTAACAATAAACACAAATGCATATTTTGAACAATATATACAAAATAATCGATGCATTTTGTTGGTTTTCAATGCCACATCTCAAAGCAGTTTCTGTCTGCTATTACACAAAGGCCCACATCACAAACTTTGCACCTCCATGGAGTTAACTTTTCTTCTTGGAATGTGTTACTGCACTGTAAACATCCTCTCTTCATAGTTCGAGGCTCTGCTTACACCCCTCCCCCTTCTTCCATTCATTTACGTAAATGGCATTTTATGCGTGAGAGCAAGAGAGGCAACAATATTCACGGGCCAAGTAGTGAATCATGTCTTCTACTGACACTCTTAGTTCCACCACGTGAGATTGTATGAGGCCCTCTTATGCTGATCACTTCCATTCATATGCGTAACAGTGCTTGGCGCATTCGAGCCAGGAGCCAGAGCGTTATTCAAACAAGCTTTCACGGGGTTCATGTGGCGTCATGACGACGCAGGAATGTCTGCGTCAGGTGCGCGCAGCAGGGAGGTAGAGAGGAGGCGAGGACGCAGCCTGCAGGTTCTCTGCACAGAGAAATCAGTGTGCACAGTTTGGCTGCAGCCAGACTGTGCACTCTGATTTCTCTTCTATTTTATATTTGTTCTTGTGTAGGTCTGTGCTCTGAGTTCTTTTATAGTTTATCTTTCCTCCTTTGACCGGGGAATGCGTGCGCGCGTGCGAACGAACCGTCCATGAGTAAATGTAGCGATGTCTGGAGTTAGACTTGATGTGGACATGTCCTGTCTCTGACAATCAGTCTGTGAGCAGGACTTGTGTCCTTTTTGTCCTTTATTTAACAGAATGATAAGAGAGTTTGAGGGGAGAGTGAGGAGCGCAGCCAGACAGTTTTTTCTTTTAATTGTTCACATGTGCGTGCAGGAATGAATCGTCTGTGAGTGGACTGGAGATGTCTGGACTTTTTACTGGATGTGGACATGTCCTGTCTCTGGCAATCTGTCTGTGAGCAGGACTTTTATGAACTTTATTTAAACACTTTTGTGAGAGAATTTAAGAGCGAGTAGCTGCAGCAGCAGTCAGGCTGTAATCAGCATTTTTTTTGTGCTCTTTTTGAGCGTGTAGTTTCACTGCATTGTGTACATGGTATAAAGACAATCCTGCATGATTTATACTTCAGGAACAATGGAACATGGCAGGAATGATAAATTGGCAACAGGTAACGTTGTATTGTGAGGGTGTGGCTTCCAGTCACACTGAGTACCGTTGCATTGTCCTGACTTGTGTTGAAACCACTTCATTTCTGCATCCTGTGCTCGATGCAGAAAAAATTAAACATGTTTAATTTTGGCGTCTGATTTGCTTCATCCTTTGAGTCCTTTGCGCTGTTCTGGTGTTGAGCTACATCGTCTCAGCACTGGGTTGCTTCCACGTGGCGTCACCGTGATGCCGCACAATGCAACTCGAAGTTGGCCTGGTGTGAAAGGGGCTTAAGTAGTAACACATCTCTTCTATCCAGGGTTGGGACCAGGAAGCAGAGTTGTAGTCTTACACACCTCTCTGCAGCTTCTCTCCCCCTGCCATCCCCTCATTACCCCATCCCCGTAGAGACGGTGCCTGCTCCCAGACTACCAATAACCAGCAAAAATCTATTTAAGCATAAAAATTCAAAAAGAAAAAATAATATAGCACCTTCAACTGCACCACAGACTAAAACAGTTAAATGTGGTCTATTAAACATTAGGTCTCTCTCTTCTAAGTCCCTGTTGGTAAATGATATAATAATTGATCAACATATTGATTTATTCTGCCTTACAGAAACCTGGTTACAGCAGGATGAATATGTTAGTTTAAATGAGTCAACACCCCCGAGTCACACTAACTGTCAGAATGCTCGTAGCACGGGCCGGGGCGGAGGATTAGCAGCAATCTTCCATTCCGGCTTATTAATTAATCAAAAACCCAGACAGAGCTTTAATTCATTTGAAAGCTTGACTCTTAGTCTTGTCCATCCAAATTGGAAGTCCCAAAAACCAGTTTTATTTGTTATTATCTATCGTCCACCTGGTCGTTACTGTGAGTTTCTCTGTGAATTTTCAGACCTTTTGTCTGACTTAGTGCTTAGCTCAGATAAGATAATTATAGTGGGCGATTTTAACATCCACACAGATGCTGAGAATGACAGCCTCAACACTGCATTTAATCTATCATTAGACTCTATTGGCTTTGCTCAAAAGTAAATGAGTCCACCCACCACTTTACTCATATCTTAGATCTTGTTCTGACTTATGGTATGGAAATAGAAGACTTAACAAGTATTCCCTGAAAACTCCCTTCTGTCTGATCATTTCTTAATAACATTTACATTTACTCTGATGGACTACCCAGCAGTGGGGAATAAGTTTCATTACACTAGAAGTCTTTCAGAAAGCGCTGTAACTAGGTTTAAGGATATGATTCCTTCTTTATGTTCTCTAATGCCATATACCAACACGTGCAGAGTAGCTACCTAAACTCTGTAAGTGAGATAGAGTATCTCGTCATAGTTTTACATCCTCATTGAAGACAACTTTGGATGCTGTAGCTCCTCTAAAAAAAGAGAGCTTTAAATCAGAAGTGCCTGACTCCGTGGTATAACTCACAAACTCGTAGCTTAAAGCAGATAACCCGTAAGTTGGAGAGGAAATGGCGTCTCACTAATTTAGAAGATCTTCACTTAGCCTGGAAAAAGAGTCTGTTGCTCTATAAAAAAGCCCTCCGTAAAGCTAGGACATCTTTCTACTCATCACTAATTGAAGAAAATAAGAACAACCCCAGGTTTCTTTTCAGCACTGTAGCCAGGCTGACAAAGAGTCAGAGCTCTATTGAGCTGAGTATTCCATTAACTTTAACTAGTAATGACTTCAGGACTTTCTTTGCTAACAAAATTTTAACTATTAGAGAAAAAATTACTCATAACCATCCCAAAGACGTATCGTTATCTTTGGCTGCTTTCAGTGATGCCGGTATTTGGTTAGACTCTTTCTCTCTGATTGTTTTGTCTGAGTTATTTTCATTAGTTACTTCATCCAAACCATCAACATGTTTATTAGACCCCATTCCTACCAGGCTGCTCAAGGAAGCCCTACCATTATTTAATGCTTCAATCTTAATATGATCAATCTATCTTTGTTAGTTGGCTATGTACCACAGGCTTTTAAGGTGGCAGTAATTAAACCATTACTTAAAAAGCCATCACTTGACCCAGCTATCTTAGCTAATTATAGGCCAATCTCCAACCTTCCTTTTCTCTCAAAAATTCTTGAAAGGGTAGTTGTAAAACAGCTAACTGATCATCTGCAGATGAATGGTCTATTTGAAGAGTTTCAGTCAGGTTTTAGAATTCATCATAGTACAGAAACAGCATTAGTGAAGGTTACAAATGATCTTCTTATGGCCACGGACAGTGGACTCATCTCTGTGCTTGTTCTGTTAGACCTCAGTGCTGCTTTTGATACTGTTGACCATAAAATTTTATTACAGAGATTAGAGCATGCCATAGGTATTAAAGGCACTGCGCTGCGGTGGTTTGAATCATATTTGTCTAATAGATTACAATTTGTTGATGTAAATTGGGAATCTTCTTCACAGACTAAAGTTAATTATGGAGTTCCACAAGGTTCTGTGCTAGGACCAATTTTATTCACTTTATACATGCTTCCCTTAGGCAGTATTATTAGACGGTATTGCTTAAATTTTCATTGTTACGCAGATGATACCCAGCTTTATCTATCCATGAAGCCAGAGGACACACACCAATTAGCTAAACTGCAGGATTGTCTTACAGACATAAAGACATGGATGACCTCTAATTTCCTGCTTTTAAACTCAGATAAAACTGAAGTTATTGTACTTGGCCCCACAAATCTTAGAAACATGGTGTCTAACCAGATCCTTACTCTGGATGGCATTACCCTGACCTCTAGTAATACTGTGAGAAATCTTGGAGTCATTTTTGATCAGGATATGTCATTCAAAGCGCATATTAAACAAATATGTAGGACTGCTTTTTTGCATTTACGCAATATCTCTAAAATCAGAAAGGTCTTGTCTCAGAGTGATGCTGAAAAACTAATTCATGCATTTATTTCCTCTAGGCTGGACTATTGTAATTCATTATTATCAGGTTGTCCTAAAAGTTCCCTAAAAAGCCTTCAGTTAATTCAAAATGCTGCAGCTAGAGTACTGACGGGGACTAGAAGGAGAGAGCATATCTCACCCATATTGGCCTCTCTTCATTGGCTTCCTGTTAATTCTAGAATAGAATTTAAAATTCTTCTTCTTACTTATAAGGTTTTGAATAATCAGGTCCCATCTTATCTTAGGGACCTCGTAGTACCATATCACCCCAATAGAGCGCTTCGCTCTCAGACTGCAGGCTTACTTGTAGTTCCTAGGGTTTGTAAGAGTAGAATGGGAGGCAGAGCCTTCAGCTTTCAGGCTCCTCTCCTGTGGAACCAGCTCCCAATTCAGATCAGGGAGACAGACACCCTCTCTACTTTTAAGATTAGGCTTAAACTTTCCTTTTTGCTAAAGCTTATAGTTAGGGCTGGATCAGGTGACCCTGAACCATCCCTTAGTTATGCTGCTATAGACGTAGACTGCTGGGGGGTTCCCATGATGCACTGTTTCTTTCTCTTTTTGCTCTGTATGCACCACTCTGCATTAATCATTAGTGATCGATCTCTGCTCCCCTCCACAGCATGTCTTTTTCCTGGTTCTCTCCCTCAGCCCCAACCAGTCCCAGCAGAAGACTGCCCCTCCCTGAGCCTGGTTCTGCTGGAGGTTTCTTCCTGTTAAAAGGGAGTTTTTCCTTCCCACTGTAGCCAAGTGCTTGCTCACAGGGGGTCGTTTTGACCGTTGGGGTTTTACATAATTATTGTATGGCCTTGCCTTACAATATAAAGCGCCTTGGGGCATCTGTTTGTTGTGATTTGGCGCTATATAAAAAAATTGATTGATTGATTGATTGATTAATAACACTTTTTGGTGCACCACGTGAGGTAAATCTGCCCGACGACTGGACATTGGAAAACCATGTGACGGTGAACCAATTCCGATTGAACTCTCACATTGTGCATGTCATCACAAAGCTTCTATGAGGACTACAAGCATGAAGGAGCGTTGGATCAAAAGTCTCTGGAGTATACTTTTCAGCAAAAAAGTAAGTTTCTATCTAATATCATTAAAAAACTATGCATCATTTAATGAAACTTGTATTCTGCCATTGTATACGATGGGGCCGACCCCAGAGGGATTTATTAATACTTGAAAGACACTGGACTCATCGAGAGGATTTAATACTGCTGTAACGGACTGATGCAGATGGTGACAGCAATGCAACAATAAGGATGTCGGCTGCCATTAATCGCCATAGAACAAGAAAGGTGCGCTTGATTTGTTCACAAGGGTACATTTTGAAGACGGAGCACATTTCCGCCTTTACAAAATGACACAAAAAACCCCCACCAAAAAAATAAATCAAAGTGCTTAATTAACTCATATTTGCAGTCAGTCTGTGTAAATCGTGGGACCTTTTGATTGTGCAGCTAAGATAACGTTAGCCAATTAAACACCATAGAAGAAAAGAGGGTGCATTTGATTTAATTCACGAGGACATTTTGAGAAGGCCAAACCTGGAATCAAAATAAAGCTTTCAAAGTAAAGGTTTTGAAAATTATTTTCCCAGATTTTCATAATAAAGGATGCATATCATTGTGCCATGTACAAGCCATATCCAAAAGCTGAGGCTGATCTGACAGATAGTCAGAGAGATATGCGAGCCACATACAGTAGTGTTCAGAATAATAGTAGTGCTATGTGACTAAAAAGATTAATCCAGGTTTTGAGTATATTTCTTACTGTTACATGGGAAACAAGGTACCAGTAGATTCAGCAGATTCTCACAAATCCAACAAGACCAAGCATTCATGATATGCACACTCTTAAGGCTATGAAATTGGGCTATTAGTTAAAAAAAAAAAAAGTAGAAAAGGGGGTGTTCACAATAACAGTAGCATCTGCTGTTGACGCAACAAACTCAAAATTATTATGTTCAAACTGCTTTTTTTAGCAATCCTGTGACTAGTATTTAGTTGTATAACTGCAGTTTTTCATGATTTTTTCACATCTGCGAGGCATTAATTTTGTTGGTTTGGAACCAATATTTTGCTGGTTTACTAGTGTGCTTGGGTTCATTGTCTTGTTGAAACACCCATTTCAAGGGCATGTCCTCTTCAGCATAAGGCAACATGACCTCTTCAAGTATTCTGACATATCCAAACTGATCCATGATACCTGGTATGCGATATATAGGCCCAACACCATAGTAGGAGAAACATGCCCATATCATGATGCTTGCACCACCATGCTTCACTGTCTTCACTGTGAACTGTGGCTTGAATTCAGAGTTTGGGGGTTGTCTCACAAACTGTCTGTGGCCCTTGGACCCAAAAAGAACATTTTACTCTCATCAGTCCACAAAATATTCCTCCATTTCTCTTTAGGCCAGTTGATGTGTTCTTTGGCAAATTGTAACCTCTTCTGCACGTCTTTTATTTAACAGAGGGACTTTGCGGGGGATTCTTGCAAATAAATTAGCTTCACACAGGCATCTTCTAACTGTCACAGCACTTACAGGTAACTCCAGACTGTCTTTGATCATCCTGGAGCTGATCAATGGGTGAGCCTTTGCCATTCTGGTTATTCTTCTATCCATTTTGATTGTCGTTTTCCATTTTCTTCCACACGTCTGTTTTTTTTGTCCATTTTAAAGCATTGGAGATCATTGTAGATGAACAGCCTATCATTTTTTGCACCTGCGTATAAGTTTTCCCCTCTCCAATCAACTTTTTAATCAAACTACGCTGTTCTTCTGAACAATGTCTTGAATGTTCCATTTTCCTCAGGCTTTCAAAGAGAAAAGCATGTTCAACAGGTGCTGGCTTCATCCTTAAATAGGGGACACCTGATTCACACCTGTTTGTTCCACAAAATTGACGAACTCACTGACTGAATACCACACTACTATTATTGTGAACACCCCCTTTTCTACTTTTTTTACTAATAGCCCAATTTCATAGTTTTAAGAGTGTGCATATCATGAATGCTTGGTCTTGTTGGATTCGTGAGAATCTACTGAATCTACTGGTACCTTGTTTCCCATGTAACAATAAGAAATATACTCAAAACCTGGATTAATCGTTTTAGTCACATAGCACTACTATTATTCTGAACACTACTGTACCCACATACAGACACTTCTTGCTTTATGGACAGATAGTTGCTACTCGGAATGTAGTGAGGTTCTGTCGTGTGGTGGATCCAGTGATGTGCAGCACCAGTACATGCTGCTAAATTTGACCGGACCTTGACAGTTTTACAGGGCAAAGGTTATAATCTGCTTTGTTAGCTTCACTTATTTTAAAATATGTCCACACCACTGACTCATCTCTCGCCTCAATTATACTCACTTTATCCACAATTACCCAACACGAGTATCAGTATTCTCTCTGGCTCTGGTTTGAATAACAGACTTCTATAATTCAGTCATCATTGTCTGTAATTTATCTTCACAGATGAATTGTGCAAAATATGTGCACTTTGAAAAATCCCCCACAGTTCTTCATCAGAAGGATCAATCAAGCATAATTAACCAGCACTTTCTTTTGTGACAGTCGATCCTGGAGTGCTCTGTTGTCACACGAAATCCACGCTGGCATCCTTCTTTTATATCTACAAACAAATCTCACCAGAGCAGTGCAGAGCTGCTTGTGCTCTTCTTTACTTCTACAATTTGAATTCCCCACATGAATTCCTTCCATCTCTGTGTCCAATGGGTGTAATCCTCCTTGTCAAACGGGGACAGCAGTTACTCCATTAGCAGGGCCTCTCATGTTGATGTCAGGGAAGCCATTGGTTTGCAGGCGAGTCTTGTTAGGGTTCTTATTGACATTGTGTTTCATTAACTTGATTAATGGCAACTACTGGGACATGCTCGACAGTAATCAACATCTCTACCGAGAGGGGCTGTCTGCCATCAAACGCTGGATTCTCCGGGCTCCTTTCAACCAGACTCACAGTTTCCTGCATGGTTCCTAAATGCTGGAATACAAATTACTCTTATACTCATGAATTCTACAGTAATATACAATCAGAGACCATGAAGTGGACCCAGTATGACCATCGTGAGCTTTTCTATTCAGAATGTCTCTTTTTCACTAAATAGAGTAAACCCTTTGAAATTACACAAATAAAACATCAACCGCAATAAAAACCTTTATATGATAGGTTCAGTAGCATTTATCTTTGCTTATCTCTTTTTATCATCACCTATGGCCTCATACTTTTGCTGTTTGCCAACAAATCTCTTACTATTTGATGGGATTGCAAAAAGAACCTTTCTCTGAGACTTGAGGATAGATGTGTAATAGAAGATAGGGAAGAACAGAACATCTGCAAGGAACTAAACAAGTGTAGCTGACCTGACTCAACCTGCATGGAGACTTGAGGAAAAGTATTTTGATTATGGTGCAAATTGGTATTTGTAATTTTTGTCTGTTCAGTTGTCTTGGTGTAATTAGAATTAAAGTTCGGTCATTAGAAGACAGACGGCAAACTTCCCAATGGTTTTAATTTTTCTGTACTAATCCTGAATTTCCACAGAAAGTTTGGTTTCCACCAAACATATTCTTGGATAACAAACCTGTTGTGCAACAAAATGAATCTTCTCCAAAGCCTTCTCAATTTAAATTTTTCTATTCCCATATACTGGAGAGAAGGATGAAAAAAAAGCAGACACCTGTTAATATTATTTTCACTTCCTTCTCTCATAACTGACATGTGAGGATGAGAGGCAGAAACACCAAACCAAAACAAAGCATGATCTGCTACTGCACTTATACACATATGAAGTTGTGCTGTTAAGGGAACAAGCGGTGCATAAAACAGACAGCGTGCACAGAGGGAGACAAAGCACAAGCTCACAGTGAACACAAATGGTAAATGGACTGCATTTATATAGCGCTTTTCCATCTGCATCAGACACTCAAAGTACTTTACAATAACGCCTCACATTCACCCCGATGTCAGGGTGCTACCATACAAGGCGCTCACTACACACCAGGAGCAACTAGGGGATTAAGGACCTTGCCCAAGGACCCTTAGTGATTTTCCGGTCAGGCTGGGATTTGAACCGAGGACCCTCTGGTCTCAAGCCCAACACTTTAACTGCTAGACCATCACCTCCCCTTAAAATGTAGAATTAGGACATTTTTCCACATCTGTGGAGGAATTTTTGATGATGGTGCAGACAAAATGTTTTTTTCTTTGCTGTTTTTATTCTCTTTCCAAGTGTAAAAATCATTTTGTAATTTTCATTCCTTCATGTTTTGTTACAGTTTCATAAATGTTCAAACTGCAATAAAAAAGAAAAATCTTATTTCAAGACAGACTTTTGTCAGAGTTTAGCCCGTGGAGACATTTCGTGAAAACACTTTGTGATCAGCCACACTGCATCCAGCGCCGTTCCCCAAGCGAGGCTGATGCCTAAACCCCCGCGGCCGTAGTTATGGCCCAGGGGCACCCTGTGGTCCTCCATCAGCACCACCGCCTTCTCCATCTTCATCTTATAAAAGACTAAATGCTCATTCATGCACAACAATAATTATGAATATGAATGGAGCCTCCTGTACTCTGTGTAGATTTCATCATTTCATTTGTGTCTATACCAAAGAAAGCTGCCTATCCTAGCAGCAGGGTGTGAGGCGGGGTACACCCTGGACAGGACACCAGTCTGTCGCAGGGTATTGGTGCATCTAGAAATAAAAAATTATTTGCTTGAATGTGGATTGAGCTTCTCAGTTATTTTGATACCAGGCTACAGTTTAAGATAAAATGAAAATACAATGCAGATTGCTTTCTGTTTTGGAGCGACTGTGAGGGATTTCATTGGAGTGGGATTAAAACTGACTAGAGCTGGGAGTCATCATGAGCACAGTGATCTTTTGTGGCTGTGTATGGGGTAGAGTGGACTTAGGTGCACAGCGCCATGAGCGCACAGCACCATGTGCACACAGCTCCATGAGCGCAGAGCTCCATCCGCGATCTTCATTAATCCACTCATCTCCCTAAAAAAAGGAAACACGTGATTATCTTGCCTACACTGGCATTGCACACCCACAATTGTAATTGGAAGCTATGACAACAACTGAATTTATCTGAGAAACACTTCACACCCTGAAAAGGGAAAAACAATGTTTCTAAAATTTATGGGCCACAAGTGCAGTACCACAGAGGCGATTCTTGGCCACATTATACAACCTCTGGCAAAAATTATGGAATCACCGGCCTCGGAGGATGTTCATTCAGTTGTTTAATTTTGTAGAAAAAAAGCAGATCACAGACATGACACAAAACTAAAGTCATTTCAAATGGCAACTTTCTGGCTTTAAGAAACACTATAAGAAATCAGGAAAAAAAATTGTGGCAGTCAGTAACGGTTACTTTTTTTAGACCAAGCAGAGGGAAAAAATATGGAATCACTCAATTCTGAGGAAAAAATTATGGAATCATGAAAAACAAAAGAATGCTCCAACACATCACTAGTATTTTGTTGCACCACCTCTGGCTTTTATAACAGCTTGCAGTCTCTGAGGCATGGACTAATGAGTGACAAACAGTACTCTTCATCAATCTGGCTCCAACTTTCTCTGATTGCTGTTGCCAGATCAGCTTTGCAGGTTGGAGCCTTGTCATGGACCATTTTCTTCAACTTCCACCAAAGATTTTCAATTGGATTAAGATCCGGACTATTTGCAGGCCATGACATTGACCTTATCTGTCTTTTTGCAAGGAATGTTTTCATAGTTTTTGCTCTATTTTCATCTTGAAAAAATTATTTCATCATCCCCAAACATCCTTTCAATTGATGGGATAAGAAAAGTGACCAAATATCAACGTAAACTTGTGCATTTATTGATGATGTAATGACAGCCATCTCCCCAGTGCCTTTACCTGAAATGCAGCCCCATATCATCAATGACTGTGGAAATTTAAATGTTCTCTTCAGGCAGTCATCTTTATAAATCTCATTGGAACGGCACCAAACAAAAGTTCCAGCATCATCACCTTGCCCAATGCAGATTCGAGATTCATCACTGAATATGACTTTCATCCAGTCATCCACAGTCCACGATTGCTTTTCCTTAGCCCACTGTAACCTTGTTTTTTCTGTTTAGGTGTTAATGATGGCTTTCATTTAGCTTTTCTGTATGTAAATCCCATTTCCTTTAGGCGGTTTCTTAAAGTTCGGTCACAGACGTTGACTCCAGTTTCCTCCCATTCGTTCCTCATTTGTTTTGTTGTACATTTTTCGATTTTTGAGACATATTGCTTTAAGTTTTCTGTCTTGATGCTTTGATGTCTTCCTAGGTCTACCAATATGTTTGCCTTTAACAACCTTCCCATGTTGTTTGTATTTGGTCCAGAGTTTAGACACAGCTGACTGTGAACAACCAACATCTTTTGCAACATTGTGTGATGATTTACCCTCTTTTAAGAGTTTGATAATCCTCCCCTTTGTTTCAACTGACATCTCTCGTGTTGGAGCCATGATTCATGTCAGTCCACTTGGTGCAACAGCTCCCCAAGGTGTGATCACTCCTTTTTAGATGCAGACTAATGAGCAGAGCTGATTTGATGCAGGTGTTAGTGATTCCATAATTTATTCCTCAGAATTGAGTGAGTCCATATTTTTTTCCCTCTGCTTGGTCTAAAAAAAGTAACCGTTATTGACTGCCACAATTTTTTTTCTTGATTTCTTACAGTGTTTCTTAAAGCTAGAAAGTTGCCATTTGAAATGACTTTAGTTTTGTGTCATGTCTGTGATCTGCTTTTTTTCTACAAAATTAAACAACTGAATGAACATCCTCCGAGGCCGGTGATTCCATCATTTTTGCCAGCGGTTGTATATGTAGTCACTGGGTTAATGTTGTGGAAGTAATAATACACACTGTGTAATACAATGTCTGTGTGATGTCAACGTTTGTGGGAATGCCAGGTTCACTAGGACGACCTATGTACTTACTGGTGAGAACTTGTTTACTTGAGTGTTGCCTTGTGTCTCGATATTAACAGCTGTCTGCTTGTCCAACACAACTAGAAATTTTCTGGTGGCAAGTTAATTTCAACTGGGACAAAAAAAAAAATCTGCAGTGGGGGTTTTATATATACAACCCCAAATCAGAATAAGTTGGGATGATATGGAAAATGCAAATGAAGAAATAAATGCAGTGATTCGTACATTTGCTTTGACTTCTATTTCATTGCAGATACTACGTTAAAAGATCTTAAGTAGTCAAATAAAGGTTACAGTCAGTGGAATGTCAGATCTGCTCTTTCATTCCCTACCTCATTTGCAAGTGGTGCATCATGCATTTGCATCAACTTCTATTCTGGTCCACTGCATTTTAAATTGGTGGCATTTAGCCACACCTTAGGTTGAATAATCATTTCCTGTCTCCACAACTGTTAATGTTTTTGCATGTTTTACAGTAAAAACATTATTGCCACATTTAATGCTGTCAGAAACTTTCAAAACAACATGCAGTGCCCTCTAGTGCATATGTTTCTTAATGTACATGCCAACAAAAGGCTGTGTCGAAGTATGTGAGCAGCAGTGGTTACATCATTTAAAGTGTATAAATAGATTTTCATGTGTAAGTGGAGCATAAATGAGCTTTTATACCCCTTATATTCTTGTGAAATTTTGACTGGGTGTGGCCATTTCATTCTGAATGACGTGGTAACATGGGCGACAGCAGTTGGAATTCTTTCCTCACAGCTACCAGGTGTGTGGAAAGTCACACCTGATAAGTGGTTCAGTGGTTCAAGTCCACCCATGCCCTAGTCTCGATGCTTGTACACATAGCCAGCGCCACGAGGGGGCGTTTGGGGGCGACGCCCCCTCATGTCATCAACCTCGCCCCCTCGGATTTTAGAGTTATCAAAAAAATAAAAAAGAAAGAAAAAGAAATACTGGAAAATATAGCAAAATATTAGTTATTCAATAATATCATTTATTTAACAAATAATCCAAATTAATTAACTAAAGTAATTAATTTTAAAACAAACGGATATGGCGTGTGTCTGTGTTCAAGGGATTTGATAGGTTGAGGGTTGCGCTTGTCAGTGCTGCAGAGGGCGGTGCGTTTCCAACGCGTCAGACGCGTCGCTTCAGAAGCGGCAAGGGGAGGGGAGGGTCACACTCTGGCTGTTTCCACAACCTGAATAAAGTTCAGCGATCACCATCTTGAATTTGCGTCGACTGAACCACAAAAAAACCTTTAAAAAACAGCAGTAGAACGATTCTCC
This sequence comes from Thalassophryne amazonica, assembly GCF_902500255.1. NCBI lineage: Eukaryota > Metazoa > Chordata > Actinopteri > Batrachoidiformes > Batrachoididae > Thalassophryne > Thalassophryne amazonica. Next base: position 9,017,040 of record NC_047105.1, read on the forward strand.
CATCACCCTGCTGGGAGAAGCTTTTTTCAGCTACTTTTCGGAGTGACACCGACCGAGGGAGGACTGATGACTTGGTGGGATATCGATTGAACCGCGACAGCGGGCCGACCCGCACAGAGAAGCCGGCCTTCAGGCATCATTCCTGGGCAGACCGAGGCAGGCAGCCGGGGTGATGGAGCAAACCCACTCAGTCCGAAATCTCCCACTTTTTGGATATATGCAAAGTCCCAGTTTGCCCAACGGAGTTTAGTTCTGCAGCTTTATCGAGGTGAGAATAATGTAAAAATAAAACGTGACGTTTACTGAACTGCTCTGAAGGTTTAATGATCGGCTAACGTTAGCTTAGCCTTTTAGCACAGTTGATCTGAGTGAACACTTTTAATTTGTAAATGGTTCAGTCTTTTTTATTTTTACCAAATAAAGCTACAGCTTTTTTCAGACACCACAAAAGCTCAGCATTAAATAACTTATTTTTTCGGGCGTTTTTCCATTGTTTTTTTTTTTTTGCCATTTTTTTTCCCCCTTTTTTATGTATAAACTGTTTAGTGTTTCTTTATATTTAAAGAAATATTTTTATTTGTCCCAATCAGGAACATTTGCTGTGCAGACAACCAAACTTCCATTGATGAGCTGAACACCACAAAGTCCAGTCGAAAGAAAACATCTCTGCTTTTCAAAATAGGACAAAAGTGTCTTCAGCAAAACCACCACAGGTCAAAGCTGCAGAAGAGACCTTCATCTGGTCCTGAGAATCCAGCAGAACATCACCTGCTTCTAAATAAAAGGCTCTTTGAACAGCAACTATTTTATTATTTTTAAAAAAGCTGTTTCATTTTATATTTTAACAATAAATGAACGGATCATTAAAAATGTCCACGAATCAAAGTCAAAAGACATTTGCACAAGTAGAAGCTTTCCACTTATTGTGCTCAAATTCATATTTTAGAAATGACTCTGTCCTGATCACATTAAAGGCAATTACATATTTTGACGAAATTACAAGTTTAAATGACTATAAAAAAATTCATCATGAGGTTTATGTCACAGAAATCCTACTTTACAATCACACTGCAGTCATTGTTAAATTATTTCCTTTTGCATTTATAATAAACATTTGTATTTATTTAGTGTTTGTTTTTCTGGTTGAAATGAGATATAAATAATCTACCAGACTTAAAAAATATACAAGTTTCCATGTTATTTTATTTGTCTAAAAATAAATGTCAGAGGTTCCTAATGTTAAACAAGAAATTATCTAATATGAAATAACAGGTGGTTTTAATTTACAGATGAAAGGTTTCTAAAGAACCATTTATTGATTTATTTAGCTATTTTAATTACAAGTGTTCTAAACTTTTTTTTAACAGTAATCAGAAATTTTGAGGTAACAAACAACAACATTTCCAATGATTTTTCTTCAGAAAACTGCTCTCTAAATGAGCAGTCCTGTCACATGTTAATGTTTAGTACAGATCAGTGGTTTCTGCACCAATCGGATTGGTCCGATCCATTTTGTAGAGATCAGTGGTTTCTGCCATGAGTCTTCCATGTTTTGGCCCGACGCGTCGTTCCTATTGGACAACATGGAGGTACGTCACAGCTCAGAGTGTCGAAAGTTGGCGCACCTCATCTCGACAGAACACCGGCTCTGTGTGGTATGCAGGAGATCACTTGACCGAGGGTCTATACGTTCAAATAATAATTAGAAAAATAATGTCATGACTCTTTACTCTTACTCAGTCAGTCTCTTACAACGGTGTAGCCTAAATACACGAGCTTTCCAGGAGCGCACCCAATTCATTACGCATGCTCAGAGGCACGTCTCCTCCGGTGTGCACTTTTTTTTTTGGGGGGGGGGGGAGCGACCCCGCCCCCTGTGATAAACTCATCGCCCCCTTAATATTTTTTTATGGTGCCGGGACTGCTTGTACATCTGGAGTTGCATCAGAAAGGGTATCAACATCCAGATCCGCATTAGGTCAACAACCCCCAACAAAAAAGTAAGCAGCTCAAAAATTGCACAACAGATTAGGAGGCTCTTTGTAGGACCTTTGTAGACTTTCTTTTGGTAGTAACAAGGTCTAAGGTAACTTTTTTTTTAAATATCTTTTTTCACATTTTAACCACAACCACTTCTTTGTCTTTCGGCTGCTCCCACTGGGGGTCGCCACAGCAGATCAATCGTTTCAATCTCACCCTGTCCTCTGTATCTTCCTCTGTCACACCAACCACCTGCTTGTCCTCCCTCAGCACATCCATAAACCTCCTCTTTGGCCTCCCTCTTCTCCTCCTGCCTGGTGGTTCCATCCTCAGCATCCTTCTCCTTATATACCCTGGGTCCCTCCTTTGTACATATCCAATCTCAATCTCACCTCTCTGACTTTGTCTCCAAACCGTCCCACCTGAGCTGTTCCTCTGATATGTTCATTCCTAATCCTAATCCTGTCCATTCTCATCACTCCCTAAGAGAATTGCAACATCTTCAGCTCTGCCACCTGCTTTTATGTTAGTGCCACCGTCTCAAATCTGTACTGTTACTGCTCTTTTGCAAACTTTCCCTTTCACTCTTTCAGGTATTCTTCGGTCACAAATCACTCCTGCCACCTTTCCCCACCCACTCCACCCTGCCTGCACTCTCTTCTTCACCTCTCTACCACACTCTTCATTACTTTGGACAGTTGACCCAAATATTTAATTTAGAGCTGGGCAATGATTAAAAATTTTAATCAAGATTAATCGCATGATTTCCATGATTAATCGCAATTAATCGCATTGTTATATGCAAAATCCAAAAATGAATTTAAAAGTATTGTATAGCACAATTTTATTTTAAATGTTCTGCCATATGAAAAAAAAAAAACATTTGTTCTGCAAACACTTAACAACAGCATTTTGTTTATGCAGTCGCAGTTATCAGCAGGATTTTTTTTTTCTCAACGTAATGGGACGGAAAAATCACCTTAAAAAGCCAAGGGTTCGGGGATGCTTAGGTACCCCCAAGGTTTTTGCATTATGGGTTTATAAAGGGCATTCTTTGTTAGTCTAAATAAATATACCAAAATTTGAAGTCCAGACGGAAGAAGAGAACATCTCTGCATTTCAAAATGAAAGTGTTTCCAAAAACAGAACCAATTTAAGGTTGAAGCTGCAGAGGAGACCTTCATCTGGTTAAATGTGCTGAAAGTCCAGCTCACCTGTCGTCTCTGCAAACTCACACCTGCTGCTACACTTATAAATAAAACAAAGGCTCTTTAAATCTACCGTACTTAAAAATGTACGCATTACTTTTCATGCTATTTTGTCTAAAAATAAATGTCCAAGGTTGATTATCATGTTAAACAATAAATCATCTCACCAGAAACAACAACAACAGATGAGTTATGGTTTTAATTTACAGACAAACATGAAATATTTCTAAAGAATTTTTTTTAACTTAAAACTTTTAATTACAAGTTATTTAATGTACGAAAAAAACATAAACATTTTCTTGAATAAACTGCTGGGTGTAAATTGGCCTTATGCCTTGTTTCTTTTGCCTTTAAAGTAAGGCTGTAACAAACATTAACTAAAAAAGAAACTATGGCTTTCCTTCACACAATTTGGTGCTCAAAATGCAGGCAATAATGTTTCAGAGGATTATGAATTTAAAAATCTTCTTGGGGAAGTTGGTCCTGCTCTCTCCTATCCCCCAGCACTCAGCACACACTGCAAGGAGAACTTTCATGGCGGAAGGAGAACTTTTCCCCCAGCGCTCGGTGTGGGGCCCACTGCAGAAGAACTTTAATGGCTTACTCAGCCTTGCTCCTACTGACTGTATTGTTAAAAATGTTTTATTAGTATGACAGTGGATTACCCCTTTGTATCTGGTCTGCTTGAGGTTTCTTCCTCAAAATTATCAGAGGGAGTTTTTCCTTACCATTGTCACCTGTGTGCTTGCTCTAGGGGTTGGTAAGGTTAGACCTTACTTGTGTGGAGCGCCTTGAGGAAGCTTTGCTGTGATTTGGCCCTATATAAATTAAATAAACTCAATTAAATTTTTGCAAAATCAGTGACCATGTGATCTTCCAAATTCCTGTCCTTGATACCATGTCTACAAATTACTTCCTCATCACCTCTGTTCCTTTGGCCAACATGTCCACTGAAGTCTGCTCCTATCACCACTTTTTCATGCTTGGGCACACTCTCCACTATCTTATCTAACAAACTCCAGAAATCTTCTTTCGCCTTCCTCTCACAACCTACCTGTGGGGCATATGCACTGATGATATTCACCATCACCTCTTCAACTTCCATCTTCACACTCATCACCCTGTCGGACACACGCTTAATCTCCAACACACTCTTAACTTACTCTTCTTTTAAAATGACTCCAACACCATTTCTTTTCCTTTCCTCACCATGGTACAACAACTTGAACCCACCGCCGATGCTCCTGCTTTAACTTCCCTTCCACTTGTTCTCTTGCTCACACAATATGTCTACCTTTCTCCTCTCCATCATATCAACCAGCTCTCTACCTTTACCTGTCATACTGCCAATATTCAAAGTCCCCACTCTCACTTCCACCCTTTGAGTGTTCCTCTTCCTCTGCTGCCTGTGGGCACAATCTCCTCCTCTTCTTCTTCTTTGCAGCAGTAGCTCAATTTCTGCTGGCACCCCGTTAGGCAATGACACCACTGTTTTTCTCATAAGAATTGGGCTTTTGGTGATGAAAGCAGCAAATTTGGTACAGGTATAGCCAAGCACATTTAAAAAACAATCTGGAAATTGAGCCATGAATTTATTTAATGGTTGCCATGGCAACCAATTTCAAAATAAAAATGCATAAAAGTCCAATCACATTGAAAAATATACCACATTATTTATCTGATCATAACGATTCCAAGATGGTATAGTTTGGACAGTCTTTGAGACTGAATGTTATGGAGTTATGTGGCAAAAAACAGCAAAAATGGTGACAAAGGTCAATTTCAGTTTGTACAGGGGTCAGGGGAGTGTATTTAACTCAATTTGGACTGGGACCGTACTCTGCCAGTACGGTTAAATAAACTCTGTTACAGTGTAAAATTGACTCTATCATGCTGTGAATGACTCTTATTGGAGTTGAAAACTTGATCTAACAACATGGTAGAGCTGATTTCACTCTGTAACAGAGTGTATTTAACTCACTTTTGGCTGGGACCTGATGTAGTCCTGGCAGAGCATATTTATTCTGCAAAATTTACTGTGTATGACATATTTTAATTTAATTTAGCCTTTATTTAATCAGGTTAGTCCCATTGAGATTGAGATCTCTTTTACAAGGGAGACCTGGGAAATTATACATTTTCCAATTCACCTAACCTGAATGTCTTTAACTATGACATAACATATGACATATGTTGCAGCATAACTTGACATCTAAGCAGGATAGATAATGCAAACTATTCCTTTTTAAAAGCCTATTAACTAAAACAATAATTTGCATCAATTTTACCAAAATTGGAGCAATATTAACCTTTGACCCCTGTATAAACTGAAATTGACCTTTGTCACCATTTTTGCTGTTTTTACTCTGTAACTCCATAACATTCAGTCATAGATAGTCCAAACATCAGCATCAGTGGAGGCAGTTCATCCAGGCCCGCGGCATCGGTGAGGGCGATATATTCAGGCCCGCGGCATCGGCTACATCCGAGGCTAGCGGCAGCTACATGCGCGGCTAGCGGCGGCTACATGCGCGGCTAGCGGCGGCTACATCCGGGGGCGGCTGCGGCGGCTGCGGCGGCTGCGGCGACATCTGAGGCTGGAGGCGATTACATCTGAGGCTGCCTACGGCTACATCCGTGGCTAGCGGTAGCTACGACTGTGGCTGGGGGCGGCTGTGATCGAGGTTGGCAACGGGGAGGGTTGGTGTGCGGCTACCGGACCTGTGGTGGTGGAGGCTACTGGTGAGAATTGTTTTTGTAATCAATAGTGGCCATACTGAGCCACGATAGTCGGCATGGCACCACCCAGGAAAACAGATAAACTCGAGGAAGATATAGAGGAGACAAAGACCTCATTAAACCATATATCAAAAGACATGTCTAATTTAGACAATCTGATGCTGGAGATTAAAGAGAATGACAAGATCATTAAGAAACTTGAGCAACATGTAGATGAACTTGAACAATTCACTAGAAAAGATGATGTTTTAATATCTGGACTAGAAACAAAACATGGGACATATGCAAGGGTGGTGGATTCTGGTGGAGAAGGTGGGGAGGATGCACCACCTGATGAACGACAATCATTGGAACAAGTTACAAACTTTTTATATGAAAAAGGTGTTGTCATCCATCAAGACACAATATCAGACTGTTATAGTATTCCAACTAGAGATAGAAAAAATAAACTATCTAACATTGTTATACGATTTACAAGCAGAAAATATAAAAATGAGTTATTAAGACAGGCAAAGAATTTAAAAGGAAGGAGTGTCTATATAAATGAGCATCTAACGAAAAAAAAATGCAGATATTGCTAGGGAAGCAAGACTACTAAGAAAACAGAAACATATTGTTGCTACATGGGTCTGGAATTGGAGGGTGTGGATTAGAGTAAAAGAAGGAACAAACGGTATACAAATCAAAAACACAGAGGACCTTACGAAATACAGACCTGAATAGACAATCAAATCTGACGTCTGTTGGTAATTGGACCAACAAAAAATCAGATCAAACATGGAAACAGATGATAAAATATATGACATAGACACCAATATTGATGAAAGTATATTTGACTTAAAAACGATTGTGAGTATTATACGGTAGAACAGCTGAATAGTGAAAAAATTGCAGAAGATACCCTGTCACTCATACATATAAACAGCCTAAGCTTGTATTGTAAAATCTCACAAATAAAAGATTATTTAAATCAGTTTAAAAATAGATTTAGTATTGTTGCAATCACTGAATCTTGGCTTAAAGATGATCTCATGGATGAAGTTCAAATGGAGGGATATGAGCTGTATTTTGTAAACAGAAGATATAAAAAAGGCGGTGGTATTGCTCTGTATATAAACACAGATCTGATGTGTACAATTGTTGAAGAAATGACAATTATGAATGATGTCATAGAAATTGTAACAGTGGAACTTGTACATGAAACATCTAAGAATATTTTAATCAGTTGTGTATACAGAGCACCAGATTCTTGTGTTGTGAAATTTACAGATAAAATAACTGAATTATTCCATCAAATTAAAAGCAAAACGCTTTTTATGTGTGGGGACTTTAACATTAACATAGAAAGCTCCAGTTGCCAAAGATTAAGTGATTTTGTGAATTCAATGTATAGATTGGGGTTATTCCCCTTGATAACAAAACCAACCAGAATTACATCGCAAAGTGCAACGGTAATCGATAATATATTTACAAACAGAACAGATGAAATTATCAAGAATGGGATCTTCATGACAGATATTAGCGATCATTTACCATTTTTTTCAATATTTCAATATAAAAATAGGTACAACAAAAAAACTGTTATAAACTTTAAAAGAGATAAGTCAGTAAAAGCCTTAGAGGCATTAAAATATGACCTTAAAAATCAAAATTGGGAAGAAGTTTATGTTAGTGATGTTAATGTAGCATATAACTCATTTATGAAAATATTGATGAAATCATACAATAAAAATTGTAAATGAATCGAAATTAGTAAGAAAAGGGTAAATAAACCATGGCTGACAAAGGGAATAAAAAATGCTTGTGCAAAGAAAAACTATTTATACAGGTGCTTTTTAAAATTGCAAACAAAGGAATCAGAACATAAATACAAAAAAAATATAAAAATAAACTATTAACAATAATTAGGAAACAAAAAAAAGATTATTACAGTGAACAATTAAATAAGAGTAAAGATAATATGAGGGTAACATGGGGAATTATAAAAAGTGTGATTGATAGTGATGGAGCGAAAGCAACTATTCCAAATTACTTTGTTAAGGAAAATAAAGAGATATATGATATAAAAGAAGTTGCAAATGGGTTTAATGATTATTTTTCAAATGTAGGATCAAGTCTGGTGGGAAATAAACCAATAATAGAAGATAAATTACATACATTGGTAAATACGGCCAATAGTATTTTCCTGGACAATGTGGAAAAAGATGAAATAAGAAATATTGTAAAAAACTGTGTAAGCAAAAGATCAACTGACCATGGAGATTTAGACATGATGACTGTAAAAAGTATAATAGAAATTGTTATTGAACCATTTACTTATATTTGTAATCTATCTCTGTCAACTGGGATTTTTCCAGATGAAATGAAAATTGCTAAGGTAGTCCCATTATATAAAAATGGAGACAAACATAATTTTTCTAATTACAGGCCAGTATCATTGCTTCCACAGTTTTCTAAAATTATGGAAAAAGTTTTTGTGACAAGATTGGATACATTTATTGAGAAACATCATATTTTAAATAATGCTCAGTATGGATTTAGAACAAAACATTCAACAGCTATGGCAATTATGGAACTAATAGAGAAAATGTCAACAACAATTGATAATAAGGATTATTTTGTAAGTATTTTTATCGACCTGAAAAAGGCTTTTGATGTTATAGACCACTCAAGATTGGTTCACAAGTTACAACAATATGGAATAAGAGGTGTTGCACATCAGTGGGTAGAAAGCTACTTAGAAACTAGAAAACAGTTTGTTCAGATAAATAATACCAAATCAGAATTGTGTAACATTATTTATGGAGTACCACAAGGATCGGTACTTGGACCCAAACTGTTTATTTTGTATATCAATGATTTTGTGAATGTATCCAATGTGCTTGGCAGCATTTTATTTGCTGATGATACAACGCTGTTTTACTCTGGATCAGATATACAGGAAGTAGCACAAGTGATAAATACAGAGTTGTAAAAAGTTAAACATTGGTTTGATATAAACAGATTGTCACTAAATATTAATAAGACAAATTTTATATTGTTTAATAATAGAGCGAAAAAAATAATGTGTCATTACAAATAGATGGAATGGATATACAAAGAGTAAAAGAAACAAAATTTTTACGAGTCATGATTGATGAAGATCTTACATGGAAGTCACACATAAATGACATAAAATGAAAAATAGCGAAAGCCATTGCTGTTTTGCATAAAGTAAAATATTCATTAAACAGTTATGGTTTATTAACATTGTACAATTCATTGATTGTCCCATATTTAACTTACTGTGTAGAAATCTGGGGATCAACATATACAATTTATATATATATATATATATACAACCTTTATTTATTTTGCAGAAAAGAGCTTTAAAAGTGATTAGTAACAGTGGTTTTAGAGATCCATCTAATCCATTGTTTATTAAGTATAGGGTACTTAAATGTCATGATTTAGTCGATTTGAAAATATTACAAACAATGTACCAAGTTAATAAAAATACTTTACCAACAAACATTCAAAATATGTTTGAAAAAAGAGTAAGTAGTTATAAATTGAAAGGAACAGAAGTCTTTAAAAAAACAAGATTTATACCCAAAGTAAAGGAAAGGAGTATTGCAGTAAATGGTGTCAAATTATGGAACAATCTTAATAAAGAAATTAAAGAATTAAGGTTGCTTAAATTATTTAAAAAACATATTAAATTAGATGTATTAAGTTAAGTATGAAACTATGAAATAAGTCAGTGGGCTGCAAGAAAGTAAAAAAAAACTGTTAATAATGTTTGGAGTGTCTTAAGTTTAAATGTAACCTGTTAGAGATGTAATCTATTAATTAATGGTCATAATTATGAAATGGGTCAGTGGTATGTGACAAGTTAAAGAAATGCAATCTGTTAAATAATGTTGACTATGATGCTGGATATTGAAAGATTGTATTGTTAAAAGGGGCAGAAATCATAAGACTTGTTCTTCTTTCTGCTCCTTTTCATTCTGGTATTGCGGTGCTTTGTTTTTTGCTTTTCTGTTTTTCTTTTAAATTAATGAAATAAATATTAAAGAAAGAAAGAAAGAAAGAAAGAAACTATACCTTTTTGGAAGCGCTATGATCAGACAATGTGATATATTTTTCAATAAGACTGGAGTTTTTTTTCCATTTTCATTTTGAAAATTGGATGCAATGAGTGACAAATTGACAATTCATGATGGCCTAATATCCCATTTTATTTGGAAAATGTTTGGCTATAGGTATACCAAATTTCATGCTTTTATCAAAAAATGCACAAATATTTCACCTATTTGTCTGAATCAGTGATCATTCTGACACTTCAGCAGGTCAGATGAGCTCTGCAGCACAGAGGCTGTGATAATCACATCTGTATTTTCTTTTCTTTTTTCCTGACCTGCTGACCACCGCAAGTGAGTCAAAACATCTGCTGAATACTTTTCTTATAGATGTACCTGGCTACTTTCACATGAAGACATAAGTAAACAGTCCTTGAAAAATGTTTAAACTATGACTCTGTTGTGTGAACCAGTGGACTTCTGCATTTTAAATGTCAACAACTGTTACTTAAACACAGCCATGGACTAGTTACATGTAAAAATGTAACAAAAAAAGTTTTTCATCCAGTTTTTAACTATGGAGGAGCAGATTGGATAAACTCTTGCTCAGATAAGATACTTATTAAAGGGATCATATAGTGCAAAACCAGTAAAAAAGCATCATCAGCTGCTCCTTGGGTTTCCACAGCAGGTCCAAGATGGATCTGCATGTTGATTTGGTACACGTTGTCCACCAGATGCCCTCCCTGATGGTACTGATGGCATTACATGGAGAAGTGTGGCTGGGGTGGGGTTTGAATTGGGAACCTTCTGCACTAAAACCAAGTGCATTAACCACGTGGTCACCGTCCCTGCTACAATGATATAAAACCGTCACAGTTCAAAAAGTAAAAAAACTACTGGGATATTCATTTTAGGTCATTTCGAGTTGCAGTTAGTGTGTGTGTGTGTGTGTGTGTGTGTGTGTGTGTGTGTGTGTGTGTGTGTGTGTGTGTGTGTGTGTGTGTGTGTGTGTGTGTGTGTGTGTGTGTGTGTGTGTGTGTGTAATGTAGCCACATTGTGACTTTTGTATCAGCTTGACTTTACAGACCTGGAATATAATTATGAAACAGTCAATAACCTTTGCGTTAACGTGAAGTTTGTCGCGCATCAGAGGTGTCCTGAAGTAGTTTTCACACAGCCATGTGTTCTATATCTGTGTGTATTGAATATCTGCACTTAAATATGTTCCTTCAGGGGAGGTCAGAACCTGGGTCACTGTATCAGAGACGAGTAAATTCTCGCCTCAGATAGCCCAAGGAAGAAAAAGACTGAACGATGACTGACTCGCAGCCACTGGTTTCAGTGGAAGAGAGATACAAAGCAAAGATGAAAAAAACCCACAAGGAACTCATATTTACCTTTCATCATCTCCTTTTTACCCTTATTGTACTCAGTTAGATTTGGCAGCACTCTTAAGGGAATGAGAGGAAGCGAGTGGAACTCCAAGCAGGTGGCAGAAGGCTTGGTGCTGAGGGAGCTGAATCAGATCATCTGCTTTTTCGGTTTCTTTTCTTGCCACATGTAGATCAAAACAATATCTGACAAAGAAATGGCAGATGTGCTGCAGTGAATTGAAAATAATACCTTATAGCAACACACGATTTGTATTGTGCCAAAATTTGCTGTCTTAATACTGCAGCAGTTTCAATTATGATCTTAAAATAATGATAATAATAATGATATTAATGTGTGCTGATAACCACTGAAATCAACATATCATGTGAATCAAAGTTTAGGTTGTTTACACATTTATTTTGTTTCAGATCACATTATTAGGATTGTCTTGATTCAACATATAATTCCATCAATTTTGAATTATTTCTCTTGCTTTTTCTAAAATGTGTATAATGTGTAGTTTACAATGTGAATTTCAGACAGTTTTTAGTTGCCAGGGACACACAACCTATTATATGATAAACATATCTTAAATATTCCTCTCTGCAAGATGAGGGAGAGCACCAAAATGAATGTGTGGCACATGTGTATTATTTATCTAAAGTAAGCTTTATTTTTACTGTGACATAATTCATTTTATTTACCTAGAGGATCAACATTTTGGGCTGCTTTTTGGCCTTTTAATAAAAGTCTGATATTTTCAAAGAAAAACTTTCATTGTCACTACACAACCTTTTTATATAATACATAAATGTATCGCAAATATTCCTCTCTGCATGAGGCAGGTGGTTGTCTGCTATGTGCCACCACGTAGCCGTATCATCTCTATGATGATCATTAAATTGAGACAAACACCACTTCTTATTACTATTGAACAGATGTAAGCATCAAGGACCAGTGATGCCACAGCAACTTTGAAAAGTTACTTTATTAGTTACCTTTAAACACTTACATTTTACAGTTACTTTATACAGTTGCTTCATTAGCAGCTGTGGACAACTTGTCGGCAGCTGATGAATGTAACAAATAAAGTAACTAGTAATCTATCTTGGTTATTTTTCAGCTTAAGAATTCAGAAAAGTAACTATTAGTTACTCTGCTGATTAGTTACTTTGCTGATTACTCAGTCTTAAGAGCAACAAAGTTTGATTACTAGTTACTTTATTAGTTACATTACTTATTAGTTACACGTTGTCAGCAGCTCCTAATAAATTAACTGCACAAAGCTGCTAATGACAGAAGTGTATAAAGAAACTATGTAAAGTAACTAAAAAGTAACTAATAAAGTAACATTTCAAAGTAACTATGGCAACACTGTCAAGGATCACCTCAATTCATAGCTAGACATGTGCATGTTTGCTTCATTAAATATAAAAAAAATGATCTTTTCAAAAGGACAGATTGTAGAGATAGTCTTACCTTAGCCTAGCCATCCCTCCACTGTGGCTGTCTTACAACATGCAAACAAGTTGAGTGCCAAGTTTGTTCTCTAATGCTGCGTTCACACTGGGCGCGACGTGAGTGACAGCAGCGACAGGTTGCCATGTAATCCCTATGGAACGATACGTTTTGGCACCAAGTCACGCAGCACGACGCGACGGATGCGAATGAAGCAATGCGAATGAAGCGACGCGAGTGAAAGCGATTTTGAGTGATTGACACGTTTGTGGTGCGATATTGCGTCAAATCACGTCGCGTTGCTCTCCTCCCCAAGTTGAAAAATCTGAAGTTTTTCTTCTCGTCACGCCGCGATGACCAATCAGGGACTGAATATGTAGTGCGTGGAGATGTCTGGAGTTTGACTGAAGTTGTGAACATGTCCTGTCTCTGGTAGCAGCCTGTGAGCAGGACTTATGTCTCTTTTGTCCTTTATTTCACAATTATGACAGAGTTTTTGGAGCGAGCAGCAGCCCCGCAGCAGCAAGATTGGAGTTTCTTTTTCTTTTTATTTTACATGCGTGCACGAGCTAATCGTACATGGAGATTATTTTACTTATTAACTACACAGATGTATAATAAAACAAATGGTGACTGGTTTCTAAACACAATTATGACAGAGTTTTTTGGAAAGAGCAAGGAGCAGCCCCACAGCAAGCAACGGAGTTTCTTTTTTTTTTACGTGCGCGTGCGAGCGAATCATCTGTGGAGAATATTTTATTAATTAACTTCACAGATGTATAATAAAACAAATGGTGACTGGTTTCTAAACACAATTATGACAGAGTTTTTTGGAAAGAGCAAGGAGCAGCCCGCAGCAAGCAGCGGAGTTTCTTTTTTTTTACGTGCGCGTGTGAGCGAATCATCTGTGGAGAATATTTTATTAATTAACTTCACAGATGTATAATAAAACAAATGGTGACTGGTTGCTAAACATAATTATGACAGTTTTTTGGGGGGAAGAGTGAGCTGCAGCCCCACAGCAGGCAGCAGAGTTTCTTTTTTTTTTTAAATTGTTTACATGTGCACGCGTGAACAGGACAGGAGGTCCTCAAACTGGGTCCCGCAGAGGCGGAAGGACCACTGAAAGCAGCCGTCATCCAGACACAGCTCCTGCAGCAAATAATGATACTCCCCGAATTGGGAACATCTTATGATGTTTGTCAGCTTTCCACAACAACTCGCTCTGTGTGATCAAGGTCCGTCATGTTAACTTGACTGACAACCGGAGCCGGCGAGCGGAATGGAAGCTCCTATTTGATGACGCACTGGGGCGAATTTTCGCAGCAAAAGCAGAGCAACACACCGGGCGATGGTGGCGGGTCCGTCACCACGTGACCCCCGCAAATTTATGGCGTCTGGTCATGCCCGGTGTGAACGCAGCATAAGACCCAGTCCCTCCCCATTCATATCAATGTGCAGGAGCAGTGTTCAGTTGTCCCATGTGTAAATGACACAATATTGTGCTTGTCAATACATTTTTGACATATATTTTGCTTTGAAATATAAGTCACAGGAGGATTAAAACAAGTTTAAAAGGCATGAACGTATACTTCCAAAAATATGGTAATGCAAATCTTGATAAAGCAAATTTCTAATGACTCACATGCAGTAGTTTGGTTATTGCAAATTATTCGATTTTGGGAGGCTTCATCAGAACCATGTCCATTTTTGATCATGTTAAGAGAAACGTGTGACTAAAAATTGTTCTGTTAAGAGGGTTAGGATTAGGGTTAGGGTCACCTGGAAACTACTCAGTGTCCAGGTGATTTAGTGTAATAAATGTAATTGATGAGCATTCACTGGAAAGCAGCCCTCCTCTGTACAGGCAAAGACAAACCAAAGACATGACCGGGACACCATAAAGTGAAGTTTTCAACTTCTTATCACTAAATATATTGTTGTGTGTTAGTACATGTCAAATACCTCATAAAAAGCCATTATTTATTTGATATTTCAAAAGTCTTTGCTGTTCTCAGTATGTACAACAACTAGCACAGTGGGATAGCAGTTGGGCTCCAACATGTAGACCTGAGTTCAATTCTCCATTGACTTACTTATTTGTGTCCTTGAACAAGACACTTCATCTCCGCCCAATTTTTAATGGCTACAAGTCATGGCTGGGGAAGTAACCTGTATTGGACTAGTGTCCCATCCAGTAGCAGTTGTAGACTTGCATCTGCTTCACCCTCTAGAACCGGGGTGCCCAAGTTCGGTCCTCAAGATCTAACTTCCTGACACTCAGTTGTCGCCCTGCTCCAACACACCTGAATCCAATGAAAGGCTCATTAAAAGCCTGCTAAGGAGTCTTTCATTGGATTCAGGTGTGTTGGAACAGGGAGAGAACTAGGAGTGTCAGGAAGGTAGATCTTGAGGAGCGAACTTGGGCACCCCTGCTCTAGAATCTGGAAAGTCTGGCATCAGTGTTCTTCAAGGCTTATTTACGACTTATTTCTTCTTGTTTTATTATTTTCTGGGTATGAATATACAGTGCATCTGGAAAGTAGTCACAGCGGAATAAGTGAAAGTGTGGACAAAGTGAAGCATTGTGAATATCTTCTGAATACACTGTATATGTTGAATATCTGTGAGGTATTGGCTATTTTGCATGGTTGATACCTCACTTGACAAAATGTATATTTGCACTGAAAAGGCACCTTACTTGTCCTTGTACTTGTTACAATGACGTTAAAGAATCTGAACCTGAATCTAAGTCCTATATAGGCCCAAAGGTGCCCATGTTTATCCCTAGATTCTGTCACATGAAGTGAAGATGGTCTGCGATGGGTCCCTAGTCTGATGCTGGTTACTTCCCCAGCCAAGGCTGGTACCCATTTACACCTTTGTGGACTGGGATAATGCAGTTGAGGTGTCTTGCCCAAGGACACAGACAGGTAGCACATCTTGTGTGTTAAGCCTCGGTCCCACCGAATAATGAAGGCTGAAGAAGGAGCCACGCATGGGTGTGGGGTGATTATTCGAAGAATGACCCACATTTTGATCTATCACGTATCCACTATGAAGGTGCCACTATGTGCCTCTCTGTACCCCACATGCGCCGCGTAGTAGCCTCTAGTGAGCCACGACCGACCAGTCATTACAGCCTCGAATGGCTCGCATCAGCTACACTAAGCCATGTAGTGCCATGATAGCGCCATGATAACGCCATATTGGCGCATGTTTAGGCATGAGTTTGGTCCAAACCTCCAGCCCTCCCACACCTGGTCCCTTCAAAGTGTGGGTTTTCAATTCACAGATTCACAGCAGCATTTAAAGATGTCCCGTCTTTTTTTTTTTAAACACAGTCCAAAAATAGACACTCCAGCACAGTTCCGCAGTTGTGCGCTGTGCGCCAGGCTGCTGTCCACCTGTAATGCACACCAGCTAGACCCGAACCACGGGTTCCTCTGTGCTCCTCGCTGGCTCCGCGGCTCTCTGGCTTTTCTTCTGCAGCTTTAAACACACAAAACTTTATGTTTGTCCATTTATTTCTCTAAAATCGCTCTTTTGCGCGCGCTGCTGTTGTCCTTTCATGGACAGCCGCCTCTGTGCTCTTTCTAAGTGGCTTCCTTTCCATCCGTGGCTTGCTGGCTTTATTTTTTACCTGGCTTTAAACACAATCATTTTTACAACGTGAATCCACTTTTAACTTTGTGTTCGTCTGTTTATTTCTTCAAAATCGGTCTTTTGCGCGCTCTCCACCTGGGTTGCCGCACAGCTCCTGCTCTTCGCTGCTCCACTGGAGTTCTTATCTTCCATGGCTTTAAACACACATCCACTTTCACGCAGTCACCCAAATTTTAACTTTGTGTTTGTCCAATATTGACTGAAATATCACTCTTTTGTGAGCTGGCGTTCTGCCTAAATGCTCATTTGAAGCATGATGATGAGTCACTGCATCAGTGCGCACACACAGCGGAGCTCATGTGATCCATTAATTCCAGAAGTGATTAGAGGTGTTTTCAGCATCCAAGGTTTGACAGAAAATGATTAATCCGCTACAAAATAATTCTTTTATATAGAGTCCAGCGCACAGAGCAGGTGGAATTGTGTGTGCAAGAGGAGAGCTGTTCCACAAATAGCCTCTCAGGTCCTGCGAAGGTGCCAGGCGCACGGATAATGGACTTTTTGCAAACTCATAAGCACCACGCAAATGGCTCTAAGCTGTCGCAGTAACTCAAACACAAACTGCGCCACGCTGTTGTTGCTAAATTTTGAACATCTTGAAATTAGCGTCACACTCAGAGAGGAGCCTCATTAACTGAAGATAATGCCTCTAAGAGCCACTCTGAGCCACTATACTGCCACGATAGCTCACAAAACAAAAAACAAGGTGCGTGGCTCCTTCTTCATCCTTCATTATTCGGTGGGACTGCGGCTTTAGATTTCAGACCTATTTCTGCCAATCTCTATCTATTATGACCTCCCAAGGCTGTCAGCTTCTCTCCAAGTCATGTTTACTTGCATATCAGTGTCCAGTGGCTAACACATTGTCAGCTGCAGCAAATAGCTCTTTGTTTTCCAACACTTCACTCAGGTAATGTCGTGGTCGTCACAGGCTAATTAACATAGTTCGGACCTCCAACACTCAATTCTACACCAGCAACCTCTGCTGAGGGATTTCCAGGTGCTTCCATGCCAGATGGAATATATAGACCCTCTAGTGTATGTTGGCTCTCCTTCCAGTTTGATATGCCTATAGAATGTCTTAATAGGAGTATGCAGGTTTTGTCCAATTCAGATGCCAGAGCCACCTCAGCTGTTTCCTGTCAATTCAATTTCAATTTATTTTCATTTATATGGTGCCAAATCACAACAAAGTTGTCTCAAGGTGCTTCACACAAGTAAGGGCTAACCTTACCAACCCCCAGAGCAAGCATCCTTTAACATGAAGGATCACTGATTGTACTTTTAGCTCATTCCAGATGTCAGATTTTCTCAGGGGAGTTCATTCAAGGATACTAATTTCAATTGCATGTATCCACAACCTCAACCTTCAATCTTTGGTGAAGAACAAGACCCCAGGATTTTTAAAGGCCCCCTGACACTTGCATGACTTCCACCTGTAAATCTGTAAAAGTATAGAACCAAAAACATGGTCTGCCCATTTGTGGCTACCTAATATTCAACATTCTCACAACACAGAAAATGAAGAAGACCTTCAGCTTGTCAGATACTTGAAATTCTTCAGAAGCCCATTTGTTTACTTTGGCTCTATCTGGCTTCTCAGCAGGTACAGCAGTGCACATTTGGCTTATCTCAACTTGTTTGCCGACAACAGATGACAAGATTTGATACAGAGAGTTGCTAAGAGCTATGTTTGAGAGTCAAATATAGTTATCAGGCTGCGAAGTTGGGTTTGTAAAAACACGAGCAAATCCACTGCGTTACAGACTTATTTCATTCCAGCGAAATCTGAAAAATATTTTTAAAGAAGACATGCATCCATTTATATAGTAGCAGGCAAACATTGAAGCATATGCTATAGAATGTGTTACCAATAATATAATATAATATACCAATAATAATAATAATAATAGTAGTAATAATAATAATAATTTAATTTATATTACTTTAACAACAACAAACTGCTTCACAAAACAAAAACACACTAATTAACTCAAATTAATAATAATTAAAGATTACATTAATTACTAAAAGCACATAAAAACAGAATTAAAGCACTAAACCACAGAAACTTCCCACTTTGAACAACTGGAGGCAGCTGAGAAAAAGTGTTTATAGTCTAGATTTAAAAATATCAACATAACCTGACTGTCTAATCTGAGCCAGCAGTTTGCTCCACACCCAGTGCACAAAATGTACAAAATGCAAATGCAAAGGTCAACCACCTGCTGAATTGTTCCTATACAATGAAAATCAACCAATGCAGACATTAAAATCAAGTAAATCCAAAAGACTACTGTACATTTTTGCACAACAATGAATATTCAGCCCAAATCATGAATGATCTTCATCAATGGAGCTACATACAAGGAAAATAACAATGGACCAGTAACCTAACAATTTGCCAAAATCTCTGGGTTCAGGTCCACTTTTTAAAAAAGTTTCATGACTGTCAACTTGAAAGTGGCTGGAAATACTTCAGTGGAGTTTTATTTTATTTTTTTAAAGAAGCCCCTGAAATATGACACAATTACATCATGCAAGTGGAAAAGGATCCAGAAAACAAAGGGGCCCTAACATTCATAACCATCTTGGAAAGATCAGCAAGATAAATAAGGTCTAAATCAGCCAATGCCCTTCTGATGTTAACACAGTTATCAAAAACATCATAGTTCACGCATCATATTAATAAAAACAAAACAAAAAAACAAACATAAAATTATCTGTTGTGAGATTTGTAGTCTGGAATTATGCTTATTCTAATTGATTAAATCCAATTTAAAAAGCTGCTTTAGCAGCTGATGTGGCACATACAGTATGAGTGTTTGCCATATATCTGTGGTCGTTAGGAGGTTCTGGAATCACATCCAGCATGAATTCTGCAGTACAGTATGTTCTTGTAGATAAAAAAAACATCTCAAACCTATTTTAAGACAGGACAGACAAATACGACACCAAGTACACCCACCGTCCTCCCGAGACTTCTGAATGAAAGCATCGACACCGCTCTCTCCGTAGTTCCCCTCTGATGCCACTGTAGACACGTAGTTCCATCGCATGGCCTTGACAATGTCCACCATAGCCTGGGCCTGGTAGGTGTCTGGAGGCACTACGCGGGAAAAGAAGTCGTAGCGAGTATTGTCGCTGAGCTCCGGAGCCGTAGAGGCATAGCTCACTTGGGGTATCTGCAGAGAAAAAGATTGTTTTAAATGTATAAGCTTGATATGGCGTTACAGTTCAATCATATTCACTTGGCTTTACATTCGGTCACTTTCATGTACGGAGAGCTTTATAGTTTGGGTTTTATATTCAATTAGCTTTATATTCAGTTAACTTTATACAGTTAATTTTATGTTCAGTTAGGTTTGCATTTGTTTAGGCTCAATTAAGTTTATATGCAGTTAGTTTTGTGTTCAGTTACTTAGATTCATTTATTTTTATGTTTGGTTGGATTTGGAATCAGTTACTTTAGATTTGTTTGGTTTCCGTTGGCTTTACATTTAATTAGGTTTAGATTCAACAGCTTTTCTAATCAGTAGGTTTTAGAGTAGTCACCTTTCAGTTATATTTGTATTAATGTGATGATGTTTGCTAAAAGAATAGCATTTTGTCTGTAACTCTTATGCATCTTAAACCACACAACCACAAGAACTATTGCGTTTCACACTCAAGTTTCACACCCAAGCAGCAGCAAACAGAAATATGTTCTTCAATAGGTTTATGCACTGTTCTGCAGGAATGGTGGCAAATACAACCCCAATTCCAATGAAGTTGGGACGTTGTGCAAAATGTAAATAAAAACAGAATACAATGATTTGAGAATCCTCTTCAAGCTATATTCAACTGAATACACCACAAAGACAAGATAATTAATGTTCAAACTGATAGACTTTGTTGTTTTTGTGCAAATATATCCATTTGAAATGGATGCCTGCAACACATCACACACAAGTTGGGAAGGGACAACAAAAGACTGGGGAAGTTGATAAATGCTCAAAGAACACCTAATTGGAAACAGGTGAGTGTCGTTATTGGGTATAAAAAGAGCATCCCCAAAAGTCTCAGCCGTTCACAAGCAAAAATGGGGTGAGGATCACTGCGTGAAAAAATAGTCCAACAGTTTAAGAACAATGTTTCTCAATGTTCAATTGCAAGGAATTTAGGGATTCCATCATCTACAGTCCATAATATAATCAGAAGATTCAGAGAACCTGGAGAATGTTCTACACATAAGCGGCAAGGCCGAAAACCAACATTGAATGCCCGTGACCTTTAATCCCTCAGACGGCACTGCATTAAAAACCGATATCATTGTGTCGGTTTTTAAATTAATACGAGGGCTGTCAATAAAGTATAGGTCCTTTTTATTGTTTTCAAAAACTATATGGATTTCATTCATATGTTTTTACGTCAGACATGCTTGAACCCTCGTGTGCATGCGTGAGTTTTTCCACGCCTGTCGGTGACGTCATTCGCCTGTGAGCACTCCTTGTGGGAGGAGTCGTCCAGCCCCTCGTCGGAATTCCTTTGTCTGAGAAGTTGCTGAGAGACTGGCGCTTTGTTTGATCAAAATTTTTTCTAAACCTGTGAGACACAATGAAGTGGACACGGTTCGAAAAATTAAGCTGGTTTTCCGTGAAAATTTTAACGGCTGATGAGAGATTTTGAGGTGATACTGTCGCTTTAAGGACTTCCCACGGTGCGAGACGTCACGCAGCGCTCTCAGGCGCCATCGTCAGCCTGTTTCAAGCTGAAAACCTCCACATTTCAGGATCTATTGATCCAGGATGTCGTGAGAGAACAGAGAAGTTTCAGAAGAAGTCGGTTTCAGCATTTTATCTGGATATTCCACTGTTAAAGGAGATTTTTTAATGAAAGACGTGCGGATGCAGCCGGCGCGGTGCGGCGGCACAGGAAAAACTAGGCAACACTACACTACGAGAGAGAAAGAGACTGAGTTTATGCACACTACAAAGGATTGCTTGTATGTGCTGTACACCTTTAAAAAAACCTGAGCTGTCTGTGTCGAGTGCAGATACATCGGGGCATGATACAGGACTTGATACATAAACAGACATGTAATAAGATATTTATCACATATTACAATAAAAATAAAGAACAAGAACCATATAATTATTGTCAACTCCATTTAATAACAACTCATTTACTCAATACAGCAACAACGTTCATTGAACACTTGTGCTAATAAAAAACAGCATAACACATGAGGTCTAATCTACTCTATAATCATCAAAATCCTACACATGAATCATGTAGAATGAATAACACAGGTAAATCATGTAAATCTGTAAATTATGGAATGATCTTATGTCTCTCTAAAAAGTTTATGAGTGTCCTCTTCACTAACTCCTCAGTAACTCACAACAAGTTATAGAATTCTACCTGCTAGAGAGACTAAAACTCTCTCATCTTGATCAGACATCTCGGTTGAATGAAAAGATCTGGATCCTGTATCAGGATCCTGCACTTGTCACCAGGGTATCACAAGATGGGGGTATGTCATTGGTGAGGCTGAGAAATGATTGGATGAAAAGCAAGGCGAAACAAATCCTGGTATTTTCAGTGTCTTTTTTTGTATCGCCCTGATTTTATTGCAACAGTTCCCAGGACAGTACAATTGCTAGAACATTTTTTTTCAATTTTCAATTTATTTTCATTTATGCAGCCGGTCTGCTCTGTGTCAGCCTGATACCGTCAGATCTCAGAAGCTAAGCAGAGCAGGATGTGGTCAGTACATGGATGGGAGAACCTCTTTGGAACACCAGCGGCTGTATGTGTTTCTCCAGGTAAAACTGGAGTTGCATCAGGAAGGACATCCGGCATAAAACTTGTGCCAATTACCAATGTGGATCTGGCTGTATCCGCTGTGGCGACCCCGAACAAGAAACCGGGAGCAGCCGAATGGACAACCACAACAATTTATTTTCATTTATATAGAGCCAAATCACAACAGAGCTGCCTCAAGGCGCTTCACACAAAGTAAGGTCTAAACTTACTAACCCCCAGAGCAACAGCGGTAAGGAAATCTCCCTCTGAGGAAGAAACCTCAAGCAGACCAGACTCAAAGGGGTGACCCTCTGCTTGGGCCATGCTACAGACACAAATTACAGAACAATTCACAAAATTAATATACAGGAAATGTTGGTGCACAGGACAGGAGGGTCTCCAGCACAAATATCACAGCCATCTCTGGATGGAGCTGCACCTTAAACAAAGAAAAAACAGAATCAGGCATCAGAAAGACAACAAATAAAGTATAATTTGTCCGCATTAAACAACAAGAAAAACAGGAAATGCTAAGGTGATCGCTGGCCACTACCCCTAAGTTAGAATTTAGGTAAAGTTGATGCCACAGCCCGCGCCGTTTTCTAATAAAATGAATTTAAAAGAGTAAAAAGCATAGAACTATACTATGCCATATGAAAGGAAAAATAAGTGCATCTTAAGTCTGGACTTGAAAGTCTCCACAGAATCTAACTGTTTTATTGATGTAGGGAGATCATTCCACAGAACAGGGGCACGATAAGAGAAAGCTCTATGACCCGCAGCCTTGTGTTTGAAATGGCATAAACAAATTAAAATGTGGAAAAGTCCAAGGAGGCAAATATGTCTGCAAAGCACTGTAGGTGTGTGGATGTTTTAAGTGATAGCTGGGGCGTCACACTGTCAGCTCCGCTAGCAAGATTCCGTTGTGGAATTGGTCCTCCAGTCACTCTAATAGAACACACCCAGTTCAAACCCACATGAGGGTAGAGCCTGGTGTGGCACTGAGCTGTTACACCTGTAGGGATGCAGCAACGTGCAACTGAGCATGTGCAGCCTGACGGGGATCTGATCTGATGTCAGGTATTTTTTTAAACTATGCAGGCTTGTAAGCGAGGAAAGGATGCAGAGCGGGAGATGCACAGCAGAGAGATGAAAAAGGAGCGAGGGATAAGGGGATAAACATGAGCGAAGAGGAAATTCTAAAGCGATTTCCAGGGAGAGGTGCGATGGCATCCAACAAACAGCTTCCCTGCACCAGGCTTAAAACAAATCCAGTCATCCTGAACCCTCACTGAGCCTTTTCACAGGCGGCATCAGGGCTCTCACCGACGCTGCGGCAGGCGGAACGCTTCACACATCGGGATGACGAGCAAGAAGGGGTCACGAACCGAAACATAAACTTGCGTCCCTGATTTATAATCATGCAGAAATGTGGCCTTTTGCTGTGTTTTCTTTCACACTACAGAATATTCCCTCTTAACTGCGGCTGCAGCAGAAACTCAAATAATAGAAACTAAGCTAATGGCTTTTGTTATTTTTCCTGCCATTGGGTATGTGGCAGCTGTTGTTTTTAGTAAATGTGAGAAAATTGCATCATGAAATTCTTCTATTCCCAGCGTTCCTGACTTTGAAACAAACAAATAAATAAATATTTTGGTGGGCTGCAGCACAGAGCTTTTCTTGTGTGACTGCAATTTTCTGCACCTGGGGTTAGGGGGGTAGGGGGCGTTGTTCTCAGGGACTGCACCATGCCCGTGTTTGTATCGGTAAACTGTGCCGGTGATAGTGGAACTTTTCAGCCCCCTACAGCACGCACAGTTTCACTAAACTATTTCCTGCTAATGATATGCAGTGTGCCGTTTTGATGAGGATGTGTCGTCATGTGTTTGCCTTTTTCTTTATTTTTTCTTTTAGGACATGAGGGGAAGCTGCGCTCACTAAAACGCCTTCCAAATGAAAAACAGCCATTTTTTTCCCCTCCAGATACCTCGTACCCACATGCAGCATTTCATTATCAGACCTGTAGGCCAGCAGACGCGTGAAGATAACCCCTGATATTAAACATCTGACTTCAAGGCAACCTCCTCCTGACAAGATGAACACCACTGTGGCCCAGCTCATTTATTTGGGTAAAAATAAATACATTTTCCAAAGACAAAAAAAAAGAAAAAAAATAACCTTAAATATTATCTCTCTTGCCCCTTCACTACAAATGATCTGCGTTATGGCGAGTACAAAGACTGAATACAGATGAGAAAAGCAACAAAATCTTGTGAGAAGGCGATAAAAGCAACCTTAATATATGATCCGGATGACACTAATGAGTGTTCTTTAACAGGTTATGTGCCTCAGTGGGAACTTAGAAGAAAGAACATTAAAATAAAATAGCTTGAATGTGCAAACCACATCTGGAGTGGCAGATTTTTAGAGGTATGGCATGAAAGGAAAAAGTGCTTTACTGCCTTGGTTGGTACACAGTGTTTGTTGGTGGTATGCCCGGTGTTCTGTCGAGATGAGGTGTGTCGTCGAGATGAGGTTCCTCGCGTAACTGCACATCTGTGCACTGAAAAAATTACTTGATGAAGTTCGCTTATTTTGATGGGTAAGTAAATGTATAAATTGTTCATCCGAACATAGTAATGTATAAAATCTACTCACTATAAAACGATAAGTATTTTTAACCTGAAGTTAGCTTATTTCGACAGGCAAAATATACATATACATATATTTAAATACAGAAAATGTTTTACTTACTAGGCTATAAATACACAGAATACAATTAATAAAAAAAAAACTTTGACGGAAAAAACAAACAAAAAAATGTGCAGTTGCACGAGGCACCTCATCTCGACGGGTGACGTCTTTAAGTCCAGGGTAGAGCGATGTGCGCATGCACAGTAGCGTGACGCACCTCATCTCAACGTTTACCTCATCTCGACGGGACACGGCATTATTACAGTTGTTTAGGGTGACCGTATTTTGATTACTGAAAGCAGGACACTCAGCCCGGCAGTGAGATAATCATGTTGTGTGTTGGGGGGTTTGGCTGTTTTTGTGTTTATTTTCCTCCCAGGTGGTTTGGGGCTGATCTCTGGGGAGAGTGTGCTGCAGAAGAGTCTCTCACCTCCGTTACAGTGATCTGCTGCACCTGTTGCACTCACGTGCGGCTCTCTATCAGGATGATCTACGACACCTGTGGCATTCACGTGCAGATCTAAGGACTCTCAGCTGGTGCCAATGAAGAAATGAAGAGCTGCATTTAAGCCAGCGGTGATCAGGGCTGAATTGCTGGAGAATACGACCATGTGACGATCGTTTGGGGACGCTGAGGGCCGCTCCAGATTCTGACATTGCGCCTGTGAAGGAGGACGAGGGTGAGAGGCAAACGCGGTCAGCACACGTCAGAGGTGATTATTCTGCAAGGCTTATCTGTAATTGTAATTTGGCGTTTTTGCGCAGCTATAATTAAATATTGGTGAAAATTGTCTGGCTTGTTCCTCACGGCAGTGGCACGCGGATTGATTATCCTCCACTAGCTGTGAGCAGCAGCCCTTTTGAACTAAATCCGAAAGCAGACCTGAACGTGTAGCTGATAAGTGTGCCTCTAAATAATATTTCGTGGTAACAGTGTCGAATAACCTCACCTCTGTTCCTCCTTCACAGAGTACAGTCCTGGGAAAAGCCACCTGGGGGGGGGTGTCGGCGGAATTCCTGAGTCCAAAACGTTCGGGCTTCGATCTATTGAGACGCTGAGAAAGCGCACCGCCTCTTCACCTCACCAGTTTTGTTTAGTATTTCATGTACAGCACTAGGGGAAAAAAATAAAACTTTCTTTTGGAACTGCTTCTGGTTATTTGATGCTGGGTTCAGTCAGACGCTGGATCGCTCCTCAATCCGCGTTCAAACGATAACAAATCAGCGGATACTGGTTGGCAGCAGGTTCTAATCGCTAGAATCAGAACGGTTGGCAGAATTGGAATGATAACACAGTTGATGGGACAGTGTTGTGAAAGTGTAACGACACGGACCCACAACAGGGGGCATAAATGCCATAGAATAGAATGCCAAAATAAATGCCATCCCCTCATTACCCCATCCCCATAGAGACGGTGCCTGCTCCCAGACTACCAATAACCAGCAAAAATCTATTTAAGCATAAAAATTCAAAAAGAAAAAATAATATAGCACCTTCAACTGCACCACAGACTAAAACAGTTAAATGTGGTCTGTTAAACATTAGGTCTCTCTCTTCTAAGTCCCTGTTAGTAAATGATATAATAATTGATCAACATATTGATTTATTCTGCCTTACAGAAACCTGGTTACAGCAGGATGAATATGTTAGTTTAAATGAGTCAACACCCCCGAGTCACACTAACTGTCAGAATGCTCGTAGCACGGGCCGGGGCGGAGGATTAGCAGCAATCTTCCATTCCAGCTTATTAATTAATCAAAAACCCAGACAGAGCTTTAATTCATTTGAAAGCTTGTCTCTTAGTCTTGTCCATCCAAATTGGAAGTCCCAAAAAACAGTTTTATTTGTTATTATCTATCGTCCACCTGGTCGTTACTGTGAGTTTCTCTGTGAATTTTCAGACGTTTTGTCTGACTTAGTGCTTAGCTCAGATAAGATCATTATAGTGGGCGATTTTAACATCCACACAGATGCTGAGAATGGCAGCCTCAACACTGCATTTAATCTATTATTAGACTCTATTGGCTTTGCTCAAAAAGTAAATGAGTCCACCCACCACTTTAATCATATCTTAGATCTTGTTCTGACTTATGGTATGGAAATAGAAGACTTAACAGTATTCCCTGAAAACTCCCTTCTGTCTGATCATTTCTTAATAACATTTACATTTACTCTGATGGACTACCCAGCAGTGGGGAATAAGTTTCATTACACTAGAAGTCTTTCAGAAAGCGCTATAACTAGGTTTAAGGATATGATTCCTTCTTTATGTTCTCTAATGCCATATACCAACACAGTGCAGAGTAGCTACCTAAACTCTGTAAGGGAGATAGAGTATCTCGTCAATAGTTTTACATCCTCATTGAAGACAACTTTGGATGCTGTAGCTCCTCTGAAAAAGAGAGCTTTAAATCAGAAGTGTCTGACTCCGTGGTATAACTCACAAACTCGTAGCTTAAAGCAGATAACCCGTAAGTTGGAAAGGAAATGGCGTCTCACTAATTTAGAAGATCTTCACTTAGCCTGGAAAAAGAGTCTGTTGCTCTATAAAAAAGCCCTCCGTAAAGCTAGGACATCTTTCTACTCATCACTAATTGAAGAAAATAAGAACAACCCCAGGTTTCTTTCAGCACTGTAGCCAGGCTGACAAAGAGTCAGAGCTCTATTGAGCTGAGTATTCCATTAACTTTAACTAGTAATGACTTCATGACTTTCTTTGCTAACAAAATTTTAACTATTAGAGAAAAAATTACTCATAACCATCCCAAAAACGTATCGTTATCTTTGGCTGCTTTCAGTGATGCCGGTATTTGGTTAGACTCTTTCTCTCCGATTGTTCTGTCTGAGTTATTTTCATTAGTTACTTCATCCAAACCATCAACATGTTTATTAGACCCCATTCCTACCAGGCTGCTCAAGGAAGCCCTACCATTATTTAATGCTTCGATCTTAAATATGATCAATCTATCTTTGTTAGTTGGCTATGTACCACAGGCTTTTAAGGTGGCAGTAATTAAACCATTACTTAAAAAGCCATCACTTGACCCAGCTATCTTAGCTAATTATAGGCCAATCTCCAACCTTCCTTTTCTCTCAAAAATTCTTGAAAGGGTAGTTGTAAAACAGCTAACTGATCATCTGCAGAGGAATGGTCTATTTGAAGAGTTTCAGTCAGGTTTTAGAATTCATCATAGTACAGAAACAGCATTAGTGAAGGTTACAAATGATCTTCTTATGGCCTCGGACAGTGGACTCATCTCTGTGCTTGTTCTGTTAGACCTCAGTGCTGCTTTTGATACTGTTGACCATAAAATTTTATTACAGAGATTAGAGCATGCCATAGGTATTAAAGGCACTGCGCTGCGGTGGTTTGAATCATATTTGTCTAATAGATTACAATTTGTTCATGTAAATGGGGAATCTTCTTCACAGACTAAAGTTAATTATGGAGTTCCACAAGGTTCTGTGCTAGGACCAATTTTATTCACTTTATACATGCTTCCCTTAGGCAGTATTATTAGACGGTATTGATTAAATTTTCATTGTTACGCAGATGATACCCAGCTTTATCTATCCATGAAGCCAGAGGACACACACCAATTAGCTAAACTGCAGGATTGTCTTACAGACATAAAGACATGGATGACCTCTAATTTCCTGCTTTTAAACTCAGATAAAACTGAAGTTATTGTACTTGGCCCCACAAATCTTAGAAACATGGTGTCTAACCAGATCCTTACTCTGGATGGCATTACCCTGACCTCTAGTAATACTGTGAGAAATCTTGGAGTCATTTTTGATCAGGATATGTCATTCAAAGCGCATATTAAACAAATATGTAGGACTGCTTTTTTGCATTTACGCAATATCTCTAAAATCAGAAAGGTCTTGTCTCAGAGTGATGCTGAAAAACTAATTCATGCATTTATTTCCTCTAGGCTGGACTATTGTAATTCATTATTATCAGGTTGTCCTAAAAGTTCCCTAAAAAGCCTTCAGTTAATTCAAAATGCTGCAGCTAGAGTACTGACGGGGACTAGAAGGAGAGAGCATATCTCACCCATATTGGCCTCTCTTCATTGGCTTCCTGTTAATTCTAGAATAGAATTTAAAATTCTTCTTCTTACTTATAAGGTTTTGAATAATCAGGTCCCATCTTATCTTAGGGACCTCGTAGTACCATATCACCCCAATAGAGCGCTTCGCTCTCAGACTGCAGGCTTACTTGTAGTTCCTAGGGTTTGTAAGAGTAGAATGGGAGGCAGAGCCTTCAGCTTTCAGGCTCCTCTCCTGTGGAACCAGCTCCCAATTCAGATCAGGGAGACAGACACCCTCTCTACTTTTAAGATTAGGCTTAAAACTTTCCTTTTTGCTAAAGCTTATAGTTAGGGCTGGATCAGGTGACCCTGAACCATCCCTTAGTTATGCTGCTATAGACGTAGACTGCTGGGGGGTTCCCATGATGCACTGTTTCTTTCTCTTTTTGCTCTGTATGCACCACTCTGCATTTAATCATTAGTGATCGATCTCTGCTCCCCTCCACAGCATGTCTTTTTCCTGGTTCTCTCCCTCAGCCCCAACCAGTCCCAGCAGAAGACTGCCCCTCCCTGGGCCTGGTTCTGCTGGGGGTTTCTTCCTGTTGAAAGGGGTTTTTTCCTTCCCACTGTAGCCAAGTGCTTGCTCACAGGGGTTCGTTTTGACCGTTGGGGTTTTACATAATTATTGTATGGCCTTGCCTTACAATATAAAGCGCCTTGGGGCAACTGTTTGTTGTGATTTGGCGCTATATAAAAAAATTGATTGATTGATTGATAAATGAACGGACAATAGATGAGCCAAAAATACAACACTTTACTGTTGTGAAGCGTGCACAAAGAAATACAGACAAATACAGAATTTGGACAGAGTCAAATGTACTAAGGTGACGTGTGGGCAGGCTCGAGGATAGAAGATGTCCGTCCAGAGAAGAGCCGGATCCCACACAATTTCCACTGCCACTGAACCCGGAGAATACTGGAGCCGCCAAGTTCCGAGTCCCCAGGTGGCCACCATCTCCGGCTGTCGGATCTGGTACTGCTGGCAGGAAGCAGAAACAGTTATGTGTGGGTGTGTGTACACCCAACAAATATAAGCAGTGACAGTTCCTTAATGGTGGGTAAGACACCTCCACCTCCAAAACAGGAACACAATAACAATACCAGTAGCACCTACTGAACACGGCTGAGAGTTTTACCTCCAAAGGCAAACGATATCTCGGCGACGAGGTGTAGATGTCGTCCGGCTTTTGTGTGTGTGGTTGATGACCAGGAGATTGGTGACAGCTGTCATAGTTGATGAGTGACAGCTGTCACCCCAGCTGTTCCTGAAAGGCGGCAGCGCCCTCTCGTGCCTGAAGTCCGCACTTCAGGCAGGGCACCCTCTGGTGGTGGTGGGCCAGCAGTACCTCCTCTTCAGTGGCCCACACAACAGGGCGCCTCCTGGCGCCCGACCAGGCTTGTCGGGTGTCGCCGGTAGAAATCGGCCAGGAGGGCCGGATCCAGGATGAAGCAACTCTTCACCCAGGATCGTTCTTCGGGTCCATAACCTTCCCAGTCAACCAAGTACTGGAAGCCCCGGCCCTTCCGGTGGACGTCCAGGAGCTGACGCACAGTCCAAGCCGGCTCCCCGTCGATGATCCGGGCAGGAGGCGGCGCAGGTCCGGGAGCACAGAGGGGTGAGGTGCAGTGCAGCTTGATCCGGGAAACATGAAAAACCAGATGGACCCGCAGTGAACCTGGGAGCTGGAGCTTCACTGCGGCCGGACTGAGGACTTTGAGGATCTTGAAAGGACCGATATACCTGTCCTTGAGTTTGGGTGAGTCCACTTGGAGGGGGATGTCCTTTGTAGAAAGCCACACCTCCTGCCCAGACTGGTATGCATGGGCCGGGGAACGCCGGCGGTCTGCATGAGCCTTAGCCCTCGTACGGGCCTTCAACAAGGCAGAACGGGTGGTGCGCCACACCCGACAGCACCTCCGCAGGTGGGCCTGGACCGAGGGCACACCGACCTCTCCCTCCACCACAGGAAACAATGGGGGCTGGTACCCCAGACATACCTCAAATGGGGAGAGGCCAGTGGCAGAGGACACCTGGCTGTTATGAGCGTACTCGATCCAGGCCAGATGGTCACTCCAGGCCATCGGGTGTGCAGACGTCACACAGCGCAGGGCTTACTCCAATTCCTGGTTAGCCTGTTCTGCCTGTCCGTTGGTCTGCGGGTGGTACCCGGACGAGAGGCTCACGGTGGCCCCCAGTTCTTGGCAGAAACTCCTCCAGACTTGAGAGGAGAACTGGGGACCTCGATCCGAGACGATGTCCACAGGTATCCCATGCAGACGCACGACGTGGTGGACCAGGAGGGCCGCTGTCTCCTGGGCTGTAGGGAGCTTCGGGAGGGCCACGAAGTGGGCCGCCTTGGAGAATCGGTCCACTATCGTGAGGATGGTAGTCATGTCCTGGGACGGCGGGAGGCCCGTGACGAAGTCCAGGCTGATGTGGGACCAGGGACGAAGGGGCACAGGTAACGGTTGGAGGAGTCCCTGTGCCCGGTGGTGATCACCTTTTCCCCTGGCGCAGGTGGTGCAGGCCTGGACATAGTCCCGGATGTCGGCTTCCATGGACGCCCACCAGAAGCGCTGCCGAACCACTGCCACGGTCCTTTGCACCCCCGGATGGCAGGAGAGTTTGGAACCGTGACAGAAGTCCAGGACGGCAGCTCTGGCTTCTGGTGGGACGTAGAGGCAGTTCTTCGGTCCTGTACCCGGGTCCGGGTTCTGTGCCAGGGCCTCCCGGGCGGTCTTCTCCACGTTCCAGGTGAGGGTGGCCACGATAGTGGACTCAGGTAGTATGGATTCCGGCGGATCCGACAGCTCGGTTTTGACTTCGACTTTCTGAACCCGGGACAGAGCATCCGATCTTTGGTTCTTGGTCCCGGGGCGGTAGGTGATCCGGAAGTCAAAACACCCAAAAATGACCAACGGGCTTGCCTGGGGTTCAGCCGCTTGGCGGTCCTGATATACTCCAGGTTCCGGTGGTCCGTGAAAACCGTAAATGGTACCGTGGCTCCCTCTAACAGATGTCTCCACTCCTCAAGAGCCTCCTTCACCGTGAGGAGTTCCCAATTGCCCACGTCATAGTTCCGCTCAGCTGGGGTCAACCTGCGTGAGAAATAGGCACAAGGATGGAGAATCTGATCGGACTCCCCGCTCTGGGACAGCACGGCTCCTATCCCTCAGTCCGAGGTGTCCACTTCAACCACAAACTGGCGGCAAGGATCGGGCTGCACCAGAACTGGTGCAGTCGAGAACCGACGTTTCAATTCCCTAAATGCAGCTTCGCACCGATCCGACCAGGTGAAGGGGACTTTTGGGGAGGTCAGGGCTGTCAGGGGGCTAACTACCTGACTGTAGCCCTTAATGAACCTCCGGTAAAAATTTGCAAAACCGAGGAACTGTTGTAGTTTCCTACGGCTTGTAGGTTGGGGCCAGTGTCTCACCGCCGCAACCTTGGCCGGATCAGGGGCGACGGAGTTGGAGGAGATGATAAACCCCAGGAAGGACAAAGAAGTACGTTGGAACTCGCACTTCTCACCCTTCACAAACAGATGGTTCTCCAACAACCGCTGCAGGACCTGACGTACATGCTGGACATGAGTCTCAGGGTCCGGGGAGAAGATGAGTATATCGTCTAGATATACGAAGACAAACCAATGCAGGAAGTCCCGCAAGATGTCATTAACCAACGCTTGGAACGTCGCGGGGGCGTTAGTGAGGCCGAACGGCATGACCAGGTACTCAAAGTGACCTAACGGGGTGTTAAATGCCGTCTTCCATTCGTTTCCCTTCCGGATCCGAACCAGGTGGTACGCATTCCTAAGATCAAGTTTTGTGAAAATTTGGGCTCCATGCAAGGGCGTAAACACTGAATCCAACAGAGGTAACGGGTATCGGTTGCGAACCGTGATCTCGTTCAGCCCTCTGTAATCAATGCATGGACAGAGTCCGCCGTCTTTCTTGCCCACAAAAAAGAAACCAGCACCCATCGGGGAGGTGGAGTTCCGGATCAGCCCGGCAGCTAATGAGTCCCGGATGTAGGTCTCCATTGATTCGCGTTCTGGACGTGAGAGATTGTACAGCCTGCTGGACGGGTACTCAACGGCCGGAATCAAATCAATGGCACAATCGTATGGACGGTGGGGGGGAAGGGTGAGAGCCAGATCTTTGCTGAAAAGGTCAGCAAGATCATGGTACTCAATCGGCACCGCCGTCAGATTTGGGGGAACTCTAACCTCCTCATTAGCACTTAAACCGGGAGGAACCGAGGATCCTAAACACTCCCGGTGGTAGGTTTCGCTCCACTGAGCCACAACCCCAGATGGCCAATCAATCCGGGGATTGTGTTTTACCATCCACGGGAAGCCCAAAATCACGCGGGAAGTAGAAGGAGTCACATATGATTCCCAGACACCACCAGAACTACTGGTTGTGTCTTGTGTGTGATTAAAGGGAGAAGGGTGCCATCTAGTGCCAGTACCTTCAAAGGTGAAGGAAGCGCCACCAGAGGGAGCCCCACCTCCCTTGCCCATCTGCTGTCCAGCAGATTCCCTTCTGACCCCGTGTCCACCAGTGCTGGGGCTTGAAGGGTTAAATCCCCGCTCAGGATTGTGACTGGGAGACGTGTGGAAATACGTGTACGTCCCACGTGAATGTCTGGACCCACCCTTAACCCAGTCTCTAAGGGCGGGTGTTTGTGTTTAACCGTTTGGGGCAGTCTCTCTGCTGATGCTCATTTGAGCTGCAGAAAAAGCACTCCCCGCGGGCCATTCTCCTCTGTCTGTAAGATGATCTTAATCTGGCCCTGCTCGTGTCCATAGCATCGTCAGCAGGGGGAGCTGTTGCCACACGGAGCGCAGAGGCTGTGGAGCGTGGGGAGGGTGGAACCTTGTCGGAACCGGAAGGGAGAGGGACGGCGTGTGCCCAGCCATGTCCTTCGTCTCGCTCCCAACGGCGTTCCGCTAATCGATTGTCCAAACGTATAACCAGATCGATTAGACTATCCAAATCCCGCGGCTCATCCTTAGCCACCAGGTGCTCCTTCAGGACCGACGACAGTCCGTTTATGAAGGCGGCGCGGAGCGCAGCCGTATTCCAGCTGGACCTCGCAGCCGCAATGCGGAAGTCGACTGCATACTCAGCTGCACTCCGACGCCCCTGTCTCATAGACAGTAGCACTGTCGAAGCGGTTTTGCCTCTGTTAGGGTGATCAAAAACCGTTCTGAACTCCCCCTCGAACCCAGTGTAAGTGGTAAGGAGCCGTGAATTCTGCTCCCAAAGTGCTGTAGCCCAAGCGCGTGCCTCACCTCGAAGCAAATTAATGACATAAGCCACCCTACTGGCGTCTGATGCGTACATTACGGGACGCTGTGCAAAGACGAGCGAACACTGCATTAGAAAGTCAGCGCACGTCTCCACACGACCTCCGTACAGCTCCGCAGGACTTATGTAAGCTTCAGGGGATGGTGGGGGGGCTTCATTGGACAATCACTGGAACGTCTATATTCAGCACCGGGTCAACAGGAGGAGAAGCTGCAGCCGCGCCCTGAGCGCGCGCTTCCACCTGCGCGGTGAGAGCCTCCATCCTACGGTTGAGGATGACATTTTGCTCGGCCATTAAATCCAACCGAGCAGTAAAAGCGGAGAGGATTTGCTGCAACTCACCGATCACGCCCCCTGCAGATGCCTGTGCATCCTGCTCTGCCATTGGCTGTCCAACAGATGGTTGATGCCCCTCGGGATCCATGACGATTGGCCGAGATATCCTGTTGTGAAAGTGTAATGACATGGACCCACAACAGGGAACGTAAATGAACGGACAATAGATGAGCCAAAAATACAACACTTTACTGTTGTGAAGCGTGCACAACGAAAAACAGACAAATACAGAATTTGGACAGAGTCAAATGTACTAAGGTGACGTGTGGGCAGGCTCGAGGATAGAAGACGTCCGTCCAGAGAAGAGCCGGATCCCACACGATTTCCACTGCCACCGAACCCGGAGAATACTGGTGCCCCGAGTCCAAGTCCCCAGGTGGCCACCGTCTCCGGCTGTCAGATCTGGTACTGCTGGCAGGAAGCAGAAACAGTTATGTGTGGGTGTGTTTACACCCAGCAAATATAAGCAGTGACAGTTCCTTAATGGTGGGTAAGACACCTCCACCTCCAAAACAGGAACACAGTAACAATACCAGTAGCACCTACTGAACACGGCTGAGAGTTTTACCTCCAAAGGCAAACGATATCTCGGCGACGAGGTGGAGATGTCGTCCGACTTTTGTGAGTGTGGTTGATGACCAGGAGATTGGTGACAGCTGTCATAGTTGATGAGTGACAGCTGTCACCCCAGCTGTTCCTGAAAGGCGGCAGCGCCCTCTCATGCCTGAAGCCCGCACTTCAGGCAGGGCGCCCTCTGGTGGTGGTGGGCCAGCAGTACCTCCTCTTCAGCGGCCCACACAATAGACAGCACCTTACTGTTCCCCCTAGTCTCAAGATATTGATAACCAATCTGAAGATAATGTAATAAAATGTTATCATACAAAGCAGAACCCCCCCCCCCAAACTTATCTATTTTCTGTCCCAATTAGCACTTATTGGGACAGATCTCAATCAGATCCCAATTCAGATCAGGGAGACAGACACCCTCTCTACTTTTAAGATTAGGCTTAAGACTTTCCTTTTTGCTAAAGCTTATAGTTAGGGCTGGATCAGGTGACCCTGAACCATCCCTTAGTTATGCTGCTATAGACTTAGACTGCTGAGGGGTTCCCATGATGCACTGAGTGTTTCTTTCTCTTTGTTCTGTATGCACCACTCTGCATTTAATCATTAGTGATTGATCTCTGCTTCCCTCCACAGCATGTCTTTTTTCTGGTTCTCTCCCTCAGCCTCATCCAGTCCCAGCAGAAGACTGCCCCTCCCTGAGCCTGGTTCTGCTGGAGGTTTCTTCCTGTTAAAAGGGAGTTTTTCCTTCCCACTGTTGCCAAGTGCTTGCTCACAGGGGGTCGTTTTGACCGTTGGGGTTTTTCCGTAATTATTGTATGGCCTTGCCTTACAATATAAAGCACATTGGGGCAACTGTTTGTTGTGATTTGGCGCTATATAAATAAAATTTATTTGATTTTGATTAATTGCCACAATAGCAGATCGCCATGTTGGGAAAATTTACCCTCACTAACACTAGATGGCACCACACAAGCTCCCGTTCTGCCATTCCATCGCTGTTCTGTCAAGAGTTTCTGGCTTCTAATGCTGACCTATAGCTTTATGTTGTTGTTCATTCGGCTGCTCCCGGTTTTGTTCAGGGTCACCTCATCGGATACAACCAGATCCGCATGGGTAATTGGCACAAGTTTTTACACAGGATGCCCTTCCTGACGCAACTCCAGTTTTACCTGGAGAAACACACACAGCCACTGGTGTTCCAAAGAGGTCTCCCATCCAAGTACTAACCAGACCCTGCTCTGCTTAGCTTCTGAGATCTGATGGGATCAGGCTGGCACAGAGCAGACTGGCTGTGCCGACCTATAGCTTTATATAGTGGCTAAATAACTTGATTATTTTAATAATGAGACCTGATCATCTCATCAATACTTGTTTTGGGTGTAATATACGTAAAAACTACCCATTCTGCCAATTGTCATCCATTCCGCCAATTACCAGTTGTTCCAGTTCCATTCCACCTATAGTTCCGGTGATTAGTAGCTCCTGGAATGCCGGTCAATTTAATGGCCCATTGAAAAACAATGAAAACCAGGACACTGTCATCACTTTCTAAAAAAACACCCAGGATGGCCAGGACAGGACGTGCAAACAAGACATGTCCTGGGAAAAATAGGACATTTGGTTATCCTACACTTGTTTCTTTGCTTCTCCATGCTCCCAGGCTTTAACACTTACAGGCCATCAGCCAATCAGTCTGTGCAGGCATGTGGCTGAGGAGATCTGCTGAAGTTTTAAGTAAGCAACCAAATGATGCAGAAAAGTTCAAATTCAGGCAGTGAATGATATTTGTCCATCTCAGATTTGCTTTTAATTTTGTTTTTGGTGGGTGGTCCTTTGTCAAGCACTACCATATGGAGTTCACAACTGCCACTTAAAGCTTTACTGTGCATAAAAAGAAGCCTTATGATAGCCTTCTTCAGAAGCGGCATTTGAAGGCACCTTGGTTGGAGTTAACTCAGTGGGAACAAGCATTATGGTCATACGAATCAGTATTTCAGATCTTTTGTTGAAAGAAATGGACGCCATGTCCTCCAGACCAAAACTGAAAGGACCATTCAGACTGTTATCCACAACAAGTCCAAAAGCCGGGGTCTATCATGGTATGGGGCTGTGTCAATGCTCTTGGGAAAGATAATTTACACATCTGTGATGGCAGCTTTAATGCAAAAAGGTACTGTGAGATTTTGGAGCAGTATATGCTGCCTTCGAGACAACATCCTTTCCAGGGACATCCATGCATTTTTCAACAAAACAATGCAAAACAGCTTTCTACACACATTACAAACATGGCTGTGGAATACTGGACTGGACTGCCTGCAGTCTGAACCTGTCTCCAGGAGAATTTAGAAATAAAAAATGTGTGGTTGAAAGAAGAAAATGGGACACTTGAAATGTTTCATTGCTTGGTATCCTCAATGTCAAAAGGATTTTCAGGTGTTGTGAGAAGGAATGGCAACACTACAAATTCATAAATGCTTTAGGGTCCCAACTTTTATTTTGAGAATTTGTTGCAGACCTTAAATGGAGAAATGCATGTATATTGATGTACATTAACAGCATTTCCTGTATATTAGTTTTGTGAACTGTTTCTGTGAATTGTTCAGTAATTTATGTTTGTATCATGGCCCAAGCAGAGGGTCACCCCTTTGAGTCTGGTCTGCTTGAGGTTTCTTCCTCAGAGGGAGTTTTTCATTACCACTGCTGCTCTGGGGGTTAATAAGGTTAGACCTTACTTGTGTGAAGCACCTTGAGGCAACTCTGCTGTGATTTGGTGCTATATAAATGAAAAATAAATTGAAACTGAAATATTGACAAATTAAATGAATTTCACCAGAAAAAAAGAAATATCTTGGTTTCATACCATCCAGCCAAAGCAAACCTAAGAACCACTGCGGGTTTTCTTTAAATTGCATTTTCCATCACATCCCGGTTCTTCTGATTTGGGGTTGTAGAATATTTTGCTGTTTAACAGGACTGCCATTGTTTTCTAATGAGCGGCTGCTGTGTGGCTCATTTTCAGAACAGAGATCACTGTAACGGTTTTAAAGACATTTTCAGTGTGGGACGTAAACCAGTTCAGAAGTCTCTGTCGAAATGTGGCCATTTTGTTTTTATAGGATTGTAATTAAAATGGTTGTGACGCTAATGCTAATTAAAGACATGGCCAACTGTGTTGTGGGTCTCATCACCAGCTGCCATTTTCCACCCACTTCATGAAACAATATTACTAAAACCTGATTCAGATGGGGGATTAGTTTTATGAGGGGAGGTGAAGGAATGTAATTTCACCACAGGATGTCTAGAATAGTGTTGGTGTAGTCGCACGGGATAAGGATTTGCAGTATAAATGACAGAGATGGGAGTGGCTGCTTAATAAACAGGCCTGATGCACTGCCCTCAACCCTCTTTATACATTTCTGTGTTTCAGCTTTGACACAATGGATCCATCTTGATACAGAGCTCCAAAGTGATGCTATCATAGCTTCTTGACAACTGCTCAGATGCTTCTACACAAATGGTTACTAGGGGGAAAAAATGAATGCCATCACAATAACCTCATTAATGACTTTCTTTTCTGATAAACTAAAATCACTACAGCGAGGGGAAGATCGCACAAATTAGATCTGAAAGCTAGACTTATTTTCCAGGTGCACTACGAGGAGCTGTGCAAGCTAGCATGAAAGAAAGAAGTTAGAAAGTCGTAGTAAGGGTTACGGTTCTCCATTGGGGTAAATGAGTCCACCCACCACTTTAATCATATTTTAGATCTTGTTCTGACTTATGGTATGGAAATAGAAGACTTAACAGTATTCCCTGAAAACTCCCTTCTGTCTGATCATTTTTTAATAACATTTACATTTACCCTGATGGACTACCCTGCAGTGGGGAATAAGTTTCATTACACTAGAACTCTTTCAGAAAGCGCTGTAACTAGGTTTAAGGATATGATTCCTTCTTTATGTTCTCTAATGTCATATACCAACACAGAGCAGAGTAGCTACCTAAACTCTGTAAGTGAGATAGAGTATCTCGTCAATAGTTTTACATCCTCACTGAAGACAACTTTGGATGCTGTAGCTCCTCTGAAAAAGAGAGCTTTAAATCAGAAGTGTCTGACTCCGTGGTATAACTCACAAACTCGTAGCTTAAAGCAGATAACCCGTAAGTTGGAGAGGAAATGGCGTCTCACTAATTTAGAAGATCTTCACTTAGCCTGGAAAAAGAGTTTGTTGCTCTATAAGAAAGCCCTCCGTGAAGCTAGGACATCTTTCTACTCATCACTAATTGAAGAAAATAAGAACAACCCCAGGTTTCTTTTCAGCACTGTAGCCAGGCTGACAAAGAGTCAGAGCTCTATTGAGCTGAGTATTCCATTAACTTTAACTAGTGATGACTTCATGACTTTCTTTGCTAACAAAATTTTGACTATTAGAGAAAAAATTACTCATAACCATCCCAAAGATGTATCGTTATCTTTGGCTGCTTTCAGTGATGCCGGTATTTGGTTAGACTCTTTCTCTCCGATTGTTCTGTCTGAGTTATTTTCATTAGTTACTTCATCCAAACCATCAACATGCTTATTAGACCCCATTCCTGCCAGGCTGCTCAAGGAAGTCCTACCATTATTTAATGCTTCAATCTTAAATATGATCAATCTATCTTTGTTAGTTGGTTATGTACCACAGGCCTTTAAGGTGGCAGTAATTAAACCATTACTTAAAAAGCCATCACTTGACCCAGCTATCTTAGCTAATTATAGGCCAATCTCCAACCTTCCTTTTCTCTCAAAGATTCTTGAGAGGGTAGTTGTAAAACAGCTAACTGATCATCTGCAGAGGAATGGTCTATTTGAAGAGTTTCAGTCAGGTTTTAGAATTCATCATAGTACAGAAACAGCATTAGTGAAGGTTACAAATGATCTTCTTATGGCTTCGGACAGTGGACTTATCTCTGTGCTTGTTCTGTTGGACCTCAGTGCTGCTTTTGATACTGTTGACCATAAAATTTTATTACAGAGATTAGAGCATGTCATAGGTATTAAAGGCACTGCGCTGCGGTGGTTTGAATCATATTTGTCTAATAGATTACAGTTTGTTCATGTAAATGGGGAATCTTCTTCACAGACTAAAGTTAATTATGGAGTTCCACAAGGTTCTGTGCTAGGACCAATTTTATTCACTTTATACATGCTTCCCTTGGGCAGTATTATTAGACGGTATTGCTTAAATTTTCATTGCTATGCAGATGATACCCAGCTTTATCTATCCATGAAGCCAGAGGATACACACCAATTAGCTAAACTGCAGGATTGTCTTACAGACATAAAGACATGGATGACCTCTAATTTCCTGCTTTTAAACTCAGATAAAACTGAAGTTATTGTACTTGGCCCCACAAATCTTAGAAGCATGGTGTCTAACCAGATCGTTACTCTGGATGGCATTTCCCTGATCTCTAGTAATACTGTGAGAAATCTTGGAGTTATTTTTGATCAGGATATGTCATTCAAAGCGCATATTAAACAAATAT
Source organism: Thalassophryne amazonica (assembly GCF_902500255.1). Lineage (NCBI taxonomy): Eukaryota > Metazoa > Chordata > Actinopteri > Batrachoidiformes > Batrachoididae > Thalassophryne > Thalassophryne amazonica. The sequence goes on from NC_047105.1 coordinate 9,057,856, forward strand.
GTAGGACTGCCTTTTTGCATTTACGCAATATCTCTAAAATCAGAAAGGTCTTGTCTCAGAGTGATGCTGAAAAACTAATTCATGCATTTATTTCCTCTAGGCTGGACTATTGTAATTCATTATTATCAGGTTGTCCTAAAAGTTCCCTAAAAAGCCTTCAGTTGGTTCAGAATGCTGCAGCTAGAGTACTGACGGGGACTAGCAGGAGAGAGCATATCTCACCCGTGTTGGCCTCTCTTCATTGGCTTCCTGTTAATTCTAGAATAGAATTTAAAATTCTTCTTCTTACTTATAAGGTTTTGAATAATCAGGTCCCATCTTATCTTAGGGACCTCGTAGTACCATATTACCCCATTAGAGCGCTTCGCTCTCAGACTGCGGGCTTACTTGTAGTTCCTAGGGTTTGTAAGAGTAGAATGGGAGGCAGAGCCTTCAGCTTTCAGGCTCCTCTCCTGTGGAACCAGCTCCCAATTCAGATCAGGGAGACAGATACCCTCTCTACTTTTAAGATTAGGCTTAAAACTTTCCTTTTCGCTAAGGCTTATAGTTAGGGCTGGATCGGGTGACCCTGGACCATCCCTTGGTTATGTTGCTTTAGATGTAGACTGTGGGGGGGTTCCCATGATGCACTGTTTCTTTCTTTTTTTGCTCCATGTGCATCACTCTGCATTTAATCATTAGTGATCGATCTCTGCCCCCCTTCTCGGCATGTCTTTCTCCTGGTTCTTTTCCTCAGCCCCAACCAGTCTCAGCAGAAGACTGCCCCTCCCTGAGCCTGGTTCTGCTGGAGGTTTCTTCCTGTTAAAAGGGAGTTTTTCCTTCCCACTGTGGCCAAGTGCTTGCTCATAGGGGGTCGTTTTGACCGTTGGGGTTTTTCATGGTTATTGTATGGCCTTGCCTTGCAATATGGAGCGCCTTGGGGCAACTGTTTGTTGTGATTTGGCGCTATATAAGAAAAAAGTTGATTGAAGTTGATTGATTCTGTTTTGCCATTTCGCGGTGCTGTTGTCCTTTCTGCTCACATCTGTGTTGATTTGAGTTTAGTGAAAGCTAAATGCTGAGACAAACATGACTAGAACTGCATAAATGTCACTGGCGTGCATTTGATCGGCACACTGTATCATATTTCACAGTGCTATTGATTTAAATATATTTCTATACAGTGGTCCCTCGTTTATCACGGGAGTTACGTTCTAAAAATAACCCGCAATAGGCGAAATCCGTGAAGTAGTCAGCGTTATTTTTTACAATTATTATAGATGTTTTAAGGCTGTAAAACCCCTCATTACACACTTTATACACTTTTCTCTAACAGGCATTAACATTTTCTCACTTTTCTCTCCTGTGTAAACACTCTCAAAGTTCAAACCTTAGTAGAAAAAAATAGAACGTTTTCCTATAAATAACTATGATGGCTTTTAGAACTAACAAATTTAATTTTAACAATCAACCTACGAGGTTGGACACGTAAGAAATTATTAATAGTGACTCACCAGTATTTCACAGTTCATCTGATCATGCCTCTGCGTTGTGGCGCCGCTCCACTGTTGCGTCTTTTTTACACTGAGTGACACCTCGGTGCAGGTGTCTTCTTCCGAGTGAAGAACACAGTTATGGGTAGTTGTTGGCGTTCTTTTTTCTTCTGGGCGAGAAGATTCTTATAAACAGACACGCAGAACACAATGCGCGTGCTCTCCCTTCGCGGTGATGCTGACCGGTGCCGCGACCAGCCTGCTTGATGAGGACGCAGAACACAATGCGCTGTGAAAAAAAAAAAAAAGCATGCAAAACTGGACTAAAAAATCTGCGAAACTGCGAGGCCGTGAAAGGTGAACCGCGTTATAGCGAGAGACCACTGTATTTACAATCTGTGAAGCACACATGATGAGTGAGTGGACCAATCAGGTATTAAAAGTGGACAAAAAGCTATGCTATAAAACCAGCATAAGAGCAGAATAACCCAAGATGTAGGAAGGTTTGTGCTAAGCAATGGCATTTACTTTCACTCCAGTCACGAACTCTGTTGATATTCTATCACCATATCGATCTTGTGACTATAACATGATTAAATGCCACTGCTTTTCCATTTTAAGAACACAGTGTGCAACAAGCTCAATCTCTGTCATGGATACGTAACATCATGTGTCAAAGCCCTGTTTTCTTCTTAAGTCATCTGTTGGCTTCACATATTTGGTTGTTTATCTGTTTTGTTACTGTTTGTGCTCTGCACAGAGATGATACGATACGATACGATACAATATGATATGATACAATATGATATACAAACCCTAACACTTTATTGTCTCATAGGGACACATATGCCTTCACAGTACAATACAAATAAATAAAAAAGTAGACCAATAGACAAACGCGACATAAATAACACATAGCATGACTAACATATGTGTGTACGGTTGACCCACCTTTCCTCTTAATTTGCATTATTAACAACAGACCAGGTCTCAGCCTCATTATATCTAAATTCTGGGTTTGTTAGTGAAGCATAGATTTAGGTTCCGGTGATCACATTAGTAGCCTTCCCGCTTCTCTGTTGATCTACTGTTTGTGAAACCAATGCCTTAGGTGCTGGTAGTTCTGCCTGATTAATTCTGTCCTCTTTCTGTCTCTGTTTGAGGCATTATGGCTGTGCTTGGGCCATACAGAGCTGCATGCTGAACAGTTAGACAGAAGTGTTTGGAAGGTATTGCAAACTGGAGTAACACAGACTAGTCCAACTGTACAAGCTTGAGGACCTGGGGCTTCATTGGAACAATATAATTATTGACTTTCATACAACATGCAGAGCCACCTCCAATCTGCTGTGGCAACCCCAAGTGGAAACAAGGGAGCAACCAAAAGGACTTTCCTTGACTTGATGATGCCACTTGCCCTATTATTATTATTATTATTATTATTATTATTATTATTATTATTATTATTATTATTATTATTATTATTTTGGTTGTTTTTTGTTTTTTCTGTCTGTTGTTTGGTAGAATGGCCACCCCTCAAAGTCTGGTCTGCTTGAGATTTCTTCCTCAAAAATAACAAAGGGAGTTTTCCTTACTACAGTCATGGTGTGCTTGCTCAGGGGTTTGGTAAGGTTAGACCTTACCCATGTGAAGTGCCTTAAGGTAGCTCTGTTGTGATTTGGTGTTATGTAAATAAATTAAAATAAATAAATAATAATAAATAAATTGAATTGAATGGAATTGGGGGCAGCGTGGTGGCTTAGTGGTTAACACCCAAGCCTCACAGCAAGAAGGTTGTAGGATCGCTTCCCGCCCTTTCTGTGTGGTGTTTCTATGTTCTCCTCCTCTTTGTGTGGGTTCCCTCCAGGTGCTCCGGCTTCTTCCCACATCCAAAGACATACAGATCAGGTGGATTGAAACTTTATAATTGACCGTAGGAATGCTTGCGGGTGTGAATGTATTTGTTTGTCTATATGTGGTGCTGCGACAGACTGGTGTTCCGTCCAGGGTGTACCCTGCCTCACTCCCTATGCCTGCTGGGATAGGCTCCAGTGCCCCATGACCCTTAATTGAAGTAAGCAAGAATTGAAAATGTATGTATGTATGTATGTATGGATGGATGGATGGATGGATGGATGGATGGATGGATGGATGGATGGATGGATGGATGGATGGATGGATGGATGGATGGATGGATGGATGGATGGATGGATGGATGGATGGATGGAATTGAACAGAGTGACATCACAACAATCTACCCCACCCTCCTTGATAAGCACTCTGCATTATCCCATATTGCACCCACCCCATAAACACCATGGAACCTTTGCCCAATTCCTAAAGCCTCAGGCAGTATAATTTAAAATTATGACGGAAGTAGGCACAAAGTTTACAGTGGGGGACTCAATAACAACTACCAGAAGGCAAGAGCTCATATTCTGTGGATAGGATATGAGGTAGGTCGGTCACGATCATCTCAGGCAGCCTTGAGAAAGACAATACATAGATTGAAGGAACTGTAAATGCAGAGTTCAGGTGCAAAGACATGTTTTGAGAGACTGTAGCCATGACATGAACAAGCAGATGACACAGGAATACTAAGTGAATAAAACTCAAGCGTGCATGTCACGTCTTTGCTGTTGCCAGCTTCATTGTACCTCTGAAATACCTCTGAGTGCCTCATTACTTGAGATACGAGTATATCAGGTATACCAGATATACCTTTTCCACAGAATATTATGTGTCTGTTTGCATGGGATTAGTATAACTTGAGGCAATTTCTATGAACATAAGACTAAATACTCAAAATGTTCACATTATGCAGACAGAAACTCAAAGGATGTCAGGATTTCCACTGGGCTCTGGTTTTTACTCTGTTTTACCAGTGTCATGTGTTTGTTTCTCCACCAGATGGCCCCTTCAGTTTTGTTTTCACACCTGGATCAGATGACTGACTGATGATTGATATTGATATTATTGATTGATTAAGAGTATTTAAACCTTGACTTTCTGTTCATGAACTGCCAGACTTGTTTGTTTGTTGTTTGTCACCTTGCTTTCCTCGTTTTTGCCTCACCAGCTTTCAGAGCCTCATTCCATGTTCCAGACAAATACCAGGAGGACCAAACCTGATCGCTGCCCCGTGAACCAGACTGCGTCTTCCAGCTGTGCGCTCAAGATGGCGAAGCTTCCCACAGCCTCTGCTATGGTAACGCTGGCATCCCCCTCTAATTCCCATATTAGAGTGAACTGTCTTTTCCTGGTGTTCCAGATGATCCAAGGATGGCTCCCAAGTGGACCTGGATGCTAGCTCTGACTACCTGCACAGCTACATCACTTGGCGTAGAGTGCATCTTGACTACACGCCAGTTAAGTTCCCCTCATCTCAGTGAGATCCCGTTCTCACTTGTTCCTGTTTGTGACTGTGCTATGATAAAGAACTATGCCAAGAACTCTCCCTGAGAACTGCATGAACTCTAATATCAAATCATTTAGAACCCAGCTGTATCAAGTCCTGCTTAATTGGAACTGCGTTACCACATGTAGCACTTGACCTCTTACCTTTGGGTACAACTTATAAACTATGAATAATTACTGAACAGTGAACTTTATTTCCTGACCCCTGAAGCAACCTGTGTTGGACTGTGACTGTTTTTGAGGACAGCATTACAAGTGCTTTTCACTCACCATGTGTGTCTTCTTTCTTAGTTTCTGGTTGCTGAGGTGAGCATTCCACCTGGCCCTGGTCATAGAAACCTTAGTTGACATTATTCCTTCATGACTGGCCCTGGAAACTGCAGCTCCCTTATTTCACCACCAGGAGGCGGGACACTCTCTATACTGCAGGCATCCCAGCACAGCTTTTCAATTACTTATTGTAAATAAATATATCTTTGCTTGTGAACTCCTCTCCGTGTCAAGCTCCCTGCATGTGGGTCCATTGTCCGAAACGGTTTTGTTCCACCCGAACCCCTAACCATAACAAAGGAGTGTCTCACTGGATAGATCTGCTCAGCATTATTGGCACCCTGACTTTTTTTAAAAGAGAATTTAAAATACATTCAGAAATAAAAGCAAATAAACCAGTTTTCCACAGTCTGAATAGTTTGTTGATTGCATTCATTTCTGTATATATTTTAAATTCCATACTTAATAATTAGGGGTGTAAATATTGGTGAGCAGTACATGGAGATTTGTAGGACTTGTTATTTATTTATCTTGAATTTAATTAAAAGTGTCTATCTGAAAATAATCTTTGTTCAGAAGTAAAGTGTACGTGAGAATGAAGAAGTCTGTTCTCCTGCCAGATTTCAGGCTTTGTCAGCTGTGAAACCAAACAGGTTTTGCGGTGAAGGATCAGCGGAAAGCAGAGCTGCTTAATTGTTGTCGCTGCACTTTGGTTAAAAATAACAGATTTCAGCAACACTGCAGTCTTTCAAACAATATGTCAGCTGTCAGGAAGCTGACGAGGTGATTCATGCTGAGAAACTTGAGCTAATTTTACCTTGACCACAATATTTTATAATCTCATGCACCAGTGATGCTTTGAGCTGTAGACATCTCCACTAACAAGGTCATGAGTTCACAAGTATTTGTTTATTTGTTTGTTGTTTTGTCTGGGTTAAATGATACAATTTTCAGCCATGATTCACAAAGCTTAAATGAATGATGGTCATGTTAAAGGTGATAGAGGTTGAATGGGGCATTAATCCTTGTTCTGTGATGTGATATGTAGCCCCCCAAAAATTGGTTGGGTCTGTAATGGCTCAGAATCTTCCTAAAAGGCTCTCTGAAACAGCTATGTTACTATGCTGGGTTTAGAATGCCTCGTTTGCCTTTAATAGCGTCGTTTCGGAGCTTATTTGGCAACCTCATTATGACGGTTGCCGCTGTTTGATTGGTTGCCCTTGCTCTCACTGAAAAGAAAGCATTATTTATTTATTTTCATTGCTTTTATATTTTCTGTTGTGTTTCTAGCCAGGTTTGTTTTTTTTTGCCTCTTTCTCTAAAATTGTATATAATAATCATTAGATTATTAATTTATAAACAAAAATAAATTTAAGAAATATTACAATTTGAAAACAAATGCACCCGAACGTGATGACAGCTGCAATGCTAACTTTTAACATTGAAAATGCCATAGACATGCTAATGCGTTAGCATCACTCCCATTTTTAAGTTATAAAATACATCTATCAACTGTTTCAGAAGAACATAACAGGTCGGTTTAACATAGAAAAGGTAAATAATACTCACAGACGTATGCTCTTTAGGGTTTTAGCAGGAGAAAATTAAGCAAAAGAATAGTAAGAAAGAAAGAATAATCAAAGCATTGCTTCAATCTGCGAAGCACTGCTTTGATTGGTTCAAGGTTCAAAGCAAAGCCGCGCTGCAGAAAAGTTGTTCACGGACCCGCTGCAGGGTCTGTAATCAATACAGAAATGATCATTTTCCTGACAAACACCCCCCAAAACAACAGCCACTCTGAAGGACCGATAACAGAATCGTTAAGCACAAAGCTTATTGATGTCAGTGGATCGAGTCATTTCTTAACGATACCCAAAAGGAACCGGTTCTCGATATACATCCCTAGCTGCTAAGGGGTTAGCTCATTCCCTTTAGAGGAACAAACCAGAGCTAACGTGCCATTCTAACGTGCAGTTCTTACAACAGGAATATGGCGCAACACAAATTTAAAACAAAAGAAAATGTGATACAGGCTGTACTGATTTCTGGGGTTGATTTTGTCGCAGAGTCGGAACTGACCCTCTACTGAGTATTAAATGCCGACTGAAGCCAGCTCGAAATCGTGCAAGGTTTGTGAAACAGTCCTCCATGAAATGCGCAGAGCAAAGAAATAGTCGGCGGTTGTATGTCCTGGGGATGTGGTTAAAATTGAATAAAAGCCAGTGATCGCGTACATTACTTTCCGTGGGAAGATCGTAGTCCGCTAAAACAGCCTGGGATAGCACACCTGTAGCTCGCCATTGCTTCTCTTCGAGTGTTACGAATGGGTGGGCACAACCTTGTGAATAATTAATTTTGAAGGGGCGTGTGTGAAAGGGGGTGGGTGTGGGTGTGTGTGTGTGTGGGGGGGGTGTTTGGTGAAAAAGTGACGTAAGTTTTCTCTCAAAAATCGATTGGCCTGTTTTCTAGGGGCAATTCAAAAAAGGAGAAATACTTGAAACAGAGGTTCTGAAACTTGCTGGCAATGCGTGTGTTTTCCCCACAGCGGGAGGAATCTGAACTAACACCAAAAACATGAAAAAGATGATTTTGATTCTCTATCCCCTTTAAGAAGATTAAAATGCATCAGAGGGCTGATACACATTGTGCACGCTCTACACACAAGGATATAAATGTACAAGTAAGTATACAGTAGTGTTCAGAATAATAGTAGTGCTATGTGATTAATCCAGGTTTTGAGTATATTTCTTATTGTTACGTGGGAAACAAGGTACCAGTAGATTCAGTAGATTCTCACAAATCCAACAAGACCAAGCATTCATGATATGCACACTCTTAAGGCTATGAAATTGGGCTATTAGTAAAAAAAGTAGAAAAGGGGGTGTTCACAATAATAGTAGCATCTGCTGTTGACGCTACAAACTCAAAACTATTATGTTCAAACTGCTTTTTTAGCAATCCTGTGAATCACTAACCTAGTATTTAGTTGTATAACCACAGTTTTTCATGATTTTTTCACATCTGCGAGGCATTAATTTTGTTGGTTTGGTACCAAGATTTTGCTGGTTTACTAGTGTGCTTGGAGTCATTGTCTTGTTGAAACACCCATTTCAAGGGCATGTCCTCTTCAGCATAAGGCAACATGACCTCTTCAAGTATTTTGACATATCCAAACTGATCCATGATACCTGGTATGCGATATATAGGCCCAACACCATAGTAGGAGAAACATGCCCATATCATGATGCTTGCACCACCATGCTTCACTGTCTTCACTGTGAACTGTGGCTTGAATTCAGAGTTTGGGGGTCGTCTCACAAACTGTCTGCGGCCCTTGGACCCAAAAAGAACAGTTTTACTCTCATCAGTCCACAAAATATTCCTCCATTTCTCTTTAGGCCAGTTGATGTGTTCTTTGGCAAATTGTAACCTCTTCTGCACGTCATTTATTTAACAGAGGGACTTTGCGGCGGATTCTAACTGTCACAGCACTTACAGGTAACTCCAGACTGTCTTTGATCATCCTAGAGCTGATCAATGGGTGAGCCTTTGCCATTCTGGTTATTCTTCTATCCATTTGATGGTTGTTGTCCATTTTCTTCCACACATCTCTTTTTTTTTGTCCATTTTAAAGCATTGGAGATCATTGTAGATGAACAGCCTATAATTTTTTGCACCTGCATATGTTTTCCCCTCCCCAATCAACTTTTTAATCAAACTACGCTGTTCTTCTGAACAATGTCTTGAACAACAGGGGAGGTGATGGTCTAGTGGTTAAGGTGTTGGGCTTGAGTCCAGAAGATCATGGGTTCAAATCCCCGCCTGACTGAAACATCACTAAGGGCCCTTGGGCAAGGCCTTTAATCCCCTATTGCTCCCGGTGTGTAGTGAGCGCCTTGTATGGCAGCACCCTGACATCGGGGTGAATGTGAGGCAGAATTGTAAAGCGCTTTGAGCGTCTGATGCAGATGGAAAAGCACTATATAAATGCAGTCCATTTACCATTTAACATCCCATTTTCCTCAGGCTTTCAAAGAAAAAAAGCATGTTCAACAGGTGCTGGCTTCATCCTTAAATAGGGGACACCTGATTCACACCTGTTTGTTCCACACAATTGACAAACTCACTGACTGAATGCCACACTACTATTATTGTGAACACCCCCTTTTCTACTTTTTTTTACTAATAGCCCAATTTCATAGCCTTAAGAGTGTGCATATCATGAATGCTTGGTCTTGTTGGATTTGTGAGAATCTACTGAATCTACTGGTACCTTGTTTCCCATGTAACAATAAGAAATATACTCAAAACCTGGATTCATCTTTTTAGTCACATAGCAGTACTATTATTCTGAACACTACTGTACATACGAGGTCCATTAGAAAAGTATCCGACCTTATTATTTTTTTCAAAAACCATATGGATTTGAATCACGTGTGATTACATCAGATATGTTTGAACCCTCGTGGGCATGCGAGAGTTTTTTCACGCCTGTCGGTTACGTCATTCGCCTGTGGGCAGTCTTTGAGTGAGGAGTCGCCCACCCTCTCGTTGATTTTTTCATTGTTTAGGAATGGCTCAGAGACTGCTGCTTTGTTTGATCAAAATTTTTTCAAAACTGTAAGGCACAACTGAGTGGACACCATTCGATAAATTCAGCTGGTTTTCGGTAAAAATTTTAACAGCTGATGAGAGATTTTGGTCTGTAACTGTCGCTTTAAGGACAGCCCACGGCGCCTGTGCTTCGAGGTGGCAGTGTCTCACCATTTCAAGTTGAAAACATCCACATTTCAGGCTCTGTTGACCCAGAAAGTTGTCAGAGAACAGAGAACTTTCAGAAGTCGGCATGAGGAGTTTATTCGGACATTCCATTGTTAACGGTCATTTTGTAATGAAAGAACGTGCGGGCAGAGTCGCATGTCGGGCTGGACCCGACTGCGGGGGGTCGCGACAGGAAAAACACCTCCGTTGGAAACCTTAACGGGCAAGTTGGAACATGCCCAAGCTGTTAAACAATTTCTCAGTTACTCACTTGTTGAAAGCCATCAAAAGCCGCCTGAATTTTTCAAATTGTTTTCAACACGGAGGTGTTTTTCCTGTCGCGGCGCACACAGATTTGCCGAGTCGTCACGGAAACGACTCGGCGAATTTGCGCGCACGTCTTTCATTAAAAAATGTCCTTAAACAGTGGAATGTCCGCATAAAGTCCTCATGCCGGCCTCTTCTGAATCTTCTCTGTTCTCTCACGACGTCCTGGGTGAATTAAGCCTTAAATTAGGATGTTTTCAGGTCGAAACAGACCGACGACGGCGCCTGGAAGCGCTGCAGGACGTCCCGCTCCGTGGGAAGTCCTTACAGCGACAGAAACACCCCATAATCTCTCATCAGCCGTTAAACTTTTCACCGAAAACCAGCTTAATTTCTCGAATAGTATCCACTCGGATATTCCTCACAGATCCAGAAAAAATTTTGATAAAGCAACGCGCGCCGTCTGGAGCAGCGTGTGAAACAAAGGAATTCAGCCGAGAGGGCGGGACCACATCTCACTCAAGGCCTGCCCACAGGGAAATGACCTCACCGACACGCGTGAAAAAACTCACGCATGCGCACGAGGGTTCAAGCATGATTGGTGTAATCGCATGTCAATCAAATTCATATAGTTTTTTTTTTTTATAAAACTGCCAGTTAGTTTTATAAGATACCTCGTATGTCTGTGTTGGTGTTTTTGAGTATGTATGACCTCAACATATGACGTCTGTGTGGTTTCATTATGAAGTCATTCCTACCAATGAATCAGAACTATTTTGCTAATCAATATATGCTTTAGATAATCCCTCTAGTGTTCTTGGTTGTTGAGATATACAAAAAAAATTGTATTTTTTAGATCATGTTTAACTTGAGCTTTGACTAAACTACTCCAAAGTCTAATCGCCGCTTGACATCTATCCTAGTAATATTTCCACCACGTTTGAAATAAATTCATCCAGTCATATTGAAGTTATGTTGCCCACAGACACACATGCCAGTGGCAAAATATACCATGCTATCACCACTTCTGCGACGAACAGGGTAATAATACATGAAAGTTTGGTGTTGATCAAGATACAGTTGTGGGTTCTTGGTTATTTCTGTATGTTTTTATGAAGATAGGATACTTCTCAACATGTTGCTTCAGTGATTTAAATAATATTAAAAAATAAAAGAATAATAGTAATAATAATACTAATCCACCAGTGTTGATTAAACCAGTGGTACATATCTGTCAGAGAATTGACAAGTGAAAATTTGTGGTGATTTACACAATGTTGCAAATCTTTTACAGTCATTAGTGATATTAAGTTGTTATATGTATTGGTTCCTATCATCACCGTTTTTTATTCCAAAGGTCTGGTCAGAGCTGGGAAAGAAGGGATTTCAGTTTGCTGCACCCTCTGCATGGAACCTTTTACAGAATGACCTAAAACTGAGGGAGCAGGTCTTTGGGACTTTGAAATGATAGAGATGCTGGCACAATGACATGTAGTTGTTTTAACTGATTTTTTTTATTATTATATTATATTGTAAAATTGTGTTGTTTTTGAACTTTTGTACTGAAACTTTTCCATTGGCTGGTAACAGTTTATTCCTTATGTGTGGTGGAATGCTGAAATTGACACGTAACCTTGCTTCCTGTCTTGGCCAGGACGCTCTTGCAAAAGAGATTTTTAATCTCAATGAGACTCTTTTCTTGGTTAAATAAAGTTTTAATAATAATTAATAATAACTGTATTGGAAAAAACTGCACCTACACATAATGCAATAAGTTCTAATAGAAGATGGCTTAGTTTTGGTTGAGATTTGCATGTTCCAAGAGCCCGTTTAAGCCGCCATCACACATAGCAAGAATGTGCAGGAACCAGGTCAACAACAAATGGTCATAATCCAGATGCAGTTGGGAGGGAAAGAGGCGTGTCAGAATGCAGCGGGACTGCCTCGTGCACATCTGCAGGATGCAGTCCAAACATATTTCAGACAACAGTCAGATGACACAGACTGCTGTCAGACGCCACTGACATTGGAGCTGTAACTCACCCACTCACCCACACAATCAAATCTCTGTTAATTCTCACATTCCCAGTGCTAAACTGACCTCTCATCAGGAGGAGGGTGCGCTGGCCGGACGGAGTGCGCACGTGTACGTGTGAACACGTGATCCAGCCAGCGTGTGAGTGTGTGGCCAGATGAAATGGTCACTCAGCTGTGTGTATATGTGTTCATAATGGCTGCACACACGCTTAGCACAGGAGCTGCACACACAAAGGCTGACAGCTGTCAGTGACTGCCAGCTGGTGCTCAGTCCGCTGAAAAATCCCTTTAGGTGTTTGACCAGTATATACTTTCATTGCTCAATTTTTTTTCATCCAGCTGGACTCTGTAACTGCTGCTAAACTGTGCTGGCAGTGAGCCAACTCCCCCCATGTGCGCAACATTTTTCAGACACAGCCAGCGAACGTTTTCCTCTCTCTTTTTTTATTGTGGCCATTTCAGCATACGTGGCACGCATCTTATCATGCGGGATAGCGCTTCACATGGGATTTATTTATGCCAGAGGTGGATTATGCATTTGTGAGCAGATCAGTTTTGCACACAGTGCAGAGCCATACCGGAGGTGAGTTGCATGTGTATTTATGTTGTCATGGGCTGGGGAAACATTTCCACATCATACCTGCTACAGACTTAGGAGGTGACCGTGTAATAATATGTGCATTACAGCTGTGACATCCCGTTCAGCTGTGTTGTGGGGCGCTGCACCGAGCCTCCGACGTGCACACGGTGCCACATACATGTTATTACATATCAACATGTCCTTTGCTCTCCCTGGCCGGGGTCCAGTGGAGGTGGACAACCGTGGCACAACATACTGGCAGGCTTTGCTGTGACCGATCAATCTCAGAGCTCAATCAACCGCGATCAGATTGTTTCAGATGCTGTTTTGATGCTGTCAGAATTTGTAGACTGAGATCAGATGATGCAAAAACTACATATAGACCACCATCAGTTGTGCGTCACATCCCAATGGCGCCAAGAGCGTTTTGAACATGTGTAACACACTCTGGACAGCTGAGAGAATGGGACCAACTATGTAGATGCTCACAGACTGCCGTCCATAGGTCTTCAGACTGCACCTCAATTTTTTCTGATTGTGGCCGGATGCGTCATTCTGACACCATTCAGCGTCAATCGTGTATGCGTGATGGGGTATTAGCGTGGTATAATAGTGCTGTGCAAAAGCTTTCAGTGCCATTGAATTTTAACAGATATACGAGGTCTGTCAATAAAGTAACGGTCCTTGTCCAGCTCTCCACAATTTCACTGATACTTACTGGACTGGTAAGCATTGAAAGCCGAGATAGACATGTCCAAACTTGTCCTCTGACACGCCGAAACAGAGGTGTTCCTTTGTCTCGCTTCCAAAGCAAATTGGTCTTTATGCGCGAAGCCTCCGCGCGGCTTTCCATGACAAAATCTGATGGAAAAAAAGTCCTTTTCATTCCGCCATTTCCAGACAATGAAAATCTGGCGAGGGGGCAGGACCACTCCTTCCCAAGGCGTGCTCACAGGCGAATGACGTCACCGACAAGCGTGGAAAAACTCACGCATGCACACGAGGGTTCAAGCATGTCTGACGTAAAAACATATGACTGAAATCCATATAGTTTTTGAAAAAATAAAAAGGACCTATACTTTACGGACAGACCTCGTAATTTTATTAGCTGGTGAACAGACAATCAAAAATAAAACAGCAAAACGCTCCTCTATAGACAAAACACATTTTCAAATAACAATAATAAAAAGACTTTGTAGGTGTACTGAGGAGTAAATTACCAGACAGAGCTCGTTACCAGTGATCATTAAACTGATTAAATACAGCTCATTAGAGCTTAACTGGGCAATTGTTCGGGAACACAAATAACTGTGTACGAGATTTGTCCAAAAAGTATCGGACCTTTTTATTTTTTTCAAAAACTATATGGATTTGAATCACGTGTGATTACATCAGCCAAGCTTGAACCTTCGTGCGCATGCATGAGTTTTTTCACGCCTGTTGGTTACGTCATTCGCCTGTGAGCAGACCTTGTGGGAGGAGTGCTCCACCCCCCTCGTCGGATTTTTTCTTGTGAGAAAATGGCCGAACGCTTAGAGCAGCGCTACTGCATTAAAGTCTGCCGGAAACTTGGCGACAGCCAGGTGGAAACGATTCGAAAAATCCAAACGGCTTTCGGAGATGAAGCTATGAGCACCACACAGATTAAGGAGTGGTACAACCGGTTTAAAGACGGCCGCGTAACGGTGGAGAGCACGCCACGCTCCAGTCGGCCATCAACAAGCCAAAATGACGAGATCATTTCCAAAGTGCACGCTGTGGTTATGCGGGATCGTTGTGTGACTGTCTGAGAAATTGCGGAGGAGGTGGACATTAGCAGGACTTCGGCACATTCCATCGTGACAGAAGATTTGGGCATGAAACGAGTGGCGGCGAAGTTCGTGCCAAATTTGCTGACGGCGGAGCAAAAGCAACGTCGTGTTGAAGTCTCACAGGACATGCTGGACTCCATTCACACTGATCCCAGCTTTATGGACACCATAATCACCGGTGATGAGTCCTGGGTGTACGGGTACGATCCGGAAACCAAATTTCAGTCATCACAGTGGAAGCATTCCACGTCGCCAAGACCGAAGAAGGCGCGCCAAGTGTGCAGCAATGTGAAGGTGATACTGACTGTTTTTTTTTTTTACTCCTGTGGTGTGGTACACCACGAGTACGCACCACAGGATCAAACAATAACAAAGGAGTATTACAGGGATGTCTTCCGTCGTCTATGTGATGGTGTGCGGCGCAAGAGACCGGAGTTGTGGGCCACAGGAAATTGGCGCATCCACCACGACAATGCTCCAGCTCATTCCTCTCATTTAATTCAGACTTATTTGACCAAAAATCAGACTCCAGTGGTTCAATAGGCACCTTACTCTCCTGACATGGCCCCTTGCAACTTCTGGCTCATCCCAAAACTTAAAATACCATTAAAAGGAATGCGATTTGAGACAAGAGAGGACATTATGGCTGCAACGATGGCGGAGCTGCAGTCCATCCCGAAAGAGGCTTTCTTGGAATGCTTCCAACAGTGGCGACACCGCTGGGAGAAGTGTGTGGAGTCCCAAGGAGACTACTTCGAGGGTGATTAGGTTTCCAATGCTCCAGGTAAGCCAGTTTTTTTTTTCCCAGCTAAAGGTACGATACTTTTTGGACAGACCTCGTACGTATTTCTGCAAGTTGAACTGGATTTGCCTCAGGAGGGACATCTGGTGTAAAACATCTGCCAAATCACAATGCAGATCTGTACTGGATCCGCTGCAGCTGGATGTAGCCTATTTTTATGTTATCTCAGCAAATAAAACGTGTATATCAGGATCAACACAAAATAAATGACAGACTATGGGTTTTTCTTCAGTTCATCATAACAGTGTCAAGACACATAAGGTCATTTTTGCTGCCAGAATCTATTGATTTATAGTTTTTTGTGTGTGTGCTTTACACTATTTTATGTTCTATCTGACTGATCATCTCAGTACACGTCACTATGTCTAATTTCTAATTAAAATTTTTCCCTGTGCATATCATGACATTTAATGATAGTATTTTCAAATGCCCGATCAGTTTTGGTCATACCAGAATTATTATTTTGCATTGAAATATCGTGTCTCCTTCCTTTACATTTTTCAGCACTGTTTTTAGTGGAGATCTGAACATTTGTCTCACATGTTTTCTTGTATTGTTGAGCATCCTTTTGAGATGAGCTGCAGCTTAATGGTGCAAATGATGGAACTCAGCATGTAGGTGCACTATTTCTGTTGTGCAAAAATATGTTGGCATGCAAAATAGCTGATTATATTTGCATCTGTAATACAGACACCTGACACACACTCCAAAGTGGGGAGCAAATGCAGAGCATCTGCTTCAATTAATCTGCAAATAGAGAACACCGTGGGTCAACACAAGTTGATCCTCAACACTTGTCAATGTCATTTTATCGTAAGAGAGTGAGCTAGTACAAGATGTGCTTCTTCAGGAGCTGACGATTAGTCGATTAGTCAAAGAACAGAAAATGTGTCAACTGTGATAACAGATTAATCTCGGAAATATAGAAAAAAAGAACAGGCATTCAACTATTTCTGTCTGTGAATGTCTAAGGTTTTTATATTTATCTCCGCCAGGACATTTCCAAAAGACAGGATTGGATTTCGACCTTCTGTCAACTGAGAGGTGATTAGATTTTGATGTAGATGCAGATGCCATGCAGGTGGCATTTTTAATTAAGATTTTCATCCCAGTGATTTTCAGGGCTCGGTACGAGTACTTTGTTGAAGCACTGCTGCCACCTGCACTTCAACTTGGTTATTAAGGACAGATGAACAAAGGACTACTGTGCGTTGGAGAAGGTATCTGTTCCCTGAGCATCGTCTGGTTATTTATTTTCAGATTACATGTAGATCATGTTTGGATTTTGGGCTGTTGCTCAGAAAAATCCAGTAAAATGTCCCCTTGTAGTCGTTTCACTGGTATTTTTCTTACTTTTTGTCACTTTACAGACTAAGCAATTACTGTAATGGACCAAATATAACCAAGGTTTTGGGGTTGTTTGGTTTGTTTGTTTTTCTCACAGAAAATACGTCTGAAAAATACAGGGTTGTCTTTAAATCAGTCATTTTCTATTTAGCCCAATATGGTCATTTAAAGGGGTGTAATGACACACTAGCTCCTGCATACGATACATATCATGATACACCTGCCACGATTCGATACATATCACGATACATAATTACATCATCGTTCCCATTAATTATGTCGAAAGTAATTTGTTGTGAATGTTGAGGCCATGCTAAAGCATAAACTGGAATCTTTGATGTCATGTGTTTCCTATTTCTACATTTTACAAATCATTTATGATCCTTCTGCAGGAGATCATTTCTTCAATGCAGCAGGTGACTTCATGATATCATGATACAATTTTTTTAATATGGGTCAATATGACTATAGTGCATCCGGAAAATATTCACTGTGGTTCACTGTGAATTCCGCATTTTGTTATGTTACAGCCTTATTCCAAAATGGAGTGAATTCATTTTTTCCCCTAAAAAATTGTACTCACAACACCCCATAATGACAACATGAAAAGGTTTGGGTTTTTTTTTGTTTTGTTTTTTGCAAATTTATTAAAAATAAAAAAAACTACCATCATTTCTAGACTATTATCCACTACTTTTTCACACACTTTCAAACACTGCGGCTTTTTCAATCATGTGGCTAATTTATGGATTTTTACAGGCTTTTTCATAAGTCCAAATACGCTGACGCTGTTAATTGATTTCCTGAAAGCTGCACTCCTCATGCAATGTAAATTCACACACACTGCAAATATAAGGTCTTACCTGTTCATTTCAGTGAAGAAAAGTCCCTCTCTGGCACTTTGCGCCAGAGTTGCACCATCAGATCGGTTAGCGGAGTGGAGTCTTCTCCCCCCACCTTTCCAAACTGGTTCTCTGTCTTGGCGCAACAAGTAAAGAAATTCACAGCGCCTCATTAACGTCTCATTTAACACAGACTCCATCTGACCCTGGCTGCAAGTTCTCCTTGTGGAGCAGAGATACCGTGCACACATACTGGATGATGTGCATGCCAATATTTACGTGTAACACTTCAGGGGGAAAAAAGCATTTATGGTACGTATTTAATTAAAAGTTAAAAAATCTTTCTAACATCTTTCTGTGTAAATATCTCATGTTACCACGTGGTGACCCACGGCTTATACACGTGTGGCTTATTTATGTACAATTTCATTTTTCTTTTTGAAATTGGTGGGTGCTCCTAATATTCAGGTGCACTCTATAGTCCGGAAATTATGGTAAGTAATCACATGTAAATGAGGATTCACAGCCTTTACTCAATACTTTGTTGATACACTTCTGGCAGCAGTTACAGCCTCAAGTCTTCTTCAATATGATGCCACAAGCTTGGTGCACCTATCTTTGGTCAGTTTTGTCCATTCCTCTTTGCAGCACCTCTCAAGCTCCATCAGGTTGGATGGGGAGCATCAGTGCACAGACATTTTCAGATCTCTCCAGAGATGTTCAGTCAGAATCAGGTCTGGGCTCTGACTGGACCACTCAAAGACATTCACAGAGTTGTCCTGAAGCCACTCTTTTGATATCTTTGCTGTGTTTAGGGTCATTGTCCTGCTGAAAGATGAACCGTCGCCCCAGTCTGAGGTCAAGAGCGCTCTGGAGCAGGTTTTCATCCAGGATGTCTGTGTACATTGCTGCATTCATCTTTTCTTCAATCCAGATTAATAATCACTGTAGGGAAGGTAGTTGATTTCCTCCAAACATGATGCCTGGCATTCACGCCAAAGACTTCAATCTTTGTCTCATCAGACCAGAGAATTTTGTTTCTCATGGTCTGAGAGTCCTTCAGCAGGTGCCTTTTGGCAAACTCCATGTGGGCTGCCATGTGCCTTTTACTAAGGAGTGGCTTCCGTCTGGCCACTCTACCATACAGGCCTGATTGGTGGATTGCTGCAGAGATGGTTGTCCTTCTGAAAGGTTCTCCTCTCTCCACAGAGGAATGCTGGAGTTCTGACATAGTGATCATTGGGTTCTTGGCCTGACTAAGATCCTTCTCACCCGATCACTCAGTTTAGACGGGCAACCAGCTCTAGGAAGAGTCCTGGTGGATCCAAACTTATTCCATTTACAGATGATGGAGGCCATTGTGATCATTCGAACCTTCAAAGCAGCAGAAATGTTTCTGTACCCTTCCCCAGATTTTTGCCTCAAGACAATGTTGTATCTGAGGTCTACAGACAATTCCTTTGACTTCATGCTTGGTTTGTGCTCTGACTGTCAACTGTGAGACCTTATATGTAGACAGGTGTGTGTCTTTCCAACTCATGTCATGAATTTACCGCAGGTGGACTCCAATTAAGCTGTAGAAACATCTCAAGGATGATCAGTGGAAACAGGATGCACCTGAGCTCAATTTTGAGCTTCATGGCAAAGGCTGTGAATACTTATGTATTTGTGATTTCGTCGTTATTTTTTATATAAATTTTCAAAAATCTACAAAAAAAAACTTTTTTCCCATTGTCAATATGGGGTATTGTGTGTAGAATTTTGAGGAAAATTGAATTTGATCCATTTTGGAATACGGCTGTAGCATATCAAAATGTGGAAAAAGTGAAACACTGTGAATACTTTCTGGATACACTGTAAAAGGATTTGAAAAGGAGAAACTCAGTGTAACAAGTGAAGACTCTTTCATACAACAGATCTAAATCCTCGTTTCCAATCTTTCTTTCTTTTTTTTTTAGACAAGCCACGCAATGCAAGTCATTGAATATCTCACATAATTCACTTCAATCGGGTCAGGTGTGGGAGGATGCACTGGAACCACCCCACCACTGAATCCACACCAACTTGGAACCACCTTGGGTCCTGAATGCAAACCACCCAAGCAGACCACTGGATCCATTCCTACCTCCTGAAAGTAGTCATCTATATGTCCCTGTCATTTTTCCAGTTGTTGTGGTCATCAGCATTGAAGCATACTGGATCACACCCAAAGACGTTCACCACATCGCTAAAATGTTGTAGCTGACATCCTCTCACAACATAAGTCTCCCTAAAGCCTTGTTCCCACATCCACAGCATTGACCAGAACTGTTCTTGAAAACATCACATGAATGTTGTGGTGAATATTGACCATGTTCTGCTTACTCACGAGACAAACCCACACACACATTAGGGTCTGCTCCTTTAATAGCAGATAACTGAAACAATCGTGCAAATGGTGATACAAGCACCAAAGTTTGCACAAATACTCCTTAGACATTGCTCTTCGGAAAAAATCGACTGGCCACTTGAATTTTCAATAGGCGGCCAGGTAGAGGTCAATTGAAGAATTACACAGGGGTCAAAACAATAAATGCTCAAATCATTTTGAAGACTACACCACATTATGTGTCTGATCTTAAAGATTCCAAAAAGGTATACGAGGTCTCTTAGATAATAAACCGACCCTTTTATTTTTTTTTTTAACTATATGGATTTGAATGACGTGCGATTACACCAATCATGCTTGAACCCTCGTGCGCATGCGTGAGTTTTTTCACGCGTGTCGGTGACGTCATTTCCCTGTGGGCAGGCCTTGAGTGAGATGTGGTCCCGCCCTCTCGGCTGAATTCCTTTGTTTCACACGCTGCTCGAGACGGCGCGCGTTGCTTTATCAAAATTTTTTCTGGACCTGTGAGGAATATCCGAGTGGACACTATTCGAGAAATTAAGCTGGTTTTCTGTGAAAAGTTTAACGGCTGATGAGAGATTATGGGGTGTTTCTGTCGGTGTAAGGACTTCCCACGAAGCGGGACGTCCTGCAGCGCTTCCAGGCGCTGTCGTTGGCCTGTTTCGAGCTGAAAACATCCTAATTTAAGGCTTAATTCACCCAGGACATCGTGAGAGAACAGAGAAGATTCAGAAGAGGCCGGCATGAGGAATTTATGCGGACATTCCACTGTTTAAGGACATTTTCTTAATGAAAGACGTACGCGCAAATTCGCCGAGTCGTTTCCGTGACGACTCGGCAAATCTGTGTGCGCCGCGACAGGAAAAACACCTCCGTGTTGAAAACCATTTGTAGAATTCAGGCGGCTTTTAATGGCTTTCAACAAGTGAGTAACTGAGAAATTGTTTAACAGCTTGGGCATGTTCCAACTTGCCCGTTAAGATTTCCAACGGAGGTGTTTTTCCTGCCGCGACCCCCCGCGGTCGGGTCCAGCCCGACATGCGACTCTGCCCGCACGTTCTTTCATTACAAAATGACCGTTAACAATGGAATGTCCGAATAAACTCCTCATGCCGACTTCTTCTGAAAGTTCTCTGTTCTCTGACGACTTCCTGGGTCAACAGAGCCTGAAATGTGGAAGTTTTCAACTTGAAACGGCGAGACGCTGCCGCCTCGAAGCACAGATCGCCATCAGGTGCCGTGGACCGTCCTTAAAGCGACACTACCAGACCAAAATCTCTCATCAGCCGTTAAAATTTTTACCGAAAACCAGCTGAATTTATTGAATGGTGTCCACTCAGTTGTGCCTTACAGTT
Source organism: Thalassophryne amazonica (assembly GCF_902500255.1). Lineage (NCBI taxonomy): Eukaryota > Metazoa > Chordata > Actinopteri > Batrachoidiformes > Batrachoididae > Thalassophryne > Thalassophryne amazonica. The sequence continues at coordinate 9,079,206 of NC_047105.1, forward strand.
TTGAAAAAATTTTTATCAAACAAAGCAACAGTCTCTGAGCCATAAACATTCCCCTTGACTTCCACTCATCTTTGGACAATCCATGGCTGTCCCACACCCGGCAACCACAAGGGGGCGTTTGGGGGCGACGCCCCCTCACATCATCAACCTCGCCCCCTCGGATGTTAAGGGCACACTGCAAGCTTCAGCGCGACGCACGCCCCCTAGCACGTCGTTACGCCATGCTGATATGGCTGAAAGTGGAGTAATTGTGGCATTGTTGGCTTGCCATAGGCCGATGCGTTCCAACGCGTCGTGACGTCAGACGCGTTGCTTCGGAAGCGGCAAGGGGGCGGAGATTGCGGCTTCGTCACACACTCTGGCTGATTCCACAACCTGAAAAAAGTTCAGCGATCGCCGTCTTGAATTTGGATCGCCTGCCCTGAACCAAAAAGCTTTAAAAAACAGCCGTAGTAGAACGATTCTACCATTACCCTGGTGGGAGAAGCTTTTTTGTCAGCTACTTTTCAGTGTGACGCCGCCGACCGAGGGAGGACCGCGACAGAGGGCCGACATGCATTCCTGGGCAGAGCGAGGCAGGCTGCCGACCGGTGTGATGGAGCAAACCTACTCAGTCCGAAATCTCCCACTTTTTGGAAATATGCGAAAACTCAGTTTACCCAACGGAGTTTAGTTCTGCAGCTTTATCAAGGTGAGAATAATATAAAAATAAAACGTGACGTTTCTGCACTGCTGTGAAGGTGTAATGATCGGCTAACGTTAGCTTAGCTTTTTAGCACAGTTGATCTGAGTGAACGCTTTAATTTCTAAATGATTCAGACTTTTATTTTTACCAAATAAAGCTACAGCTTTTTTTCAGACACCACAAAAGCTCAACTTTAAATAACTTATTTTTTCGGGCGTTTTTTTTTTTTTTTCCATCTTTTTGTTTTTTTTTTTGCCATTTTTTCCCCTTTTTTATATATATAAACTGTTTAGTGTTTCTTTATATTTAAAGAAATATTTTTATTTGTCCCAATCAGGAACATTTGCTGTGCAGACAACCAAACTACCATTGATGAGCTGAACACCACGAAGTCCAGTCAAAAGAAAACATCTGCTTTTCAGCAACACCACCAGAGTTCAAAGCTGCAGAAGATCAACATCACCTGCTTCTAAATAAAAGGCTCTTTGAACATCACCTATTTTATTATTTTTTTTTAAAAAGCGGTTTAATTTTATATTTTAACAATAAATGAACGGATCATTAAAAATGTCCACGAATCAAAGTCCAAAGACATTTGCACAAGTAGAAGCTCTCCCCTTATTGTGCTCAAATTCATATTTTAGAAATGACTCTGTCCTGATAACATTAAAGGCAATAACATATTTTGACGAAATTACAAGTTTAAATGACTATATATAAAAAATTCATCATGAGATTTATGTCACAGAGAAATCCTACTTTACAATCACACTGCAGTCATTGTTAAATTATTTCCTGTTGCATTTATAATAAACATTTGTATTTATTCAGTGTTTTTCTGGTTGAAATGAGATATAAATAATCTACCAGACTTTAAAAATTATAAAAAATAAAAAAAATTATTAAAAATTATTTCCATGTTATTAAAAAATAACATGGAAACTTGTACATTTAAAAATGTACAAGTTTCCATGTTATTTTATTTCTCTAAAAATAAATGTCCAAGGTTCCTTATGTTAAACAAGAAATTATCTAATCTGAAATAACAGATGGTTTTAATTTACAGATGAAAGGTTTCTAAAGAACTATTTATTGATTTATTTAGCTATTTTAATTTCAAGTGTTCTAAACTTTTTTTTAACAGTAATCAGAAATGTTGAGGTAACAAACAACAACAACAAAAAAACTCAGCCACATGGGGTGTGCAGCCAGTACATTCTGAGTGCCGGTCCCAAGCCCGGATAAATGAGGAGGGTTGCATCAGGAAGGGCATCCGGCGTAAGGAAGAGAAATGGTATTGGGGTCATTTTAAAGGAAGAGTATGTTAAAAGTGTGTTGGAGGTTAAGCGAGTGTCTGACAGGGTGATGAGTGTGAAGTTGGAAACTGAAGGGGTGATGATGAATATCATCAGTGCATATGCCCCACAGGTAGGTTGTGAGATGAAGGAGAAAGAAGATTTCTGAAGTGTGTTAGATGAGGTGGTGGAGAGTGTGCCCAAGCATGAAAGAGTGGTGATAGGAGCAGACTTCAATGGGCATGTTGGTGAAGGGAACAGAGGTGATGAGGAAGTAATGGGTAGATATGGTATCAAGGATAGGAATGGGGAAGGACAGATGGTAGTTGATTTTGCAAAAAGGATGGAAATGGCTGTGGTGAATACCTACTTTAAGAAAAGGGAGGAGCACAGGGTAACATATAAGAGTGGAGGAAGGTGCACACAGGTGGACTACATTCTTTATAGGAGATGCAAGCTAAAAGAAATCAGAGACTGTAAGATGGTAGCAGGAGAGTGTGTCACTAGACAGCATAGGATGGTTGTTTGTAGGATGACTTTAGAGGTAAAGAAGAAGAAGAGAGTGAGAGCTCAACAAAGGATCAGATGGTGGAAGCTGAAGGAGGAAGACTGTTGTGTGAAATTTAGCGAGCAGGTGAGAAGCACTAGTTGGAGGGGAAGCAATTTTGGACAACTGGAAAAGTACTGCAGATGTGGTGAGGGAGACAGCTAGGGCAGTACTGGGTATGACATCTGGACAGTGGAAGGAAGACAAGGAGACTTGGTGGTGGAATGAAGAGGTTCAGGAAAGCATAAGGAGAAAGAGGTTGGCGAAAAAGTTTTGGGATAGTCGGAGAGATGAAAAAAGTAGACAGGAGTACAAGGAGATGCGGCGTAAGGCGAGAAGAGAAGTGGCAAAAGCAAAGGAAAAGGCATATTGCGAGCTGTACAAGAAGTTGAATAGTAAGGAAGGAGAAAAGGACTTGTACCGATTGGCCAGACAAAGGGACAGAGCTGGAAAGGATGTGCAGCAGGTTAGGGTGGTAAAAGATGCACATGGTAATGTGCTGACAAGTGAGGAGTGTGTGCTGAGAAGGTGGAGGGAATATTTTGAAGAGTTGATGAATAAAGAAAATGAGCGAGAGAAAAGGCTGGATGATGTGGTGAGAGTAAATCAGGAAGTAAAAGAGATTAGCAAGGAAGAAGTGAGGGCTGCTATGAAGAGGATGAAGAGTGGAAAGGCAGTTGGTCCAGATGACATTCCAATGGAGGCATGGAAATGTCTAGGAGAGATGGCAGTAGAGTTTCTAACAAGATTGTTTAATAAAATCTTGGAAAGTGAGAGGATGCCTGAGGAGTGGAGACGAAGTGTGCTGGTTCTTATTTTCAAGAACAAGGGTGATGTGCAGAGCTGCAGTAACTACAGAGGCATAAAGCTGATCAACCACAGCATGAAGTTATGGGAAAGAGTAGTAGAAGCTAGGCTTAGAAAACAGGTGAAGATCTGTGAGCAGCAATATGGTTTCATGCCAAGAAAGAGCACTACAGATGCAATGTTTGCTCTAAGAATACTGTTGGAAAAGTACAGAGAAGGACAGAAAGAGTTACATTGTGTGTTTGTGGACTTAGAAAAAGCTTATGATAGGGTGCCAAGAGAAGACTTGTGGCATTGTATGAGGAAGTCTGCAGTGACAGAGAAGTATGTTAGGGTAGTGCAGGACATGTACAAGAATAGTGTGACAGCGGTGAGATGCGCAGTCGGAATGACAGACTCATTCAAGGTGGAGGTGGGATTACACCAAGGATCAGCTCTGAGTCCTTTCTTGTTTGCAGTGGTGATGGACAGGTTGACAGATGAGATCAGACAGGAGTCCCCATGGACTATGATGTTTGCAGATGACATTGTGATCTGTAGTGAGAGTAGAGAGCAAGTTGAGTCTAGTCTGGAGAAGTGGAGATATGCTTTGGAGAGAAGGGGAATGAAAGTCAGTAGAAGCAAGACTGAGTACATGTGTGTGAATGAGAGGGAGCCCAGTGGAATAGTGCAGTTACAAGGAGTAGAAGTGGTGAAAGTAGATGAGTTTAAATATTTTGGGTCAACTGTTCAAAGTAATGGAGAGTGTGGTAGAGAGGTGAAGAAGAGAGTGCAGGCAGGGTGGAGTGGGTGGAGAAAGGTGGCAGGAGTGATTTGTGACCGAAGAATATCAGCAAGAGTGAAGGGGAAAGTTTACAAAACAGTAGTGAGACCAGCTATGTTGTATGGTTTAGAGACAGTGGCACTAACAAAAAGACAGGAGGCAGAGCTGGAGGTGGCAGAGCTGAAGATGTTGAGATTCTCTTTGGGAGTGACAAGAATGGACAAGATTAGGAATGAACATATCAGAGGGACAGCTCAGGTGGGACGGTTTGGAGACAAAATCAGAGAGGCGAGATTGAGATGGTTTGGACATGTGCAGAGGAGGGACCCAGGGTTTATAGGGAGAAGGATGCTGAGGATGGAGCCACCAGGCAGGAGGAGAAGAGGGAGACCAAAGAGGAGGTTCATGGATGTGCTGAGAGAGGACATGCAGGTGGTTGGTGTGACAGAGGAAGATACAGAGGACAGGGTGAGATGGAAATGATTGATCTGCTGTGGCGACCCCTAACGGGAACAGCCGAAAGACAAAGAAGAAGAAGAAACAACAACAACGAAAAACATTTCCAATGATTTAACTTCAGAAAACTGCTCTATAAATGAGCAGTCCTGTCACACGTTAATGTTTTGTACAGATCAGTGGTTTCTGCACCGAAAACCACTGATCTCTACAAAATGGATTGGTCCAATCCATTTTGTAGAGATCAGTGGTTTCTGCCACGAGTCTTCCATGTTTTGGCCCGACGCGTTCCTATTGGACAACGCGAAGGTACGTCACAGCTCAGTGTCGAAAGTTGGATTGGCTTGACCTTTGACCATGTCAGCCTGCTGACAAGCGGCAATGCGCGCTCCTGTCAGAAGCGTCGGTTTAGCTCGGCTTTTGCTAAAAAGTAACGCGTCTCATTGAAAATAATGCTTTTTAGACTGACTTTGTACGCGTCTGATGTGAAAGGCCCAAGAGTGATGACAGTATTTTTTTATTATTATTATTTGAACATATAGACCCTCGGTCAAGTGATCTCCTGCATTCCACACAGAGCCGGTGTTCTGTCGAAATGAGGAAGTGCGCGTGCCGTGGTGGAGGTGCGTCGTCGAGGTGAGGTGAGTCGTGCTACATGATCTGCCTTTTGCTTGGTGGACTTGACAAATCCCAGGAACTTACTCTTACTCAGTCTCTTACAACGGTGTAGCCTAAATACATGAGCTTTCCAGGAGCACACCCAATTCATTATGCACGCTCAGGGGCAGGTACCCTCCGGTGCGCACTTTTTTTGGGGGGGGGGGGGGAGCAACCCCACCCCTGTGATAAACTCATCGCCCCCTTAATATTTTTTTTCTGGCGCCGGGACTGGGCTGTCCAACATTTTTGGCTGTCCACTTGCAAATCAGGCCATTTACTTGGAAGATTGGGTGGTCATCTGGCTTAAAAACTGCCCGAGCAGGAACCCAGATGAAAGCAGTGATGCACTGATGTTGCATTTGCCCCACTGGTTAGTTTTAATTGCAACATTTGAGTACATGTTTCTAAAGTGTTTCACTTAGTGGGGGAATCATGTTTGCATTCCATCCATTATTCCTTGATGGGTGAGTGTGATGAATGTCTGCAGATGATTCCAAAAACATCAAATTTAGACTGGCCTGTGAAATTTTTACCAAAAAATATCTTCAGGTTTAAGGTAATTAATACTTTATTTTTGATCAAGTGGATCAAACAGGGTCCAATGGACCCCATTGAAAATGCTATATTATTTATTTATTTATTTATTTATTTTTTGTATTCTGTCAATATTATAGGATAATAAATCTGTCCTTTATGTTACATAACATGTGCACCTGACCAAATATGGTACTATGGAGGCGATGGATCGTTTATGATCTTTATCTCTAAAATGTCCTTAGGTGGATGTGTCATTTGTTCCTTTCCAAGAGAATTCTATGGGAATTAACTTGTTTAGTTACTTACCCTGATATATTATGATGGAAATAAACATGTACAGATAGTTTACAATAATTTGATATGTCCGCAAACAACACATATTTATATTGGAGTCCAATGGACCCCATTGGACCTGTACTCAGATTTTTAACCATGGTCCTGAACAGGGTTAATTTCCACAGTTGTTGCACTTTGTGTGAAATCATAGTCATATCTTATATCACATTGATATGACAACATTAGAATCAGATAATTTGGCCATATTGTAAGCAAAAAAAGAAAAATGCTTAAAAAGGTAGGGGTTCTGGGGGAGCTCTTTCAGCTTCTGGTGGCAAACCTTCACTGTGCCTTGTGATAGAATCACCACGATGACTGCTCCAAGATGGCGGCCACATTTCTTGCGCCTCAGCAACCAATGTGGCGTCTGCTCCTCTTTATAATGTCTATGTTCGTCTACCGTCGGCTTGTGGCTTTTTACGGCTTTTTATGACAATGGTTTTGGGTTTTTCCCCACTGGGGAGATTTTTTGTGCCATTTCTGGTTTGTGCCTTCGTCTACCATAGAGCGAGCCTTGCCCCGCTGAGCGTATAAACTATTTCCAGGTATCTCCTGACCTCAACGAGATTTAAATAAATCATGAGTAAATAGAAGCAGTATGGTACTGTATGGTAATTTTGTTTACAGCAAGCTCACTTTAAAGATACATAATTCTGGGCTTTTTTTGTTTGTTTGTGTTTTGTTTGTTTTGTTATCTATGCTATTCCAAAGCCTAGGCATATACCCTGTAATATGTAGTGACTGAATTATTCCAGTATTGTTAACATAATAAGTCAAAAACAACCAGATGCTGCCATCTTTTAACTCATAGCGGAAATCTGCATTAATAAAGAAACCAACTGTTTTTCTTTGAGATTTATTCAGAGCATTTGCAGGTAAATGGACTCCCACTGAGAGAAACAAAGATCTGCATCTCCCCACAAGAGCAAAAAAAAAAATAAAGCATTGAGCTTGCATACTAACAGACACTGTTAGAATATAAAGGATGGGATGCTGGAGAGCAGAGCATCATAGGACAATCAACAAAGAGCCAGAGAACACCTGCATGGAGTACACCAAGGAGCTACCTTATCTATTGATAAGTAGACGCTCGATGGTACAGGCCACAAGAGGTCAAGATCAGAGGACTACACTAACAAATGGAGCTGTCTGCCTTTGGATGAATAATAGCAGAGCTCTGGTATTTGTATTTTTCTCTTCTACAGGACTTGTGATGCCAGCGTCTTTGCAGGAGAAGGAAAGTCCAAGTCTTTTGGTTCCTGGTGTTTCCTGTCTTACTGTTAGGTTGTGATGAATTTGTGTCTTTGTGAATTTGTGATAAGGTTGTGTCTTTAATACTTGGTGTCTTCTGAGGATCAGTGGCTACTGCTGGAATAAAGTTGCATGAAACAAGTAGTTACTTATACAGATTCAGATGACGAGTGTCACTTTATATTTTGGATACATGGAATGTTGAGTCCCCCAGCAGCTGGAGAAGGACAAGGGGGCTCCCACACTTTATCTTGCTATAGAAGATAGATGGTTATTTTTGAGAGGGACCATGGGTGGGACCATGGTGTGGTGGATGCAGTGATGCGCGGCATGGCACATGTTCCCAGACCTGACTATTCAGCCTAGTCTCACTTTTTTCTGTGCCCTGTCATGAAAAGTGCCCCATTTTCATGACACAGTTTTTTTATTTGGCTATTTCTACTCCTCCCCTTCTCCTAACTCTAACCATAGACACAGCATAACTGTCTACCCTCACATAACCCTAACTATAACCCCCCAGACCTCTCCCTCATTACCCCACATTTTGTGGCCCTGTCATGAAATGAATTTGTGCACCCGCCACAAAAAGTGCCCTATTTTCATACCCCCGTCACAAACCCATAGATTAATGTATTTTTTGTAATGCCACCATGAACTGCCATGAGACTAGGTTGGACTATTACATTAAAAAGGGATGAAATAGCAACCCAGTCTCACGGCATGTCGTGATTCAGCAGCACAATAATTTCTGGATTTGGCGGTAAAGGACTCGGTAAAGGAGGCGCCAAGCGGCACCGTAAAGTTCTCCGTGATAACATCCAGGGAATCACCAAACCGGCCATCCGCCGTTTGGCTCGTCACAGCGGCGTGAAGTGGATCTCCGGTCTGATCTACGAGGAGACCCACGGCATGCTGAAGGCCTTCCTGGAGAACGTGATCCGTGATGCCGTCATCTACCTCTTAGCACGCTAAGAGGAAGACTGTGACCGCCATGGATGTGGTGTATGCCCTGAAGAGACAGGGCCGAACCCTGCATGGCTTCAGCAGCTAAAACCCGATCATCATCATCAATCACATTAATCTACTGGTTTGGGATATTGTCACGAAAAGTGCCACATTTTTGTTACAGCAGCAAAAATTCATTCTAATACATTCTGTGATGGTTGCACAAAATTAAAAGTGAAGCGGGGGGTCAGGGGTGGTTAAGGTTAGGGTTGGGGGAAGGAGTAGGGTTAGTAATAGTGAGTAAAAAAAAAAAGAACCCAGTCACAAAAATTTGAATAATTTCGTAACGGGTACGTGGAGGAGCTCGGATTCGAGCCGCTGCTCCTCCATGTCGAAAGGAGCCAGCTGAGGTGGTTCGGGCATCTTTTCTGGCTGCCCCCTGGACCCCTCGCTGGAGAGGTGTTCTGGGCACGTCCCATCGGGAGGAGGACCCGGGGAAGACCCAGGACACGCTGGAGGGACTATGTCTCTCAGTTGGCTTGGGAACGCCTCGGGGTTCCCCCGGAGGAGCTGGGGGAGGTGTGTGTGGATCGGGAGGTCTGGACGGCTTTGCTTGAGCTGCTGCCCCCGTGACCCAACTCCGGATAAAGCGGAAGAAAATAGATGGATGGATGGATTGATTTTGTAATGGGAGCAGGGGAAAAAATGTGATATTGGACTGGAAATAGAGGTAAGAGGTAATCGGGTAACATTGTACAAAGGTGCCAACAATTATAATTTTCAATATTTTGTTCTGTAAAGTGGGCGGTCCTTAGAAGGTCTTGGTGAAACAGTATGCTGATCAGATGCAAGCTCATCAAAGATGCACATATTTCCAATTTCCACCTCAAATTTAGTGACTATCGAATACATCTTATTCAAGGTATCATGCACACAAGAATCAGTAATATGCTCTGTAAAGTGGGCGGTCCTAAAGAGAGTCGAGATGAAACAAAATTCTGCATAAATTTGTACTCATCCTGCATACATTCATTCAGGCTGTCCAGTGTCCACTTGAAATTTGGTCACGTTCTGATCAGTTTTGTTCAAGTTATCAGGGAGACGTGGAAGTGGGACTGATAAAGTGGATGCACGTACAAAAGGAATCGGTTTCTACAGTGTGTCTGAGTTCTGGTCTTTAGGCGGGCGGAGAATAACAAAAATGAAGCAACAGCTCATTCAAACTGGAATTGTTGCAAAGGATGATTAGTTATACAATCACAATATTTTTAGGTTATTATTTTATTTTTATTATTATTTTATTTAATATTTTTTAGGTTCAAGTAACTGTGACACTAAACATCTCCGAGTGATCGTACTGCTCAACCTATTTTTAGTTACTCATGTCTTTGCTTTATAACAGAACTGTTACGCGTTAAAAATTAACCTGAAATGGCTCTGAGGCAGGGTCACCCCCAAAGTTCCTCCTCATCATATTTTATTCACACACATGCATAAAACATTTTGGACGGCTCACCTGCTCCTGACCAAAGCCCACAGGCAATTTTACCAACATTATCAACATTATGTAAAAGACCTTTGTAATCTAGTAGGGTTTTCCTCTTTAAATAAAGCTTTAATCGTCAAAATCATTTTCGAAGCTCAGTCTGATGCCTTCACACAAAACCAGGGGTCACAGTGATCATACAGTGGAAATAATAAAACAAAATGCTGAACAGGCTGCAAAGCCTCAAGCACACAGTGGACAGTGAGTCCTCTCATTGTTTGTCTGGGTGCGTCAGAAAAGCACAAAAAATAAATAAATTAAAATGCTGTTTCCTCACACAGCAGGAGCTTTGTGTGTTTGCTGCACTAGACCCAAGTGTCAATGACCAAAAACAACTACAGCAAGCTCACTTTAACCAGGACCTGCAGTTTGTGTGCTTCAGTAAAATCATACTACAGTTTGAGCAACGTTTGGTTGTGTGTCCACGTGTTTGTTCTCCTGCGTCTCCCATGTGGATGAAGGCCGACTGTGGAAATGACCTTAAATGGGTTGTTTTGACAAAATATAAAGTTCATTGGAGTCAAAGGTCAAAACATCCATTTTTCACTCTGGTCTTAAGCAAACTTGGCACAGATTTGTAGGTAGGTTCCGGAATTGCTCAAGTGAGGTCAGATTTGTCAAAGGTCAGTGGTCATTGGGGTCAAGATTGTTGGCGTCAAAGGTGAGAGGTGGGTTCCTCAGGCAAGCTGCAAAATATTCTTAATATGTCGTGGACATGAACGAGCGAAGACCTTCAGCATCTCACCATGTCATTTAGGTCCTTCAACTTCTTTTTTTAGCAAATGTTTCAGGGGAGTTTCTTTCATCAAAACATCAAATCTAGGCTTGCATCTCAGATGTACTTTCTGGCAAATTGTAGCTGAACTATTAGATATTCTTTTTAAGAAAATCCTCCTCTGCACCACTTCATCAGGAAGCTGGATTTTATATTTTTAATTGATTTATATCAAGTTGTAGAGATTTGCTTTCAGTTTGAGTTTAAGGAAGATAAATTTAGATTTATTTATCTAAAGTTGTGTCACTGGTGTGTCACTCAGACAGCAAAATTATGAATCATTATAAGGATCCTCACAACCAAGCACCAATTTCAATTTATTTTCATTTATATAGCGTCAAATCACAACAGAGTTGCCTCAAAGCGCTTCACACAAGTAAGGTCTAACGTTACTAACTCCCAGAGCAGCAGTGGTAAGGAAAAACTCCCTCTGAGGAAGAAACCTCAAGCAGACCAGACTCAAAGTGGTGACCCTCTGCTTGGGCCATGATACAGACATAAATTACAGAAACAATTCTAGAACAATTCACGGACGAATATACAAGAAATGCTTTTGGTGCACAGGACAGGAGGGTCTTCAGCACAAATACCACACCCATCTCTGGATGGAGCTGCACCTTAAACAGAGAGAAAAAAAACAGAATCAGGCATCAGAAAGACAACAAATACAGTATAATTTGTCAGCATTAAACAACAAGAAAAACAGGAAATACTAAGGTGATCGCCAGCCACTAGCCCTGAGCTTCACTAAAACACCCAGCATTTAGATAAAGTTGAGGCCACAGCATGCACCATTTCCTAATAGAATGAATTAAAAGAATAAAAGGCGTAGAACTATACTATACCAGTATGCTAGCCATATGAAAGGGAAAAATACAGTAGTGTTCAGAATAATAGTAGTGCTATGTGACTAAAAAGATTAATCCAGGTTTTGAGTATATTTCTTATTGTTACATGGGAAACAAGGTACCAGTAGATTCAGTAGATTCTCTCAAATCCAACAAGACCAAGCATTCATGATATGCACACTCTTAAGGCTATGAAATTGGGCTTTTAGTAAAAAAAAAAAAGTAGAAAAGGGGATGTTCCCAATAATTGTAGTGTGGCATTCAGTCAGTGAGTTCGTCAGTTTTGTGGAACAAACAGGTGTGAATCAGGTGTCCCCTATTTAAGGATGAAGCCAGCACCTGCTGAACATGCTTTTCTCTTTGAAAGCCTGAGGAAAATGGGACGTCCAAGACATTGTTCAGAAGAACAGCGTAGTTTGATTAAAAAGTTGATTGGAGAGGGGAAAACTTATATGCAGGTGCAAAAAATTATAGGCTGTTCATCTACAATGATCTCCAATGCTTTAAAATGGACAAAAAAACAGAGACGTGTGGAAGAAAACGGAAAACAACCCTCAAAATGGATAGAAGAATAACCAGAATGGCAAAGGCTCACCCACTGAGCAGCTCCAGGATGATCAAAGACAGTCTGGAGTTACCTGTAAGTGCTGTGACAGTTAGAAGACGCCTGTGTGAAGCTAATTTATTTGCAAGAATCCCCCGCAAAGTCCCTCTGTTAAATAAAAGACACGTGCAGAAGAGGTTACAATTTGCCAAAGAACACATCAACTGGCCTAAAGAGAAATGGAGGAATATTTTGTGCACTGATGACAGTAAAATTGTTCTTTTTGGGTCCAAGGGCCACAGACAGTTTGTGAGACGACCCCCAAACTCTGAATTCAAGCCACAGTTCACAGTGAAGACAGTGAAGCATGGTGGTACAAGCATCATGATATGGGCATGTTTCTCCTACTATGGTGTTGGGCCTATATATCGCATACCAGGTATCATGGATCAGTTTGGATATGTCAAAATACTTGAAGAGCAGTGGTGGGCACACTTCCGATAATCCGATAACAGATAACTATCAAAGATAATGTTTTCATTATCGGATTATCTTTTTAGATAAATTTAAAAACCATCATCGGACTAATTATCTTCCGATGAATTACCGCCCAATAACTTTTAGACCAATAACGTACTAAACTAAGATGAACAGTGAAAAACATTTTTAAAACTGTTAAAGCTGTTGAGATCTACCTGTTAGAAGTTTCCTAATAGGCATGTTGTTCTATCCTCTGCAATCAGAAACCACTATATCGTCTGTAAGCAAAGGAGAACTGGTGACCAAAAAAAAAGTCATTTCCTTTAACACCATACTAATATAATCGCAATGTCACCAAGTCATCCAGAGGCATACATGTTTAACTGATGGTTCAATTTTTAACCACTCATTTTAGACAAGTTATTTAAAATTATTGTCATGTCTGAAGTTTATAAAGTGAAAATATCAGATATATGTTTTTGTTTTAAAGTAATGTGCTAATTTTTAAGGTTTTGTGAGCACATGCTGTGCCAGACAGCAATGCATTATGGGTAGCATAATGTAATCTCAGACATTCACACCAGGACAAATGCATTTCAGACACTTTGTTCAGGGTCAGGGTCCACAGAAAACAGCATTAAACTCTAGTGCCTAAAACTCTCGTGAATATATTCTCTGGGTTTATAGACGTTAGTGTATTTGCGTTTGTTAAATTCCACGCATCTTAAATGTAACAGACAGATTATCTGGAATTTTGTTTGACATTTTTTCAAGGCCGCTACTGCCATCTACTGGCCAGGAGTGTTCATGACAGTATTAAACGTCTGGGTACATAGCTGCTCTCAAAGTGTCGGTATTGTCCATTGTCCAGGCGCTTTTTTTGTGCATATATGTTAACTTTGTATTCTAAAACTACGGTTAGAAGTAATTCCGACTCCTTATCGGTCCACACGAATGAGGTTGGCGCCATGTTTTTAGTTTTTGTGGAAGTGACGACAAGAGAATAAGGCTCCTGATTGGATAGAATTTTAATCAGTACCGCCACCCAAAGGTTTGGCAGACTAATTACAACACATTTATACGGTTCGATGTGGATGGATTTTTTTTTAAATGATGTAGTGTGAAGTTTTTTCCCCAAACTGAAAGGGTAATATATTCGGTTTTACAAATACCCGACAACGTGTGTACATGGCCTTATGTCTGTGAAAGGCACTATATAAATAAATTTACTTACTTACTTACTAATATTGAGCGCACGTTTTACAACATCATAAAAGTTTTAAAAAATGCAATTGTGATGACACTTCCAGGGCTCCGTAAAAATGCCTGTTTTTACAAATAAAAATGGAATATTTTACAAAAGCACATTTATCTTTAAACCAACACATGACACACGTCACATTAACATGTTGGTTTACATAATGGATTACTGAACCAATCACTGTTTAGCACTTTTACCCAAAATGCTTTGCAGTCTGTTTGTTACAAAACCTCAGAATTAGTGCCTTATTCAACATTAAAAGATATATGTTATATTTTAACTTTGTACAAATGACAGAATTGACATTAATGGAGTTATTCTATCAGTATTCTCAAAAAACCATAAGTTAGTATGACTTTATTTTTCAAGACCTCCGCCTGACTGGAGTGTTGAAATTGATAGAGACCTGGCCTTATGGCTGCTCTTCGTTTGTCTCTGTAGTGGGAGCGCTGTTGCAAGAATGTTCAAAGAAAAATGATTATGATTAGTAAAGAGTTGATTTCGTGGGTGCTCTCAGGATTTGTCTGTGCCGCTTCCTGCAGGGGGCAGCATGGTCAAACATTCTTGCTTATTCTTTACGTCTTTTACCGCTTTTGTGCTTTCAAAAGTGATCGTGTTAAAAGTCAATTTCAGCTCTTTAGTAACTGCAAATGTCCCATAGACAACACCGGAATTTATCAGTTATCGATTATCTGTAACTTCCGATACATTTTTGGGTGGTTTATCAGTTTATCTTTATCAAAGATAACTTTTCAGTTATCTTATTATCTGTTATCGAAGTTCATTTTTTGGTTATCTGTGCCCACCACTGTTGAAGAGGTCATGTTGCCTTATGCTGAAGAGGACATGCCCTTGAAATGGATGTTTCAACAAAACAATGACCCGAAGCACACTAGTAAACCAGCAAAATCTTGGTTCCAAACCAACAAAATTAATGCCTCGCAGATGTGAAGAAATCATGAAAAAACTGTGGTTATACAACTAAATACTAGTTTAGTGATTCACAGGATTGCAAAAAAGCAGTTTGAACATAATAGTTTTGAGTTTGTAGCGTCAACAGCAGATGCTACTATTATTGTGAACACCCCCTTTTCTACTTTTTTTTTTACTAATAGCCTAATTTCATAGCCTTAAGAGTGTGCATATCATGAATGCTTGGTCTTGTTGGATTTGTGAGAATCTACTGAATCTACTGGTACCTTGTTTCCCACGTAACAATAAGAAATATACTCAAAACCTGGATTCATCTTTTTAGTCACATAGCACTACTATTATTCTGAACACTACTGTAAGTGCATCTTAAGTCTGGACTTGAAAGTCTCCACAGAATCTGACTGTATTATTAAGCATCATGTTGAACCAAGCCAGTCTCACTCCATGCTCGTGATGGCGTCACAAAAAGTGATTTAATCTATTAGTTTATCATACAGTCATGAAATGGAGTAGATTCTTGTGATGATGTCACAAAAAAGTTTCATGATGGTATCACAAAGTTTGGGTTGACATGGGGTAGTGGTTATAGTTGGGGTGATGGTTAAAATTAGTGAGCGAAGGGTGACCGCATCCCAAAAATGTCATACTTCATATTTCATGATGGCATCATGAAAAAACTACTTAAGACTGGGGCTATGTTTAACTGTATTGTTGCAACTTACTGCAAGAATATCTAACAATCATGCCCAGGCATTTTCAAACATTTATTCAATTGTTATGGCTTTTTAACTTGGTTTGGTGCATGGGAGGAGAAATTGGTGTGGGCAAAGCCTGGAAAGAGATTGAAGTCCTTTAAAATTCTTCTCACTGAGGGATGTGAGTGAACTCTTCTGAGTCAAATGCACCACTTCAGTATCCAGGCTTTCTCCTTAATTGCTATCAGCTTCTGTTGACACTGAGGAGAGATTAAAGTTTCACTTTGTTACTGTCAGAGTAAGTGGTGCAGCAAATAGCTCAGCATCCTGAATAGAAAACCCATTCCTGTATAACAATATAACAAAACAGATTCTTGCAGCTTTGGGAATGAATGACAACGTCCTAGTAAACACCACTGAAACATCTGGCAAAAAAAAAAAAAAAAAATGCTTTATCATATTATGTGCATGTATATTTAAGGAAACATATTCTTCATTATATGTGTTGTTAACCTAATAATTTGACACTGACAGATGTTTATTATCTTCAAAAAAATTTGTCATTACTGGAGTGTGTTTTAATGTCAGAAAAATTGCGTACATCAATATGCGACTCATCAACCTTATGAAGCAGAACAATTCAAGACGTTTGGGAGTTATCAGGATCCAAATATGGGTTCTGGGTTAATACCTTACATGTTGGTGAAGCGACATCACCAGGGTATTTTTTTCTAGCATTTGTTTGTGAACAACATAATAGATGGATAGATATCTTGGATAGATATCTAGGGGTGAGTAGATTTTTGGAGTAGTTCAAAGTCAAAGAAATCATAGTCTGAAAAACACCTTTTTTGTATGTGTCGAGGCTCCCATGTGCCTTCTGGCAAAATGTAGCTGAAATTTTATGTGTTCTTTTAACCTCTTAAACCCTAGAGTCCCCAAATTTGGGGACTTGCTCTGTTTTGGAACATTTGAACACTCATAACTAACGAATGCTGACACCAACATACACTTATTATACATCAAAATGTCAAGCGAAGTCTCCTCTACAAAAGTTATCCACTTCAATCACATATCAACTAACTACAGCTGAAACGGCAAGCAAATAAAGACATAAATCGGAATTCATTTTTTGGGAATAAAACCTCATTTACTCCTATCAAGTATTATTTATTTTAAATTTTTTTGCATCCACAACATCCCCTAGGACCTGTCTTTTAGCTAATCCAAACTTTTGCATTTTTGACCATGTACAAACTGAGAAATAACTCATAACGTATGGGTATGTGATTTTGGTGAAATAGGCTCTAGGGCAGGGGTAGGCAACCTGTTCCAGAAAGAGCCATGAGGGTGCAGGTTTTCTTTGCAGCCACTGACTCCACCAGGTGATTTTACTGATTAATATCACTTTGAGCAGATGGAATCAGTTAATCAGTGAAATCACCTGGTGGAGTCAGTGGCTGCAAAGAAAACCTGCACCCTCATGGCTCTTTCTGGAACAGGTTGCCTACCCCTGCTCTAGGGCTTAAGGGGTTAAAGAAAGTCCTTCTCTGTTCCACTCCACCGTGACACGGCGTGAAGTGCTACAACAGACAAAGGTTTCTTCAGTCACAGCCACAGTAGCCTATATTTCCTTCAGAGTTGTCATGGGTGTCTTGGTGGCTTCCCTCACTAATCTCCTCCTACTTCATCCAAATGTAGTGTACAGTACCATACTGTTTGCATTTCTTCATGACTGATGCAAACTTTACTAAATATTCAGAGACTTGTACAGTAAATGTTCAAGGATCTATCCTGTGCTTTGTCTCAAGAAAACTACTGTAAAAGTGAAGATTTTCATTTATTCAATCAATCAGTCATTTTCTGTTGCTTATCCAGGTCCAGATTGCGGTGGCAGTGGACCAATCCTGAGGATTTTCCCAAGAGATCTGGGAAATATAATGATTATGTAGTCATGCTTTGGATTCACAATATTCCTTATATTTAGTTTTCATTTATCCACTTACTTATGGGCTCTGAAATGGAAAGACTGCCTATAAAAAATGGCCGTAGTTCCTCAGTGGTTCATGGAATCTTTTTGTTAAAGCCTTTGAATTAAAGATAAATTCTACAATTAAAGCACCTTGATTGTTTCATTTGAACTCCACTGAGGTGGTGTACAACAGCAAACAATACAAGAATAGAGTCATATCCATATACGTATGGACCTAACTGACCGACAAGACAATGAGACATTGGCCCAAAGACAAAAGACTTACTGGGATATTATACACTATGATGACGATGACGATTATCATTATTACCTACGCCAGTGAAGTTGGGCGGAGTTTATGTTTTCGCCCCTGTTTGTTTGTTTGTGAACAGACTGAAACCCACAATTCTTAATATATCCACATGAAATTTTTTCCAGAGGAATTGTACCCTGATAGGCAAGAACTCATTCAATTTTCAAGGTCATGGGTCAAAGATCAAAGTCAGGAAAAATATTGGAAAAATCCATATGCTTTAACATTGAACAAATATTTTAAAAATTCATAACTGTCAAAAAAGATCGACTTTCTTTCATATTTGAGACTGTTATGTAGGATGGTAACCTTTATTGCCTGACAAAGTTTGTTCTGGATCTGATCTGAATTACAGATTTTGTGGCCATTTAAATTTAACATTGAAATCCTCATTTAATGTATATTTTACATTATATCTTAATCAAACGCACCCCAATCACTCTCATATTTGAAAGTGAGGTGTGGACTGGCACTCACTATCACCTGACAAAGTTTGATCTGGATCTGATACGGATTGTGGATTTTGTGAACATTTGAATTTTATATTGAAAAAGCCCATTTGATGTACATTTTGCATTATATCTCAATCAAAAGTCCCTCAATGAGTCTCATTTGTGACAATAAGGTTCAAACTGACACTCTCACTGAATAGACTAAATTTGAATCTGCATCTGATCTGTATTGCAGATTTGGCAGATATTTGATTTTAACCTTGAAAAGTGCTTTAGATCTATATTTTGTGTTATATTTTAGCTCATGAAAAGTCACTTCTAACAGGACTTTGACCTGAAAATTTTTTCCTTGGAAAAAACTTGTGGCATTAGAAACTGTTGGTTGAGGTTTAGTTATTACTAGGGATGTCACTTTCAGGTTTTTTGGCCCCGATCCGATTCCGGGTCATCTGATTTTGAGTATCTGCCGATACCGAGTCCCGATCTGATACTTTAAAAAATTGAATGAACAATGAACAAATGCTAAATAGATAATATTTTCATTTTAATCACTTATTTTATTATTTATCACTTAAACAGTGCACTTCTCCTTGAGGTAGCTTGAACAATCAAGTAATAATCTACCAGACGTAAAAAATGTACAAATTTCCATGTTATTTTATTTGTCTAAAAATAAATGTCCAAGGTTCCTTATGTTATACAAGAAATTATCTAATCTGAAATAACAGGTGGTTTTAAATTTACAGATGAAAGGTTTCTAAAGAACCATTTATTGATTTAGCTATTTTAATCACAAGTGTTCTAAACTTTTTTTAAACAGTAATCAGAAATTTTGAGGTAACAAACAACAACAAAAAACATTTCCAAGGATTTTTCTTCAGAAAACTGCTCCTGTGACACGTTTCTGTGTTGTACAGATCAGTGGTTTCTGCATCGATCTGTTTAGTACAGATCACTGGTTTCTGGACCGATCTGGTTTGTACAGATCAGTGGTTTCTGCACCGATCTGTTTAGTACAGTTCACTGGTTTCTGCACCGATCTGTTTAGTACCAATCACTGGTTTCTGGACCAATCTGTTTTGTACAGATCAGTGGTTTCTGCACCGATCTGTTTAGTACAGATCAGTGGTTTCTGCACCGATCTGTTTTGTACATATCAGTGGTTTCTGCACTGATCTGTTTTGTACAGATCAGTGGTTTCTTCACCAATTTGTTTTGTACAGATCAGTGGTTTCTGACACTAGTTTTTCGTGTTCTGGCCCGACGCGCCGTTCCTATTGGACAGCGTGAAGCTACGTCACAGCTCAGAGCGTTAAAAGTTGGATTGGGTTGAACTTGTTATGTTTTCTTCTTTTGTTCAATAAAAAAAATAATAAAATAAAAAGATTGGGTTGAACTCTGACCACGTCAGCCTGCCGACAAGCGACAATGCGTGCTCCTGTCAGAAGCGTCACTTTAGCTCAGCTTTTGACGCAATGCTTCTGACACCTCTAAAAAGCAACGCGTCGCTTTGAAAATAATGCTTTTTAGACCGATTGATGACGATTGTTGAAAGGCCACATTAATCTGCAATAATGAGCTTTAAATAGCGCTGATCAAAATAATGAGGATAAAATCTATATCGGATTCCTGATCGGGATGCAACGTCGATCAAGTCTGAAACCACGTGATCGGGCCCGATTTCCGATCACGTGATCGGGACATCCCTAGTTATTACTCTAGTTATTATTATTATTATTATTATTATTATTATTATTATTATTATTATTATTATCATTATTATTAATGATAAGAATTTCAGCTACATTTCATTCAATAATAATAATAAATAATAATTTTGGCAGAGTTGCTGACTCCAGAATTGCTGGGGTTTGGAAGGAGTATTATGAATGCTGCTTTACTTACTGTGATGTGGCTTTTTTGTCTTTTTAGTGTAACAGTGACGTGTTAAAGTCAACAGTAAAATGAAGTGCGTCTCCTGTGCAGCTACAGCCATGCCAAGTGGCTGCACTGCCCACCATCAAATGTTCCTTCTCCAAAGGCTGATGACAAAAATCTGCAAGCGTGCTTTAGACCTTTTCATAATATTTCAATCTCTCAGCTTTGACCTTTCCTATTTTTACATTCGATTGAATTGGGAGGAGAATGCAAAGCCAATAACACTGAGCTCATCCCGCGCCATCTCCCACAGAGGCTGACATCGCCCCGCTTCAATCATGCAGATCGCTATGGAGACTCAGCGCCGGAGTGAAGTGGCGCTAACTCTGAAGATCAAAACAGGTTTGTGACTCAAGCTGAGCCGGGGAGATATGTGAGAGTCATGGACCAGCCAGCGTGACACACTCGTCTCCACATGTCATCAAATCTGGAAAAAGTCCATCTAGCACCCGTTTCTCAGGGGTGTCGGGCAAATGGATTTATTTACAAAACATATTCCAGTACAAATGAAAGATGAACGCCTTCTGATCCAAACAGGTTTGACATTCAAAATGAGCACATTTCAATTTTTTTCCACATTACCACATGTGAAAACTGACATTTAATCTTATATCAGTGCAACATTGCAGCAATTTCCACATTAGTACAAAAACATCATATGATATTTTTTATTATTATTGTTATTATTATTATTCATTCATTCATTTATTTATTCATTCATTGTTTATACCTGCTAGCTTCAATCAAGGGTCGGGGGGGGTGGGGGTATGCTGGAGCCTATCCCAGTGCTCACAGGTTGCCAGGCAGGGCACATTATTTATTTATTTTTTTATTCATTCATTCAATTTCTATACCCACGTGGGCTGGAGCCTATCCCAGCAGTCATAGGGTGCGAGACAGGGTACATTATTATTGGGGAATAACCCTATTGTGTCTGATGATTTGTGGACGTTCATGCTGGTTATACGGTCACAAACTGAGCTTTAGCAGCACTGGTTAAAAGGACTTTTACGGATAAAACTGATATTTGTGACCAGACACAAGGGGCTATTCCCTTGTCCCTAGAGGACAAGTTGCGACATGCCTATCTCGGCTTTCAATGCTTACCAGTCGAGTGAGTTATAAGAGAAATTGTGGAGAGCTGGGCATGTCCCAACTTGTCCTCTGACACGCCGAAACGGAGGCGTTCTTTGTCTCACTCGAACAGCAAATTGGTCGTGACGCACAAATCTTCCGCGTGGCTTTCCACGACAAAATCTCTTGTTAAAAGTGAAATCTGCCGGAAAATGGTTGATGTCCAGCTCTTGTGATAACCAGAGAAAGTGCACACGACGGTCCCAGCTCCACACAGCCATCCGTTTAGAAATAATCCGGTGGTTCGTGCCTGTCGTCGAGGCTCGCAGCGCGGCTCGCCAAGTGGCTCGCCGAGCACCATTGTGGGCTGTCCTTAAAGCTGTAGTAATAGTCCTTATTCTCTGTGAAGCCCGTAAAATTTTCACCGAAAGCCAGATAAATTTTTCGAATGGTTTACAGGTGCCTGTCTCTAACAGCTTCTGAAAAAATTCTGATGGAAAAAAAAACCCAAATCATTCCGCCATTTCCAGACAATGAAAATCCGACGACGGGGCGGGACCAGTCCTTCCACAAGGCATGCTCACAGGCGAATGACGTCACCGACAGGCATGGAAAAACTCACGCATGCGCACGAGGGTTCAAGCTTGTCTGACATGAAAACATATGAAGTAAATCCATATAGTTTAAAAAAAATAAAAAGGTACAATACTTTATGGACAGACCTCATAAATTCACCCATTTCGGCAGCAACGTTGTTACATGACTTTCTCTCACTCTCAGCTAACAGCGCCATTATGACATCTGCGTAGCAGTGCCCTTGGTCGGTGTTCTGTCAAGATATCCCTCTCTTCGCATAAACGTACAGTTCCGCATCCCGACAATATTGCGCATGTGTGCGCATGTGCAGTTGCACGGAGGGCTTGCCTATCGACAGGAATAACAACTCATCAGAACACCGATCAGGGTGCGGAGTAATACATCCAAATGTGAAACTTCAAATCCTTCAGTCGAACAGTCAACAATTAGTGTCCTCAGTTCCCAAACGCTTATTGAGTGTTGTTAGAAGGAAAGGTGATGTAACACAGTGGTAATCATACCACTGTCCCAGCTTTTTGGAAACGTGTTGCAGGCATCCATTTCAAAATGAGCAAATATTTGCACAAAAACAAAAAAGTTTATCAGTTTGAACATTAAATATCTTGTCTTTGTGGTGTATTCAATTGAATATAGGTCGAAGAGGATTTGCAAATCATTGTATTCTGTTTTTATTTACATTTTATACAACGTCCCAACTTCATTGGAATTGGGGTGTACATTATCATCATTATTATTATTATTATTATAAATGCAACACCCCTTACTAGACAACTAGTTCTAGACAACACCCTGCAGACGCAACAACTTCCAGAAACTGCCGTGTGTGGAAGATAAAATCTGAAAAAGTGAAACTAAATGCAGAATGCTGGGCGCTGTGGGTGTCCTTGAATCTGCCTATGCTTCTTTTCTCTTCAAACCTCCCATATATTGATTTTTTTTTTCCCTTCTCTGCTTCTACTCTGCATGCTCGGACTGGATCGAGAAGATGACATCCCTTTGATTTAATTGGAATGGATGAGAGAAAAGACCTGACTGCACATTAGAGCCATGTGTCTGACCTGAGATTCCATTAGACGGAGTGATTTGAAACCTTCTTCGTCCTCCAAATGTTTCTGTATTTGATGGAGCTTCTTGGATGAACTCCAAGAACATCTTGGATAAAAGCTGGTAAATGAATTTTTTGCTTTGTGCCACTAGAAAAGTTCACTTAGACAGCTAATAAACATATTTTAAAACTTATGGCTAAACGGATATGGATCAATATTGAGGCATTCTTGCCAATTGTTAAGGCAAAGGGATTTTTTTTTTTTTGTCACTGCACAGTAATTTTTACTTCTTGTATTGTTTCAGCTCAATAAGTTTTGTTTTTTGTTTGTCTTTTTACATTGCGTTTATAAATGCAATGTAAAAAGACAAATAATATAACATATATAAGACAAATATAATGTATAATAAACAATTATATAATATAAATTTGATATAAGATATAAAATATAATTTAAATATATAAGACAAATAATTGTGCATATGGGTAAAAATTAATCACAATTAAGTTTATATTGAAATATTGAATTTATTAAAGTAATTTGTTCATGGAACAATGCCAGTAGGAGGTATATGTGTTGGACAGTCAGCAGCCTATTTGATTGAAGTTTGTGTTACGCTTCTTTGTCCTTTAACATAACCTGTGAAAATGTTTTCTGATAAAGAAAATGTGGCCACAGTGGGAAAAGCATTGCAGGGTAAACTGCTTAGAAAGTCTGACTTGCCATATTGGTTGTTTCATGGTGGCCATATGGTGCTGAGAACTGTCTTCAAGAGGGCTACTTCTGCATTTTGACTTGAAACTCTTAAGATATATTGCAGGTTTCTATATGCAGACTTCGAATCCTTCCGTTACATTGATGCAGTATTAAAAGTGTCGCATTTAACACCTTTTCGGTAATCTAACATACTGTAGATCACTAAGTGGGTTAACAACATACAGAATGTTTTACAATGGCAGAATTGCTGAGAGAAAGAATGTTTCGGCCCACTCGTATGGGCAGCATGGTGGCTTAGTGGTTAGCACTGTTGCCTCACAGCAAAAAGGTCATGGGTTCGATTCCCACCTGTGTCCTTTCTGTGTGGAGTTTGCATGTTCTCCCTGTGTTTGCATGGGTTTCCTCTGGGTGCTCCGGTTTCCTCTCACATTTAAAGACATGCAGGTTAGGTGAATTATAAAAAAAAGTAAGACCCTTCGGCTGCTCCCTCGTTTGCACTCAGGGTCACCACACCAAATCCAATGTGGACCTGCATGTTGAATTGGCACAGGTTTTATGCCAGATGCCCTTCCTGACACAACTCCACATTGAAAACTCTATAATTGTCTACGTCTCCCGTGGAAAAGAGGTCTCAATCTCAATGGGACTAACCTGGATAAATAAAGGTTAAAAGAATGTGCTGCTTTGGTGCCACAGTGTCATGGGACAGGTCTTTCAAGGGCAAGACTCCTGCTGTTTTCTTGTGATTTCGTCTTTTCCAGGTATGTGGTTCCAAATAACTTGGCAACTTCCCAATAACTCTGGCACTGAGCTTTGGGAAGTAGTTTATATTTGTTGATGTGCCAATTCCACCATCAACCACCAAAAAGGACATATGTGTAGTCTGGAGGAACACCTACTGATGTGTAGTTTAACAACATGCCGAGGACAGCAGGCCAAGACCCACAGTGGCGACTTGATGGTCTGTAGTCTTTGTGTCAAACAACTGGTTACTTAGACTCCAATGAGAAGAAGATCAGCAACTTCAGTTTGTCCATGCGGTGTGTTTCCATGAGCATGATCCAGCACACTGGTGCCTCACTGTTAAGGAATCCATGTCAGGTCTGGGAGCACATGTTGATGCCATGCTTTACTGCACCCACCACACCACAGAACTGCTTCAGGTCCTGGGCGGCAACCACTCAATCAGTCTGCCCCCATCTCTGAAAATGAGCCAACCACCTGTTACAGCCATGTTAAATGTGGGCATCCCCTTGGCCTTATTGTATTATTGTATTGGCCAGGAGGGTGGTAAGCAGTGTTGCCACAGTTACTTTGAAAAAGTAATCCAATTACTGATTACTGATTACTCCTTGAAAAAGTAACTTTACTGATTGCTCAATTGTAAAAGTAACTAAGTTAGATTACTAGTTACTTATTTAGTTACTTTTCCCAGCTGCCGACAACAACCCTCTGCCACCTCAACATGACAATGATACCTGTTTTGCCAAAACTCACTTTATAGTCACCCTTTCTTGACTTCAATGAAAATAAATACTTGTTTTATAAAAAGGAAAATAAAGACCTCTTTCTTGACCTCATATTTAACTGTTGACAGCACTGTAACAGTAAAACTTGCAGTTTTGAACCTACATTGTTTATAAATGTAACTATTAAATTCTAACATTTTTCTAACATTTAAATTCTCTCTAAACATTTTACTTGTCGAAATTATTATTATTTTAAGCAATATTAGTTGTAGTAAAAAACGGCTTCAAAATTGCACCTTTAATCTAGGGGTGTTGTGGGGGGGGCACATCCTTGCCCCACGCCCCCATTCCATCTGGATTCGCCTCTGCTTTGGCGTTTGAGCACAAAGAATGGATAACATTTATTTATGCAGAAAACATGACCAGATTTACAGGTAAGAAAGTTTTATTGCGTTTTCACATCATGTGGTCCTCAGAAAGAGAGTTTAGGTGCATTTGAGTGGAAAATAGTGTTAGTTGTTGACGTGTCGCGGAGGATCAGCTGTTTTTAACGACCAGATACGGAGCAGCTCAGCTCACAATTCCAAATAAAGGAGGAAAAAAAGTATAAAAATGTCTTCGTAAAGCTCAGTGCAGGTGTGCTGATCACCGCGCTTTAAGAGGTGAGGACGAGTCGAGCAGCTGCAAAAAACCGCGGATTAAAAGCTCACAGCTCGCTTAAAGTGGGCAGTTCAGTCGAACCCCGACCCCCTGCCCACAGACCAAGTTTAATGCTGTTATCGACCCACAATGAAGAATAATAGTAACGCACAGTGACATGGAGAAGTAACTTTAATCTGATTACTGATTTGGAAAGATTAACGCGTTAGATTACTCGTTACTAAAAAGTGGTCAGATTAGAGTAACGCGTTACTAAGTAACGCGTTACCGGCATCACTGGTGGTAAGTACCACGTGGTGAGGGCAAAAACAAACTACATTTTTCTAAAAGCTGTATATATCTGTACACTTTTTAATATGATAGAAATCAATATTGTGTAGCTTTTTGATTTTGCAGCTTTTCAAATCGACCCCCTGATTGAACAAAATGTCAAATTTTGGAAAAATTTCTTTTTCACATGTAAACACATTTAAAAATGCCAAATGCAACAGAAAATAGTATCATAATAATAATACTAATTCTATTCCAATTACACTCAACAAAAATATAAACGCAACATTTTTGGTTTTGCTCCCATTTTGTATGAGATGAACTCAAAGATCTAAAACTTTTTCCACATACACAATATCACCATTTCCCTCAAATATTGTTCACAAACCAGTCTAAATCTGTGATAGTGAGCACTTCTCCTTTGCTGAGATAATCCATCCCACCTCACAGATGTGCCATATCAAGATGCTGATTAGACACCATGATTACTGCACAGGTGTGCCTTAGACTGCCCACAATAAAAGGCCACTCTGAAAGGTGCAGTTTTATCACACAGCACAATGCCACAGGAATTTCAACCAGAGCTGTTGCTCATGTATTGAATGTTCATTTCTCTACCATAAGCCATCTCCAAAGGCGTTTCAGAGAATTTGGCAGTACATCAAACAAGCCTCACAACCGCAGACCACGTGTAACCACACCAGCCCAGGACCAGACCAAGATCGTCTGAGACCAGCCACTCAGACAGCTGCTGAAACAATCGGTTTGCATAACCAAAGAATTTCTGCACAAACTGTCAGAAACCGTCTCAGGGAAGCTCATCTGCATGCTCGTCGTCCTCATCGGGGTCTCGACCTGACTCCAGTTCGTCGTCGTAACCGACTTGAGTGGGCAAATGCTCACATTCGCTGGCGTTTGGCAGACAGCGTGTGTGGCGTTGTGTGGGTGAGTGGTTTTCTGATATTAATGTTGTGGATCGAGTGGCCCATGGTGGCGGTGGGGTTATGGTATGGGCAGGCGTCTGTTATGGATGAAGAACATAGGTGCATTTTATTGATGGCATTTTGAATGCACAGAGATACCGTGACGAGATCCTGAGGACTATTGTTGTGCCATACATCCAAGAACATCACCTCATGTTGCAGCAGGATAATGCACGGCCCCATGTTGCAAGGATCTGTACACAATTCTTGGAAGCTGAAAATGTCCCAGTTCTTGCATAGCCGTCATACTCACTGGACATGTCACCCATTGCGCATGTTTGGGATGCTCTGGACCGGCGTATACGACAGCGTGTACCAGTTCCTGCCAATATCCAGCAACTTCGCACAGCCATTGAAGAGGAGTGGACCAACATTCCACAGGCCACAATTGACAACCTGATCAACTCTATACGAAGGAGATGTGTTGCACTGCATGAGGCAAATGGTGGTCACACCAGATACTGACTGGTATCCCCCCCCAATAAAACAAAACTGTACCTTTCAGAGTGGCCTTTTATTGTGGACAGTCTAAGGCACACCTGTGCACTAATCATGGTGTCTAATCAGCATCTTGGTATGGCACACCTGTGAGGTGGGATGGATTATCTCAGCAAAGGAGAAGTGCTCACTATCACAGATTTAGACGGGTTTGTGAACAATATTTGAGGGAAATGGTGATATTGTGTATGTGGAAAATGTTTTAGATCTTTGAGTTCATCTCATAGAAATGGGAGCAAAACCAAAGTGTTGCGTTTATATTTTTGTTGAGTGTGTTATGTGGGCCGCTGAAGAGGAGGTACTGCTGGCCCAACACCACCAGAGGGCGCCCTGCTTGGAGTGCGGGCTCCAAGCACGAGAGGGCGCCAGACCCAGAAGAAGTGACAGCTGTCACTCATCGCACCAGCTGTCACTCATCATCATCACCATAAAGGCCGGACCGCAACTCCACCTCCTCGCCGAGAAATCGACTACCATTGGAAAGGTAATTTCTCTGCTGACTAACACTTTGTGTGTAATAACCTGAACTTCTATTGCAGCCGTTTTCCTGGAGTGTTGCCTTGTCTGGAGGATTGGCGTTTGGTGTGACAGCGACGGCTTCGCCTCACACCCCAACCCAGATAAGTGGTTGACCAGGAGCTGCACGAGTGTGTGTGATTGGAGGTGGAGGTGCTCCCTCCTAACTGTGTTTGGACTGTGGATTACTGAGTGTGCGGACTCACACTCATACATCTTATCTCTGCTTTCTGCCAGCAGTACCAGGGTCGACAGCCGAAGACAGAGGCCACCTGGGGACTCGGGACTTGGCGGCTCCGGTGTTCTTCAGGCCGTTGGTGGTGGAAGCCATGTGGGACGCGGCTTCTCTCTCGTCGGGGGTCTTCTATCTTCGAGCCTGCCCACACGTCACCTGGTGTTAATTGACTGTGCAAATTCTGTGAATTTAGTTGTGTATTATCACAACATTAAATTGTTACTTTTTGGCTTACTCATTGTCCGTTCATTTGCGCCCCCTGTTGTGGGTCTGTGCTACAACACCTTCACAACAGAGTGTACATTTTTTTCCGCAAATCTGATTGCTGAATCATGTGAGATTTTAGACCATATAATATCCGGGTAACAGTGGCAAAATATTCAACTGTTTCACATTTGGATGTATTACTCTGCACCCTGACCGGTGTTCTGACGAGATAACATTCCAGTCGAATGTCATTCCTGATCTCCGCACACTTGCGCAATATTGTCAGGATGCGGAACTGTTGATTTATGCGACGAGATGCACAATTTGACAGAACACCGGCTGTGCATGCTGCTAGCTGTTAGCGCTGTTAGCTGAGAGTGAGAGAAATTCGCATACCACCGCCGCCACCAAAATAGGTGAATTTAAGTTACCATACAAAAGTATTAATGTGGATTCTGATATTGAATTACTGTTTCACATTTGACGGATTTTCACATTTGATAGATTACTTTGCGCCCTGACCACTGTTTGAGCAAAGCTGCCTCACGCTAAGCCTCGCCGACCGAATTACCTACAGAAAAATAAACCGTGCAAACAATGGAATTGGATTAGAATGCGAATAATCCCCTTGTGTCTGATGATTTGCGGATGTTCATGCTGTTATACGGTCACAAAACTCCTTTTTACCAGCTCCACTAACACGTAACCGGTAAAGCTCAATTTGTGACCATATAAGCAGCATGAACATCTGCAAATCATCAGCCACAAGGGGGTTATTCGCTAAACATGATAGTTGATATTAAAACATTGTCTAGTTCAGATTCAAAATTGTCTAGTTCAGTGATAATTCAATAATACTAAATTTGGAGAGGAAATCTCACTGTTCAACTGTGCAAATCGTCATACTTGGACCAATTGATTTGATGACATGGCACATTATTCAGTACCCCCATGGCCTATTGCAGAGGACACTTCCTTCATCCTGTGCGAAGAGAGGAATGTTTCCCCATGTTAAAGTACAGGCAAATGACGGCCACATGAAACATTTTTACAGTATATAAAGTCAGTGATGGATATGTATGTATCTATGTATGTATGTATGCCCATGTATGTATGTATGCCCCCTCCACAACACATACACACACAACTATTTAGCAAACTTACCCAGCGACTGCTGGGATAGGCTCCCTATGACCCTTAATGTTAATAAACGGGTACAGACAGAATAAAATTTAGTTTGATTGGGGGTCACTTTGAAAGGCTGTAAAGTCCAGAAGCTACGTACATGATATTGATTGCTATCATGCTGAAATAAACTCAAGAGATACATAGCTTTTAGAAAAATACAGTAAGTATTTACATCCCCCAATACAAAAAAGCAAAACAGTTATTTTTTTCAGTTGATCTACTGTGTGCATCAGAGGTCACTGCCTCTGATGAGCAGGTTTGAAGCGGCTGGGATGAAAATCACCATTCAATTCGGAGGTTGTGGTCCTTTTTCACAAAACGGTGGAGTGTCCCCTCTAGGTTAGGGGAGAGTTATTGCCCATATTGGAGGAGTTTAAGTATCGCAGGGTCTTGTTCATGAGTGGGGGTAAATTGGAGCAGAAGATGGATAGACAGATTGGGGCAGCGTCTGACGTTTTATGGATGCTGTACTGGACAATTGTTGTGAAGAAGGCGCTGACACAGAAGGCGAGGCTCTCAATTTACCAGTCAGTTTATGCTCCTGTCCTCACTTATGGTCAAGAACTTTGGGTAATGACTGAAATAACAAGCTTGCAGATCTAAGTGGCGGAAATGAAATTCCTCCGTTGAGTATCTGGGGTTCCACACCTGGACAGGGTGAGAAGCTCGACTATCCAGGAGGGATTAGGAGTACAGCAACTACTCCTTTTCATCAAAAGGAGCCAGCTGAGGTGGTTCGGGCATCTATTGAGGATGCCCCTGGGTATTTCCCTAGGGAGGTCTTCCACCCAAGTCCAACTGCGAAGAGGCCCCAGGGAAGACCCAGGACACACTGGAGGGATTATATTTTCCAGATGGATTGGGAACGCCTCGGGATCCCCCATGAAGAGTCACAGGACTTGGCCGAGGACAGGGAAGCGTGGCTTTAGCTGCTTGGACTGCTGCCACCGTGACCCAAACCTGGATAAGTAGCAGAAAATGAATGACTGAATGAATGAATTGATCTGCTGCATAAACGTTTACCAGACATGAAAGGGTTTGTCCTCAGTATAAGCATGCAAGTGTGACTTTTATGAAAAACTGGCTTTTGGAAACATGTCTACTCTTGTTAAACACAGCCACAGGTACATGGTTTATGTGCTGCCACATATTCTCACAGGACTATCTGCATCCCAAAGTCTCTTTGAGGTTCTCTGAACCACTTGTCGTCTGTGCTAAAAATACAGCGGCACATCTGTTACAAACCTTATGACACAGTGTGAAGAACTGACTCTCGACTATCTGGGTTGCCATCTCCGTTCCATACTGTCTGCGCACACAAAAGATACAGCACCTCGGTGACCCTTCATTCAAGCTGTCGGACTTTGTGGAAAAACATAACGCGAGTGTGTCTGTGACATAAAAGAGGCCCAACGGCTGATTCAGTGAACCAACAGCAACAACTTAATCCTCACAATGCAGCACTGAACACAAAGCTTAACTTTCTACTTCCAGTCCGCGTGTCTGATGGTGATGTCAAGGGTGCAATTATTGGTACGTCTGATCTTCAAAGACAGAATTTAAAATATGTATGTTGAGAAAAAATGCAAGTAATTTCAGCATCATTTGTTCTTCAACTCCTTCAAGATCCTTTGGCCGATTTCCAACAAACAGTAGAAGACCAGCCTGTAGACCCCATGACCAAACTTTGGGAACAAACATTTGAAAGTGGTTTTGGGTTCCCTGATGGATTTTGAAAATTTTTTTTACTCGGGATGCCCTTGTCAAACTTCCAGGCATTTTAGGGAGGGGGCAACAAATGTCCAACAAGGCTCATAATTTAAAATGGATCCAACTGTGTCAATATGCATATCAAATAGTTTCTTATGCATCCGGCCTCAAATGAGGGCGCTATGTCGCAAAATATCAAAAGGTCAACAAACTTTTGATAATTTCAAAATCTGGTATAAAAAAAAAGTTAATCTTGACAAATTTTGATGATATTGGTGTTGAACCATATATTTTCCTGCATGAAAAATTAATTGTGCGCTCCTTTTTTATATTGTGCACTCCTTTTTTATATTGTGTGCACATTTTATGTTATTGTGCACTCCTTTTTTTATATTGTGTGCACGTTTTATTATATTGTGTGCTCATTTTATTATATTGTGTGCACATTTTATTATATTGTGTGCTCATTTTATTATATTGTGCGCACGTTTTATTATATTGTGTGCTCATTTTATTATATTGTGCGCACGTTTTATTATATTGTGCGCTCGTTTTATTATACTGTGTGCACGTTTTATTATATTGTGTGCTCATTTTATTATATTGTGCGCACGTTTTATTATATTGTGCGCTCGTTTTATTATACTGTGTGCACGTTTTATTATATTGTGCGCACGTTTTATTATATTGTGCGCTCGTTTTATTATACTGTGTGCACGTTTTATTATATTGTGTGCTCATTTTATTATATTGTGCGCACGTTTTATTATATTGTGCGCTCGTTTTATTATACTGTGTGCACGTTTTATTATATTGTGTGCTCATTTTATTATATTGTGCGCACGTTTTATTATATTGTGCGCTCGTTTTATTATACTGTGTGCACGTTTTATTATATTGTGCGCACGTTTTATTATATTGTGCGCTCGTTTTATTATACTGTGTGCACGTTTTATTATATTGTGTGCTCATTTTATTATATTGTGCGCACGTTTTATTATATTGTGCGCTCGTTTTATTATACTGTGTGCACGTTTTATTATATTGTGTGCTCATTTTATTATATTGTGCGCACGTTTTATTATATTGTGCGCTCGTTTTATTATACTGTGTGCACGTTTTATTATATTGTGTGCACGTTTTATTATATTGTGCGCACGTTTTATGATATTGTGCGCTCGTTTTATTATACTGTGTGCACGTTTTATTATATTGTGCGCTCCTTTTTTATATTGTGTGCACATTTTATTTTATTGTGCGCTCCTTTTTTTATATTGTGTGCACGTTTTATTATATTGTGTGCTCATTTTATTATATTGTGTGCACGTTTTATTATATTGTGCGCACGTTTTATTATATTGTGCGCTCGTTTTATTATACTGTGTGCACGTTTTATTATATTGTTCACACGTTTTAAGCATAGTTTGAGTGCGCACGTTTTAAGCATCGTTTGAGTGTGCACGTGCGCACTCAAAGGCACAGGCACGATCTACTTACACGTGGCCACAATTTGTAAAACGTGCATTCAATATTGTTGTGACACATAAATGTTGGCTATCAGTCAACAAACCAGGAGACAGTGTAATACATTTCCCCTTTAGAAATGGATCTGGTCAGAGTGTATCATGGTTTGGGCGCACAAGGACATATAGAGAACCTGCCCAGCATGGCATCATCTGGACTTTAAGCACATTACAAAGGATGCTGAGGGTGAAGCTTCTCCCCGTCGTGAGGATGACAATTTAGGTCATATTATGGAGTTCATTTTGAATGAAAGGAAAATGTGCGCACGTTTTATTAATTCGAGGACTCAATTAAAGCAAAACGTGCGCACAAATTATCATGGCCATTAAAACATGCACACAAATTATCACGGCCATTAAAACATGCGCACAAATGATCACGGCCTTTAAAACATGCGCACAAATGATCACGGCCATTAAAACATGCGCACAAATGATCACGGCCATTAAAACATGCGCACAAATTATCACAGCCATTAAAACATTTTTATTACGTTTTATTAATTTGAGAGCACATTTCATTAATTTGTGGGCTCAATTAAAGGAAAACGTGCACACGTTTTATTAATTTGAGGGCTCAATTAAAGCAAAACGTGCGCACAAATTATCATGGCCATTAAAACATGCGCACAAATGATCACGGCCATTAAAACATGCGCACAAATGATCACGGCCATTAAAACATGCGCACAAATTATCACAGCCATTAAAACATTTTTATTACGTTTTATTAATTTGAGAGCACATTTCATTAATTTGTGGGCTCAATTAAAGGAAAACGTGCACACGTTTTATTAATTTGAGGGCTCAATTAAAGCAAAACGTCCGCACAAATTATCACGGACATTAAAACATGCGCACAAATTATCACGGACATTAAAACATTTTTATTACGTTTTATTATTTATATTTGAGAGCACAGTTCATTCATTTGTGGGCTCAATTAAAGGAAAACGTGTGCATAAATGATCATGGCGAGAAAAAAAAAAATCACTCTAAGTGGCCTCTCCCGGGTTCCGTACATCAGTGAAGGTTGACCATAAAATTGCAATTAAAGACAACTCTGATAAAGGTAAAGTACAAGAAATTTCATTTTCAATCTCATTTTGGACCACATGTCGCACCCACTTTTACATGAACTCCAGACGTGCCTTGGCAAGGTCAGCCAGAGGTCAATTATTTCAGTTAGTCAATGTGGTCAAATGTCAGATTGCTGTAGTTCTTACTGTCTTGATGCTGGTGTGACAGTTATTAGCACACTTTGATGAATATACAATAAATCACCACTTTCTCAGCTCGTTTAATAAAATGCAAACATTATGGTTCTGTATCTGTTTGGAGTCGGCAGTTCTCAAATAAAACAGCACAAAACTAGCGAAGGAAGCAACCAAGACACCCATGACAGCTCTGAAGGAGTTACAGGATTGTATGGGTGTGACTGGAGAAATTGTGTATCCGTGCAACTTCTGTGTGTTGCACTCCGAGTTACACAACTTCATGGTGGAGTGGAACAGAGAAAAATCTTCTTATTAAGAAGACATGAAACTTCAGCTGAAGTTTGCCAGAAGCCTCACAGGAGACTCAAGCCGAGATTTGATCTGTTTTCTTGGATGAAAATCCCATTCTGCTCTGCTCCACAGTGAAGCTGTGACTGGGTCATAGTTCATCATCATTTGCATTTAATTGTGAATTCATTTGAAATTCTGCACTGAAAATTCTAGGGTGGTAATAATTCAGAGGAAAATTGTCATTTGTATTCTTAGTCCAGTCCTGGCTGAAGAACGTGTGTGCACATACTCGGGGTGATTGAAAAGGTTTGAGCTCTACCAAGAAGAAATCACAACTGAATTAATGTAATGCTTTATTTTTCAACATAACCCCCATGAAAGTGCACACATACTGTTCCATGCTGTTCTCGTAGAAGGTCTGTACACAGTGAATTTTGCAGAGTAAAATATACTCCGCCAGTATCACATTTGGTCCCAGTCCAAACAGAGTTAAATACACTGTTATAGAGTGAAATCAGCTCTACCGTCTTGTCAAATCACGTTATTATTTTTTGTTTTAACTCCAGTAAGTCATTCACAGCATGA
Organism: Thalassophryne amazonica; assembly: GCF_902500255.1. NCBI lineage: Eukaryota > Metazoa > Chordata > Actinopteri > Batrachoidiformes > Batrachoididae > Thalassophryne > Thalassophryne amazonica. The sequence goes on from NC_047105.1 coordinate 9,114,031, forward strand.
TAGAGTTGATTTTACCCTGTGATAGAGTATATTTAACACTATTTGGACTGGGACCAAATGTTATCCTGCCAGAGAATAGTTTACTCTGGATTGGATTGAATGGATTTATTTGGCACACAGACTCAACAATGACAAAAAACTGATACACAAGACAATTCCACAGTGACATGTGTGACCAAAAGCAAAATTCACTGTGCATCAACATGGCAGGACAATATGGCGGCTTCTATTAGGACCTATGTGCCCATGTAGATATCAAGGACGGGCGCATTATACGCTGATGAAAACACATCAACTATATGTTGCAGGTAATTATGTACGAATGAACAGATGGTTAGAAGGTCTACATTTCTGGTAATAAATACTAGGGATGTTCCGATCACGTGATCGGAAATCAGGCCCGATCACGTGGTTTCAGACTTGATCAAAATCGGACGTTGCATCCCGATCAGGAATCCAATATAGATTTTATCCTCATTATTTTGATCAGCGCTATTTTAAGCTCATTATTGCAGATTAATGGGCCTTTCACACGTCAGAAGTGTCAGAGGTGTCAAGAATCAGGTCTAGAAAGCATTATTTTCAATGAGACGTGTCAGAAGCGTCGCATCAAAAGCTGAACTAAAGCGACGCTTCTGACAGGAGCATGCATTGCCGTTTGTCAGCAGGCTGACGCGGTCAAAGTTCAACCCAATCTTGAATAAAAGAAAAAAAACATAAGTTCAACCCAATCCAACTTTCGACATGCTGAGCCGTGACGTAGCTTCGCGCTGTCCAATAGGAACGATGCGTTGGGCCAAAACACGGAAGACTAGTGGCAGAAACCACTGATCTGTACAAATGGTAAATGGACTGCATTTATATAGCGCTTTTCCATCTGCATCAGACGCTCAAAGTGCTTTACAGTTATGCCTCACATTCACCCCAATGTCAGGGTGCTGCCATACAAGGCGCTCACTACACACTGGGAGCAATAGGGGATTAAAGACCTTGCCCAAGGGCCCTTAGTAATGTTCCAGATTTGAACCACAGATCAGTGCAGAAACCACATGTCTGAAGAAAAATCCTTGGAAATGTTTGTTGTTGTTGTTGTTTGTTACCTCAAAATTTCTGATTACTGTTTAAAAAAGTTTAGACCACTTGTAATTAAAATAGCTAAATCAATAAATGGTTCTTTAGAAACCTTTCATCTGTAAATTAAAACCACCTGTTATTTCAGATTAGATCATTTCTTGTTTAACATAAGGAACCTTTAACATTTATTTTTAGACAAATAAAATAACATGGAAATTTGTACATTTTTTTTAAGTCTGGTAGATTATTACTTGATTGTTCAAGCTACCTCAAGGAGAAGTGCACTGTTTAAGTGATAAATAATAAAATAAGGTGATTAAAATGAAATTATTATATATTTAGCATTTGTTCATTGTTCATTCAGTTTTTTAAAGTATCGGATTGGGACTCGGTATCGGCAGATATTCAAAATCAGATGACTCGGAATTGGATCGGGGCTAAACAAACCTGATCGGGACATCCCTACTTGTAATTAAAATAGCTAAATCAATAAATAGTCCTTTAGAAACCTTTCATCTGTAAATTAAAACCACCTGTTATTTCAGATTAGATCATTTCTTGTTTAACATAAGGAAGCTTTAACATTTATTTTTAGACAAATAAAATAACATGGAAATTTGTACTTTTTTAAGTCTGGTAGATTATTACTTGATTGTTCAAGCTACCTCAAGGAGACATGCACTGTTTAAGTGATAAATAATAAAATAAGGTGATTAAATTAAAATTATTATATATTTCATTTTTTTAAGTATCGGATCGGGACTCGGTATCGGCAGATATTCAAAATCAGCTGACTCGGAATCGGATCGGGGCCAAAAAAAACCTGATCGGGACATCCCTAATATATACCCATGAATTCTCCACACTCTATCTTTGTCTGTCAAATATTGAGGCTAAATTATCAAAACTAAAATTATTTCTGAATATTTCTACTATCTTGTATTGTTTTTGGTGTAACTTTAAGTGTACAGCCTGAGTAATTCTTCCATAATGAAGGTCAGACAGATGATCTTATGCCAGCTGAGTTTTGGCAGCTCAGTGTGTCACAGCCAGTCCTGGTCCAGTCCCACAGATCCATCACTGAAAGCATCCTGACATCATCCATCACCGTCTGATGCGGCTCTGTGTCCCGTCGCTCCAAAGGAAGCGTGTCATTCAAATCTGAGGGGGCTGTTGAACGTTGGCTGCACTGCAGCACAAAGCTACACAACGCAAGAGCCAAGAAGACGACAAAGAAGATTTGTGCCAACTGGGACGTTCACCTGTTCAACCCGTTTAGTTTACGTATACCACCTGCTGCTGCAAATGTTTCCTCTCACGGGCAGACACCTTTTCATTCTGCAAAAGTCGCGCACACTGGCACTTCTTTTACACTACAGCGGAGAGGGGGGGATTATTCACAGACAATACAGCAGGATTATTCAAAAACTAAAACAGGTTTTCAACAAACATAAGGAGATTTGGTGGAATCTCCATCGGGAGCTATTAAATTTTGAGACAGAGCTGGAAAAAGATGCAGAAATAAGAGATACACTGTGCAAATGTTTTAGACACTGCAGAATTTTCATTCAAATATTCTGTCATGAGTGGGATAACATATTTATTCCCTGTTAGAAAAGTTAATGTTGTCAAAGCTCTGTCAAATATATTTATCACTATAATTCTTAGTAATTGATTGAAGAATGCCATGGAAGAAGAAGAGCACAGATAAGATTGATGAGGTGAGACATTCAAACTGTAAGACTGATTGTCTTATGCCATGTGATGAGACAAGACAATGTTTCATCAGTGTATAATGAACAACCAAGGAACGGACCTTTGAAACTGACTGTCTTATACTATGAAATGATCTCACTGAATGGACTTTGAAACACTTTGGGACTCTACATAAGTGGCATTAAAACTGAATGTACTCGTATCTGTCTTTCAGACTTACACTCTGTATGACATCTACCGAAGAAAGATCTTAGAAACTAAAACCTGTTTCCCCTGATGTCTCATTTGTTACATATCTGTGTCGATGTTTTTAATTTTCCTAACAGTCTCACTTAACACTGACTTTAAACATCAACTAGTTAGTAATTTCCTTCATTTTCAAAGGTTTTGCACATTACTGCATTGCAAAATAAATGCAAACTCTTTCCAAGTATACATATTTGTATAACTTATCATCAAAATATCTGAGATGCACTTAAAATGAGAAAAAAACACATGACGACTTTATTACTGGATAACACATCTTGTTGAGTGAAAGAAATTTGGAAACATCATATCTGAGGTGAAACAAGCTCTTTTGACTCATTACAAGATTTTAAGCTGTTGTGTTGTTTGTAACTGTACAAGGGGTGATTGAAAAGGTTTGAGCCTGACCAAGAAGAAACCACAACTGAATTAATGTATTGCTTTATTTTTCCACAAAAAAAGTTATTTTTCCACAAAAAAGACCTTTGTGGACTTTATTAGTCCACAAAGGTCTAACAGCATCACTGTAGTGCCTTAATGCTGTTCTTATAGAAGGTCTTATCCTGGAGGAAGTCATCCACTGCAGATGTGACATCATTATCAAAATTATAATGAAAGCCAGAAAGATTCCTTTTCATGACAGGAAACAGATGGAAGCTTGAAGGAGCCAAATCAGGGGAATAAGGTGGGTGTGGAACAAGTTCAAAGTCACGTTCATGAATGGCAGCCATTGTGTGGGCCGGAGGATTGTCCTGGTGACACAGAACACCTGGCTGGAGCATTCCACATCACTTCTGCTTTATTTTCTCCCACATTTGTCACAAAAAGGAAGCAAAATAGGCCCCACTGACAGGCTGTGCCTTCTGGAGATAGCCCAACATTATGATGCCCTCAGCAGTCCAGAAGGCAGTGGCCATGACCTTTCCAGTAGATGAGACAGCTTTCACTTTCTTCAGCAGGGGAGAACCAACATGTTTCCATTGCGTTGACTGTCATATGGACTCCAGTGTGAATGTAAGAACCCAGGTCTTGTTCATGGTCATTAATCATCACATGACGTTATCTAGATCTTTCTCAAAATGCCAAATATTCTCCCTGGACATCTAGAACTTGGTGCATTTCCATTCAAGTGTGAGAAGCCTTGGAACCCATCATTTGTGCTGAAAGTTTCATCATTCCGAGTTCTTGATCAGAACCAAATTAACTCTCTCCTGGGAAATGCCTACTGTACTGGATATGTGACGCTCACTTACTCTTCAGTTAGTGAGGACCATATAGGTCGCAGTTCTGGATCTTCCTGATCTTGTATCACCTTCAATGCTTGTTCTGCACCTCCTGAATTTGGATGACCAGTATTTAATTATAGCAGAAGATGGGGCATCCTCCCCTAATGCCATTATCGTGTCCTCATGGATATCCTTCAGACACATTCCCTTTTTTGTGACATTATAGCATGCCCACTAGCTTTGTCCATTTTGCCAATCTGACACACCCCTACTCACTTCAGTGAAATATTGTACCTGCAACATTGCACCCAGTGAGGCAAACTTTCACACATTCTGCAAAAGATGGAGAAACACACCCTTTTTTTTTGGGTCAGCCTCAAAACTTTTCAATCACCACTTGTATATCGGGAAATTATCTGTGAAAACTAATTTGAATCTCTTCTACGATTATGAAAGATTTTCTACAATTATTATCTATACATAAGAGTTACATCTGTCTATATTTTTACAAATAACACATCATCTTAAAAATCGTATGCTCAGTCAGAAAATGTGTTTCTCCTCCAATGACTTAACATAAGAACTTTCAAGAGTCTTTGACTTAACAAGATTTTTAGAAGTTTTATATTAAGCAAAAGTTATTATAGGTTGCTGAAATTTTACTTATGTGATTTCGTCGTATGATAAGTGTAATTACCGGTACATATTTTGACAACAAATTAGACAAATATACCATTAAGATTTAACATTTTTGCAGTGTGGAAGGCAGCTTAAATTGTGAAAACTGTATTGTGACAACAGCCTGTTGAGAAACTTGTAAATGCAGCATTTTTACACAAACTGTTTCGTTTCTATCCCAGAGCAGGTTTGGAGAGGATCTGCATAACTGGACATCAGCAGCACCCCCCCCTCACTCTCCGCCGCCTCAAAGTAAAACACACACACACCAGCCTCACAAGATGGCTGTTTTTGGCCTTTATGGAGGTGTTCAATCAAATGATTGCTCTTCCACTTTTAGATCCTATTTTTTCTGAACAGTAAAAAGAGCTGAGCAGAGGATTTATTGCTGCGATAACTGCAACTAAATTGATGTTAACACTTGTGCAATTGTCAAGTTCTTCATCGCTCACAAGTTGTCCTTCATGAAGTTTTTTACTTGTTTTTATTTGCCAAAATTAAAAAATAAATAAATAAAAAAAAGTGAAATGAGCTTGAATCACTTCCAGTATATTTGGCACAAATCACATCTAATCCAAATGGCCAGGGTACATATTTCCTGTTTTGTGCATAGATAGGAGATTTCTCCCATGTGCACAGCAGATTATATGTCAGTGACGGCACGACGTGATAGATGTGACCCTTATGTGAACACAAATTGCAACACACACTAAAGACAATACTTAAACCTGCAGTTCCACTGAGACGTGAAGCAGAAAAAGAGTTAAGAGTGAAATAAAAACATCAAGTCATAACCTCTGGTACTGAAAAATGAAGCCAATGCAGAGGTGTCAAACTGTACAGGCCCTACATGTTTACAGACTGACATACATATATATATATATATATATATATATATATATATATATATATATATATATATATATATATATATATGTGTGTGTGTGTGTGTGTGTGTGTGTGTGTGTGTGTGTGTGCAATTTTGCATGCTTTTTTTAACAGCGCATTGTGTTCTGCGTCCTTATCAGGCGAGCCGGCCGTGGCACCGGTCCGCATCACCGCGATTGCTCTCATTGCCTCTGATGCGCTTCCTGAGTCTGCAGGCTCAGGAAGCGCAGCAGCGGGCCACTCACACGGCCCTCCTGTCAGCTGTGTGGAGCTGCGCCAAATCTGGCAACAGATTTAAGATTTAAGATCGAAGCATAAAATAATTGTAGGGCTTCCTTGAGCAGCCTGGTAGGAATGGGGTCTAATAGACATGTTGATGGTTTGGATGAAGTAACTAATGAAAATAGAGGAGCTACAGCATCCAAAGTTGTCTTCAATGAGGATGTAAAACTACTGACGAGATACTCTATCTCACTTACAGAGTTTAGGTAGCTACTCTGCACTGTGTTGGTATATGGCATTAGAGAACATAAAGAAGGAATCATATCCTTAAACCTAGTTACAGCGCTTTCTGAAAAACTTCTACTGTAATGAAACTTATTCCCCACTGCTGGGTAGTCCATCAGAATAAATGTAAATGTTATTAAGAAATGATCAGACAGAAGGGAGTTTTCAGGGAATACTGTTAAGTCTTCAATTTCCATACCATAAGTCAGAACAAGATCTAAGATATGATTAAAGTGGTGGGTGGACTCATTTACATTTTGAGCAAAGCCAATTGAGTCTAATAATAGATTAAATGCAGTGTTGAGGCTGTCATTCTCAGCATCTGTGTGGATGTTAAAATCGCCCACTATAATTATCTTATCTGAGCTAAGCACTAAGTCAGACAAAAGGTCTGAAAATTCACAGAGAAACTCACAGTAACGACCAGGTGGACGATAGATAATAACAAATAAAACTGGTTTTTGGGATTTCCAGTTTGGATGGACAAGACTAAGAGTCAAGCTTTCAAATGAATTAAAGCTCTGTCTGGGTTTTTGATTAATTAATAAGCTGTAATGGAAGATTGCTGCTAATCCTCCCCCTCGGCCCGTGCTACGAGCATTCTGGCAGTTAGTGTGACTCGGGGGTGTTGACTCATTTAAACTAACATATTCATCCTGCTGTAACCAGGTTTCTGTAAGGCAGAATAAATCAATATGCTGATCAATTATTATATCATTTACTAACAGGGACTTAGAAGAGAGAGACCTAATGTTTAATAGACCACATTTAACTGTTTTAGTCTGTGGTGCAGTTGAAGGTGCTATATTATTTTTTCTTTTTTAATTTTTATGCTTAAATAGATTTTTGCTGGTTATTGGAGGTCTGGGAGCAGGCACCGTCTCTACGGGGATGGGGTAATGAGGGGATGGCAGGGGGAGAGAAGCTGCAGAGAGGTGTGTAAGACTACAACTCTGCTTCCTGGTCCCAACCCTGGATAGTCACGGTTTGGAGGATTTAAGAAAATTGGACAGATTTCTAGAAATGAGAGCTGCTCCATCCAAACTGGGATGGATGCCGTCTCTCCTAACAAGACCAGGTTTTCCCCAGAAGCTTTGCCAATTATCTATGAAGCCCACCTCATTTTTTGGACACCACTCAGACAGCCAGCAATTCAAGGAGAACATGCGGCTAAACATGTCACTCCCGGTCCGATTGGGGAGGGGCCCAGAGAAAACTACAGAGTCCGACATTGTTTTTGCAAAGTTACACACCGATTCAATGTTAATTTTAGTGACCTCTGATTGGCGTAACCAGGTGTCATTACTGCCGACATGAATTACAATCTTACCAAATTTACGCTTAGCCTTAGCCAGCAGTTTCAAATTTCCTTCAATGTCGCCTGCTCTGGCCCCCGGAAGACAATTGACTATGGTTGCTGGTGTTGCTAACTTCACATTTCTCAAAACAGAGTCGCCAATAACCAGAGTTTGATCCTCAGCGGGTGTGTCGTCGAGTGGGGAAAAACGGTTAGAAATGTGAACGGGTTGGCGGTGTACACGGGGCTTCTGTTTAGAACTACGCTTCCTCCTCACAGTCACCCAGTCGGCCTGCTTTCCCGGCTGCTCGGGATCTGCCAGAGGGAAACTAACAGCGGCTAAGCTACCTTGGTCCACACCGACTACAGGGGCCTGGCTAGCTGTAGAATTTTCCACGGTGCGGAGCCGAGTCTCCAATTTGCCCAGCCTGGCCTCCAAAGCTACGAATAAGCTACACTTATTACAAGTACCATTACTGCTAAAGGAGGCCGAGGAATAACTAAACATTTCACACCCATAGCAGAAAAGTGCAGGAGAGACAGGAGAAGCCGCCATGCTAAACCGGCTAAGAGCTAGTAGCTGTGATAAGCTAGCGGATTCCTAAAAACACACAAAGTGAATAATGTGTAAATAATTTAGAGGTGATTCAGCAGAGAGAGTGCTTTAGTTAAGGCACGTGAAGATTACACTGGGAAACAAATTGTTATCTAGGTAACTAGATCAATCTAACTGCGCAGATTAAACAGCTAACAGATACAGCAAAACACCGCTGTGCTCCGGAACAGGAAGTGATACAATACCGCAGTGAGAGCCAACCACCAGTAGAGGCAAGCAAGAGCTGTCAAAAACCAATTTGCATTTCTATGTCGGCACATACCGACAGCTAGGTGATGTTATCTACACTGATAGTGCTATGTTTAGTGTGGCAATATGATATATCCGCTCCCAACCCATGTGTTGTAAGAACTACTAACCAGTCCACAAACATCCATATTTTGCATTTTGAGAAACCATCATTTCTCCAGAATGTGTGAAGTTTTGTCTCAGTGGGTGCAATGTTGAGAAATGTTGGTTTCTCAGAATGCAAAAGATGAAGAACCACAGCCTATTTTTTCTGGGTCAGGCTTAAACTTCTCAGTCATCCCTTGTATGTGTTACCTAGCCTAGGTTACCTAGCCTTTTAACCAAAGCCAGCTTGATAACTCCAACATAGGGGGGTCTATTCAGGTTTCATTTGTTTGGCACTGGCAAGATGGCAACATATAGAGCTGCCAAACTTGGGCTTCAAACCTATGGGTTATGTCACAGAGGGTACATGTAGAGTCTTTGGGAAAACATTCACTGGGTCGCTACCTTATGGGCATGGTTTAAAAATAAGTAGTTTCAGTATCAAGATTTAAAGTTATAAAGTTGATATATAGTTTTAAATTGCATTCCCAGGAAAGTGCTTTTATCTTTGCTTCTCTGCTTCTGTGGAGCCACCAGGTGTGATGGCACATCCAAACCCAAGAGTCTGAAACATCCCAACAACTGGCAGGAATGATTAAATGCAGTTTGAAAGGAAGGGATGGTGGGGCGAAGCATCTCTCAGCCCTGTGTCTTTTTTTTCCACACACCCCCAGATAAAACCTCACAGACCAATAAAAAGCCACTTAATAACACGGGCACAAAATGTCCTCGCAAAGACCCCAAGATATCGTCAATATCCAGCCATCAAGGTTATTGCTCTGCCGGGGTTAGAGTGACGGCGAGAGGCGAGATGTCTCCCTCGGCCCAGAATTATTGTCCTGCAATGAGGTGGATGAGAAAGAAGCACAGACGGTTGCACTCAGCGACCCTTCAAAGTGCTCTCACATGTGCACAAACATTTAATGTGCCATACTTTAAAAACTCAGGGACCTTTTGTGCACCGACCAGCTTCCAGCTACTACTCATGCTAATGCTGTTTTCTAATCCATCCAGCAGCATCAGTCATTATGCTTCAGTAACACTCACCCATCATTCACACTTTTCTCTGGAAAACCTATAAATAAAATATCCTTTATATAATAATTAATTTATATAATGATTTAATAATTTATATAATAGCCCCATTGCTGATGGGGTTTGCTACTTCAAGTGCCTGCTAGCCCAGCGGGGCCAACATGGCAACACCCGTAACAGTGGGACTGCTAGGAACGCTGTGGACCAGACCAGAGAAGGTGGAAGCTCTGCTGGAGCTGTACATGAAGAACAGGGAGCCCTACATCACAGTAGAGAGATCCACGGGAATGGCACCCTGTGTGGGGCTGATGGCATGCAGCGTGAGACCTGTCACTCTTGGATTCACCTAAAACCAAGTTGTAATATTGACAATGTGAAGTATAGGGCTCTGGAGGAAAATGACTTGTCGAATGTTACCAGATGGTTCTGCAAGACCTGCAATGTTAAGATCATCCAGTTTACAACTGAACTGGCTGATATCAAGGAGAGGCTCAGTGCACGTGAAAACAACACAAATGTCAAGAAGCTGGTTGACGTAACAGTTTGTGAATGAGCAAGCTGAGGTGGAGAAGAGGAAACTTAACTTAATTGTTCATGGTTTACCGGAATCTGCTCAGGAGTTTGAGGATGAGAATGGGGAGACGAGACCCACAACGCAAGGATGGACACAGGACAAAATTTATGTCTATCACCAGTGACAATCCAACATTACAGTGTGCAACGATGACATCGAAGCCATCTATCTGGGAGCTGTCAGACAAGATGGCAAACCACGACCAGTGTGTGTCAAGCTTTGCAGTGCGGAAATGAGAAGAACTCTCCTGGCAAATGCCAGAGTTCTAAAAAAATTCCAATGTGGAATGGCAAAAAAAGGTATTCATTAACCCTGATTTGACCAGGAGTGAGAGAGAGATGGACAGATTACAAGTGGTGGAAAAGTAAACCCACCTGTCAGGCGCATTTTGAAAAACAAGTATTTTGCTTAGAAGAGGTACCAGGAAAGTATATCTTATGCAAAATATAGAGAATATGTCAAGAAAAAAGATGCTGCAAACAAAGCTGTGTGTAAAGCCAAAAGAGAATTTAAACAAAACCTGTCTGCAACAGTGAAGAGAAATCCAAAAGCCTTCTATATGTATGTTAATAGCAAGACTAAGAGCAAACAATCAATCACAAAATTAAAATCACAGGAAGGACGGTACTTAGAGAAAGATGGTGAGATTGCTGCAGAATTAAATAGTTTCAAACAGTATTTTTGCATCAGTACTCTTGGCTTCATAGTGGAGTAGAGCAGAGAAAGATTTTCTTTCACCAAAACAGATCAAATCCAGGTTTGCATCTCAGATGTACCTTCTGCCAATTTGTAGCTAAACTTTCAGGTCTTCTTTTAAAGAAAATCCTCTGTACCTCTTCATCATGAAGATGTATAACTGGTGATACAAAATGCAAAGCTTGCACTGTGCACAATTTCTCCAATCACAGCCACATAAGCCCATAACTTCTTCTGAGTTGTCTGAGTGTCTTGGTGGCTTTCCTCACTCTTCTCCTTCTTGTACAGTCACTCAGTTTTTGAGAACTGTCTACTCCATGCAGATTTACCATAGAGTGCCATACTGTTTGTATTTCTTTGTTATTAATGTAAATAAAGTCTGAAACATATTTAGTGGCAGCTTTACCATCAGAGAGCCTCGTCCACAACAACCACAAAAGACTCTGAGCTGTCAGTGATGTTAAAGAGGCAACACACGGTATTAAGAACAGGGGTATGTAAACTTTTGATCAGGTTCATTTTGGTAGTTTGTATTGTCATTATGATTTAAAAAGAGTAAACACAGTTGTTTGACAAAATAAATGGCTTCACCCAACCACTAACCACGAGCGAAAAAAAAGAAAAGTTTTTGTGTTATCATTCATATTCTCTGATAAATGGCCAAAAAAACTAAACTTCTTGTTGTGTGGGCCGCCAGAAGAGGAGGTACTGCTGGCCTACCACCAGAGGGCGCCCTGCCTGAAGTGCGGGCTTCAGGCACTAGAGGGCGCTGCCGCCACGGACACAGCCGGGGGTGACAGCTGTCACTCATTATCTCATGACAGCTGTCACCCATCTACACTTCATCATACTACTCCATAAAACCCAGACGTCATCTCCACCTCGTTGCCGAGATATCATCAACCTGTAAAGGTAAACTCTCAGCCGTTTTCTTGTGCCAAACGCACAATTGTCTAGATTCTTTGCAGGCATTCCTGATTAATCTCTGCAGCTGGAGGCTGGGATTTGGGGATCGTGAGGAAGACGACAGACTTTGCTCCTCACGCCAAATTGGGATAGGTTATCAGGCGCTGCACATTATTGTACTGTGTTTGAGGTGGAGGTGGAATCACCACCATTGTTGTTACTGGGTCTACACACACCCACATCTTATTGTTTCTGCTCCTCGCCAGCAGTACCAGATCCGACATTCGGAGACGGTGGCCACCTGGGGACTCGGGACTTGGCGGCTCCAGTATTCTCCGGGTTCGGTGGCGAAGGAAATCGTGTGGTTCCAGTTCTTCTCAGGACAGACGTCTTCTATCCTCGAGCCTGCCCACACGTCACGTTTGTGGATTGACTGATTGATTGTGCTCATTCACAACAGTAAAACGTTCATATTCGACTCTTTCATTGTCCGTTCATTTACGCCCCCTGTTGTGGGTCCGTGTCACTACACTTTCCCAACACTTCTGCTAGGGTATGTAAACTTTTGAGCACAGCTGTAATTTGGTTCAGTGATTTTATGCACTGCATCTATGGTGAGGCTGATACAGAGCCTTTTGATCTTTGTTACAGTCAGGATGATCAATGTTGGACAATGTATTCTTCTCACCAGGTGATGTAAGAAAATTGTTACTTTTCATGAACCCTAACAAGGCAATGGGACCAGATGATATTCATCCTCGTGTTCTTAAGGAGGCAGCAGATGTACTGCATTTTCCATTATTCTGTATCTTGAGACAGTCCCTTGATCAGTGTAAGTTACCTGGTATATGGAAGTGTGCAAAAGTAACACCAGTCTTCAAAAAAGGTGATAGAAGTGTAACATGTAACTATAAACCAGTTAGTTTAACTTCACATGTATGCAAGTTCTATGAAAAACTAGCCAGAGGCAGGATTGCATCTTTTCTTGACAATAAGCTAGCAAGTGAGCAACATGGTTTCAGAAAGGGCAGATCAGGTATCAAAGATTTGTTAGTCACTCTAGAAGAAATGACTAAGTTATATGATGAAGGGAGACTCTTTGATGTGATGTATTTAGATTTTAGAAAGGCCTTTCATTCTGTCCCACATGCAAGATTGACATACAAGTTGGGAAAATATGGCATGGTTTGTAATTTGTTAAACTGGATTGAGGAGTTTCTTACAGACAGGAGGCAGAGAATATAGAGAATATATGTGTAAATGGTTCAAAATTAAGTTGGATGAATGTGTCAAGTGGAGTTCCCCAAGGTTCTGTTATAGGCCCGTTAGTTTTTTTAGTCTTCATAAATGATTTACCTGGGGTATTACAAACAAAATGTAAAATATTTGCCAATGATACAAAGCTTTAATTACCCAATTCTGTCTTTGGTTGATTCTGAAATGTTACAAGGAGATACAGTGGTCCCTCATTTATCATGGGTGTTACGTTCTAAAAATAACCCGCAATAGGCGAAATCTGCGAAGTAGTCAGTGTTATTTTTTACAATTATTATAGATGTTTTAAGGCTGTAAAACCCCTCACTACACACTTTATACACTTTTCTCAAACAGACATCAACATTTTCTCACTTTCCTCTCCTGTGTAAACACTCTCAAAGTTCAAACCTTAGTAGAAAAATAAGACCAACCTGTTTTCAGGCCCAAACATGTGTTTAAGAAATAAAAATAATAATTATGATGGCTTTTAGAACTAACAAATTTAATTTTAACGATCAACCTACGAGGTTGGACACATAAGAAATTATTAATAGTGACTGACCAGTATTTCACAGTTCCTCTGATCGCACCTCTTCGTCCTGGTGCCGCGCCGCTGTCGCGTCTTTTTCCACTGAGTGACACGTCGGTGCAGGTGTCTTTTTCCGAGTGAAGAACAGTTATGGGTAGTTGTTGGCGCTCTTTTTTCTTCTGAGCGAGAAGATTCTTCTAAACAGAGACACCGAACGGTGCCACGACCAGCCTGCTTGATGAGGACGCAGAACACAATGCACTGTAAAAAAAAAAAAGCATGCAAAATTGGACTAAAAAAATCTGAGAAACTGCGAGGCCATGAAAGGTGAACCGCGTTATAGCGAGGGAACACTGTATTGAAAAGGTAGTCGAATGGACACGTGAATGGTTTTGGTGTTTTAATAACTCCAAGTGTAAGGTGTTGCATGTGGGTAAGAAAAACCCTAAATATAGATATTTTTTAAATGAGGTCCCCTTCCAGGCAGTAACTGAAGAAACAGACTTTGGTGTCTTAATTACAGACAGTCTGTCATTTTCTAAGTATATAACAAATGCTGCAGAAAAGGCAAAGTGAATGTTGGGAATGATTAAGCATTGCTTCACCTATATAGACATATAGATTTTTAGTACTGTACAAATGTTTTGTTAGGCCTCATCTTCAGTATTGTGCCCAGGTCTGGTCTTCTCACCTGGAGAGGGATAAACAGGTCCTGGAAAAGGTACAGAGACGAGCAACCAAATTAGTTCCTGAATTATATCATATGCCATATGAGGACAGACTTCGAGAATTAGGTATGACTAGCTTAGAAAATAAAAGAATTAGAGGAGATCTATTAGAAATGGATAAAATTATGCATGGTTTTGAATCATTAGACTTTAGAATTTTCTTTACCTTAAGAATTTATGCAGGTTTGAGGGGTCGCCCTTATACTGTTGAAGTAAACAGAATATTACAAAATTCTTTTTAGTAACAGAACAGTTTGTTTATGGAACAGTCTTCCAGAACATGTAGTACAGTCTCCATCTGTTAACATATTCAAAAAACTTTACAATGAATATTATAATGCCGTCCAGTTAGATTTGTAAAATCTTAGTATTATCTCATATGAGTTTCTCTTGTAGTATTATATCAAAATGTACGACACTGTTTATATATACTTTTTGTATACTTTTTACACAATAAAATGAATAATGAATTATAAATTATTAATATTATCCACATAGCAAGAGTCCGTAATCACCATCAACATATACACCTTTTTATGGATGCTTCTTTCCAGGTAGCACATTGTTAAAAAAAAGAAAGAAAAAACATAACAAACCTACAAACACAATTATTATTACATTTACTTTGACTTCTATTTAATTGTAGACAGAATGAACCCAAGATATTTCATGTTTTGTGTGTTCAGTTCCATTTCATTTGTTAATATACACCCATTCCTGCATTTAAGAACTGCAACACATTCCAAAAATAAAGTGAGATACTGAAGGCTTTACCACTTTTTAATTTTGCCATTCCTTCTCGCAATACTTGAAAAGACATTTTCGCAACTGAGGATAGTGAAATATTTCAGATTTTATTTTGTACCATTCTTCCTACAAACACATCTTAGGGCCCCTTCACACATAGTGCGAAGATTTGAGCATAAAGGGTGCATGAAGCAGAACTCGTGTGCAGTCTGACAGTCAGCAGACAGTCGTTGTGCTGGCAGTGAAATTTGTCTAAGTGCCCCACAAGTGTGGTGTGGCATGTGCACTAAACTGACAGGAGGTGTGGCCGCTGACAGAAGCAGCTGTGGAGATCTGTTGACCTGGACATCCCATCTGGACAACACGTACTCTGTTTCGACGGACATGGACTAACAACTGCCCACTGTGACATGCGCATGTCTGCTTGCTGTCATCACGTGGACATAAATAAAAACATATGTCGCTTGACGACAGCTGCAGCGAACGAGCGAGCGTGCGTACGGCATGCAGATTGACAGGCTGCTCCCAGGTTGAAATGGACATCAGATCATAACATGCAGCGGGCGATCTGTCTGTCACACCACCCACATGAGCACTGTTCCACATGACGTGGTGTCAGTACTGTGGCGCACCCTCCACAAGATACACGTGTCGGGCAGAACATGCGCGTGCAGGCCGGATGGATGCACCGGACCAGTAGATGGACATGAGAAAAGCGAACTCCATCATTCATGCCATTTCATGACTGTATGTCTGTGACCATGGGTCATCTACAGAGGAACAGATGGATCATATTTGTATTGTCCACTTGATAAGAGGGATTCAGTAAAATGCAGTGTTTTTATATGGTGTGCGTTTTTTTTTTTTAATACATCCATGTCCTTCCTGATATGAGGCAGTTTCCCACAGCTTCTACAGGACAGTGATTGTAGCCCAGTGGTAAAGTTTCTGACTTGTAATCAGGGCTTTTGGTGCGGATTTGATTCCTGTGGGTGGCATGTAATTTTTTTTTTTTTTTGAAAAGCTGCTGTGTTCCTGCTTGCACAAAACCGTCAGACTGCGTGACGAGCTGCAGCAAGCTGCGCAAAGTGTAACCACATCATGCAGCTGGTGGCACTGTGTTCCCGTGTGCATGAACCATCGCACCGGCATCATGCACACCTGCCTGTCAGCGCGATGTTTCGTGGTTCACTCATATGAGCTGCTCCGAGTTGTACATCTTTGCACTTTGTGTAGGGTCCTTAAGTTGTGCAACAGTACAGGCTCATCGTTATGGCATTTTTCATTTCAAAATTCACCACACATTCCCTATTGCGGAGAGGTCAGTATCACAGGTAGGCCAGTCCAGTATCCATGCCCACTTCTTCCACAGTGATGCCTTTGTAATGAGTGCAGAATGTGATTTTGCATTGTCTTGCGAAAGCATGCATGGATGTCTCTGGAAACATGTCATCTTGAAGTCAGCATATGTTGCACTAAAACAAACCTGCTCCTGATGAGCACCTGCACTGTATGTTTTTTTCCCACTCTACCTCCTCCCTCAATAGCTAATTACCTCTGACAGCTTTACTCAGCCAAAGAGGTGGTGGGAAACACCACAGTAAAGTAATCAGGTGTGAGCAGAGCAGGTAGACATAAAAATATGCACACCATGTTTTTAACATTTCAATAAAATTCCTATGCTACTTTGCTCCTCAAAGTCTCTTGTGAATACTGCTTGTGTAACAAATCTGTGATGACATTCACCTTTTGACATCACCTGTTTGAAATGGCATCATTTATTTATGTTACCTCATTACTCACCCTAAATTGCCACATCATAGTTTTTTTTGTTTTGTTTTGTTTTTTTTACTAACTTAAAATTGCACCAGTCCAAACTTTTTACCACCACCCTGAAGTTGGAGGAAGTTATGTTTTTGCACCTACTTGTTTGTTTGTTTGTATGTTTGTTTCTGAACAGCCTTTGACCCACAATTTTTCATATATCATTATGATATATGAAGATTCATATCCTGATAGACAAGGACTGATTCAATTTTCAAAGTCATAGGTCAAAGGTCAAAGCTAGCTAAAATATTGGAAAAATCGTTATCTTTAACATTGAACAAATTTTCAAAAACTCATACCTCTGTCAAAAAAGATCAACTTTAATATTTGAGAGCGTGATGTACGATGGTGGACAGCACGGTGGCTTAGTGGTTAGCACTGTTGCCTCACAGCGAGAAGGAGGTGGGTTCAATTCCCGTGGCCTTTCTGTGTCGAGTTTGCATGTTCTCCCCGTGTTTGCGTGGGTTTCCTCCGGGTGCTCCGGTTTCCTCCCACATCCAAAGGTTAGGTGGATTGGAATCTTTAAAAAAAAATGGCCGTAGTTGTGTGTGTGTGTTTGTCTATTTGTCGCCCTGTGACAGACTGGCGTCCTGTCCTGGGTGTACCCCTGTATGACTGCTGGGATAGGCTCCAGCCCCCCACGACCCTTAATTGGACTAACAAAGTTTGATCCGAATCTGATCCAGATTACAGATTTTGTGGCCATTTAAATTTAACTTTGAAAACCCCATTTAATGTATATTTTACATTATATCTACATTACATTATATCTTAAACAAATGTGCCCCAATCACACTCATATTTGAAAGTGAGGTGCAGACTGGCACTCACTATTGCTGGACAAAGTTTAATCTGGATCAGATCCAGATTGTGGATTTTGTGGACATTTTAATTTAATATTGAAAAGCCCATTCAGTGTACATTTTGCATTATATCTCAGCGAAAAGTGCCTCAATTACTCATTTTTCTGTTATGGATTTACCTACACCACCAAAACTGGATGGAGGTTCCAATGTTATGCCTGTTTGTCTGTCATCTAGTTATCAGTCAGACACCAAGTGCCAAAAAGCAACGACAAATTGTGCATAACAGAGGTAACCGGTGTTCTACGAAAAATATCTGAAAAAGAATTCAGAAACCAAAAATGTTTAAAAAAAATTGACAACACCACAAAAATTGATTTAAGTGCATGAACTTTAGCATGTCTTTTTCCTGATTCTCTTCCCTTCCCACGTTTCCTTCCCACTGTTGCCAAGTGCTTGCTCATAGGGGGTCGTTTTGACCGTTGGGGTTTTTCTGTAATTCTGTATTGTATGGCTTTTGCCTTACAATATAAAGCGCCTTGGGGCAACTGTTGTTGTGATTTGGTGCTATATAAATAAAATTGATTTGAAATTTATTTGATTTGAAGTGGTACAGAGGAGGATTTACTTAGGTACAGTAGATGTGCCCAAAACCTTTGCATAGCACTGCATGTGTTTAGCTGGATATATTGCACATGTCGCTTCCTTGTCAGGAAACACGGTGAAAAGCCGTGACCCTTGTGCACAGTTTTTCTGCTACACATTCTCCACACACTGTATTTACATTGGCTGACATTGCTTTTGAGTATGGTATTTGCATACAATCTAACAACAAAACTAAAATAAATAAATCTTAATCTTTTATAACTACCTTCATGAAACAAGAAATAGGTGAGTGATGGTGGAGAGTTTGCAACTATAAAATAATTTCACAGAAACAGTTTCATTTCAATTTTGGTCAATAACTCATTAAGGTCCTCTCTAAACGAGTGGATATGTATGATTCCTAATGAATCATTACTCTCACCTTCTGTTTGGTGGGACTTTGGCAAGTATTCAGAATGTGTGTATTTCTGACTTTCCTGATGAATGTCTGAGGATGTAAACAATAGCAAGGCTGGAACACAAAGTTCACTCTCCAAACTGTATGATAAGCTTTGTGAACAAAATATTTATCATTTTACTGTGTTTAAAAACAACCTGACTCAGCCAAAGTCAATGGGTTTCTTCAACTATACTAACAGACATAATTATACATAGTTTACATGACAAGATTTTGTGGTGAAAGTGTCGTGACACGGACCCACAACAGGGGGCGGTAATGAACGGACAATGGATAAGCCAAAAAGTAACAATTTAATGTTGTGAATCGCACAACGACGTACAGACAATAACAATATGGTGGACTGTCAATCATACACCAGGTGACGTGTGGGCAGGCTCGATGATAGAAGACGCCTGGCGAGAGAAGAGCCGGATCCCCACACAGCTTCCACCACCAACGGAGCTGAAGAACACCGGAGCCGCCAAGCCCTGCGCCCCAGGTGGCCGCTGTCTTCAGCAGTCAGACCCGGTACTGCTGGCAGAAAACAGAGACAGTCCAGATGAGTGTGAGTTCGCACACTCAGTAATCCCACAGTCAGTGTTTAGTTAGGAGGGAGCACCTCCACCTCCAATCACACACTTGTGCAGCTCCTGTTTCACCACTTATCTGGTTTGGGGTGTGAGGCGAAGCCGTCGCTGATCACACCAAACGCCAATCCCACAGATAAGGACACACCACAGGAAAACAGCTGCAAAGAAGTACAGATTATTACTCAATGTTTTGAGTCAGCAGAGAAAGTTACCTGAATGGTAGCTGATTTCTCGGCGAGGAGGTGGAGTTGCAGTCCGGCCTTTATGGTGATGGTGATGAGATGAATGAGTGACAGCTGGTGCTGAGGATGAGTGACAGCTGTCACTCCCAGTGGCTCCGGCGCCCTCTCGTGCTTGAAGCCCGCACTCCAAGCAGGGCGCCATCTGGTGGTGGTGAGCCGGCAGTACCTCCTCTTCAGCGGCCCACACAACAGGACCCCCCCCCTCAACGGGCGCCTCCTGGCGCCCGACCAGGCTTGTCCGGGTGCCGGGCATAGAATTCGGCCAGGAGGGCCGGGTCCAGGATGAAGCTCCTCTTCACCCAGGAGCGTTCTTCGGGTCCATATCCTTCCCAGTCCACCAAATACTGGAACCCCCAGCCCTTTCGACGAACGTCCAGGAGTCGGCGCACAGTCCAAGCCGGCTCCCCGTCGATGATCCGGGCAGGCGGCGGCGCCGGTCCGGGGGCACAGAGGGGAGAGGTGTGGCAGGGTTTGAGTCTGGAGACATGGAATACTGGATGTATCCGCAGTGAAGCTGAAGCTGCCAGCTTCACTGCGGCTGGACTGAGGACCTTCACGATGGTGAGTCTGAGTTATTTTCATTAGTTACTTCATCCAAACCATCAACATGTTTATTAGACCCCATTCCTACCAGGCTGCTCAAGGAAGCCCTACCATTATTTAATGCTTCGATCTTAAATATGATCAATCTATCTTTGTTAGTTGGCTATGTACCACAGGCTTTTAAGGTGGCAGTAATTAAACCATTACTTAAAAAGCCATCACTTGACCCAGCTATCTTAGCTAATTATAGGCCAATCTCCAACCTTCCTTTTCTCTCAAAAATTCTTGAAAGGGTAGTTGTAAAACAGCTAACTGATCATCTGCAGAGGAATGGTCTATTTGAAGAGTTTCAGTCAGGTTTTAGAATTCATCATAGTACAGAAACAGCATTAGTGAAGGTTACAAATTATCTTCTTATGGCCTCGGACAGTGGACTCATCTCTGTGCTTGTTCTGTTAGACCTCAGTGCTGCTTTTGATACTGTTGACCATAAAATTTTATTACAGAGATTAGAGCATGCCATAGGTATTAAAGGCACTGCGCTGCGGTGGTTTGAATCATATTTGTCTAATAGATTACAATTTGTTCATGTAAATGGGGAATCTTCTTCACAGACTAAAGTTAATTATGGAGTTCCACAAGGTTCTGTGCTAGGACCAATTTTATTCACTTTATACATGCTTCCCTTAGGCAGTATTATTAGACGGTATTGCTTAAATTTTCATTGTTACGCAGATGATACCCAGCTTTATCTATCCATGAAGCCAGAGGACACACACCAATTAGCTAAACTGCAGGATTGTCTTACAGACATAAAGACATGGATGACCTCTAATTTCCTGCTTTTAAACTCAGATAAAACTGAAGTTATTGTACTTGGCCCCACAAATCTTAGAAACATGGTGTCTAACCAGATCCTTACTCTGGATGGCATTACCCTGACCTCTAGTAATACTGTGAGAAATCTTGGAGTCATTTTTGATCAGGATATGTCATTCAAAGCGCATATTAAACAAATATGTAGGACTGCTTTTTTGCATTTACGCAATATCTCTAAAATCAGAAAGGTCTTGTCTCAGAGTGATGCTGAAAAACTAATTCATGCATTTATTTCCTCTAGGCTGGACTATTGTAATTCATTATTATCAGGTTGTCCTAAAAGTTCCCTAAAAAGCCTTCAGTTAATTCAAAATGCTGCAGCTAGAGTACTGACGGGGACTAGAAGGAGAGAGCATATCTCACCCATATTGGCCTCTCTTCATTGGCTTCCTGTTAATTCTAGAATAGAATTTAAAATTCTTCTTCTTACTTATAAGGTTTTGAATAATCAGGTCCCATCTTATCTTAGGGACCTCGTAGTACCATATCACCCCAATAGAGCGCTTCGCTCTCAGACTGCAGGCTTACTTGTAGTTCCTAGGGTTTGTAAGAGTAGAATGGGAGGCAGAGCCTTCAGCTTTCAGGCTCCTCTCCTGTGGAACCAGCTCCCAATTCAGATCAGGGAGACAGACACCCTCTCTACTTTTAAGATTAGGCTTAAAACTTTCCTTTTTGCTAAAGCTTATAGTTAGGGCTGGATCAGGTGACCCTGAACCATCCCTTAGTTATGCTGCTATAGACGTAGACTGCTGGGGGGTTCCCATGATGCACTGTTTCTTTCTCTTTTTGCTCTGTATGCACCACTCTGCATTTAATCATTAGTGATCGATCTCTGCTCCCCTCCACAGCATGTCTTTTTCCTGGTTCTCTCCCTCAGCCCCAACCAGTCCCAGCAGAAGACTGCCCCTCCCTGAGCCTGGTTCTGCTGGAGGTTTCTTCCTGTTAAAAGGGAGTTTTTCCTTCCCACTGTAGCCAAGTGCTTGCTCACAGGGGGTCGTTTTGACCGTTGGGGTTTTACATAATTATTGTATGGCCTTGCCTTACAATATAAAGCGCCTTGGGGCAACTGTTTGTTGTGATTTGGCGCTATATAAAAAAAATTGATTGATTGATTGATTGATAAATCTGTCCTTCAGCTTCTGGGATTCCGTTTGCAGAGGTATGTCCTTTGTGGATAACCAAACCGCCTGCCCGGGCTGGTATGCAGGGGCCGGGGAACGCCGGCGGTCTGCATGGGCCTTAGCCCTCATCCGGGCTCTGAGCAGGGCAGAGCGGGCGGTACGCCACACCCGACGGCACTTCCTCAGATGGGCCTGGACCGAGGGCACCCCGACCTCTCCCTCCACTAGCGGAAACAATGGGGGCTGATACCCCAAACACACCTCAAACTGGGAGAGGCCGGTGGCAGATGAAACTTGACTATTATGAGCATACTCGATCCAGGCCAGATGGTCACTCCAGGCCGTCGGGTGCACGGAGGTAACGCAGCGGAGGGCCTGCTCCAGTTCCTGGTTCGTCCGCTCTGCCTGCCCGTTCGTCTGGGGGTGGTGCCCAGACGAGAGACTGACGGTGGCCCCCAGTTCCCTGCAGAAACTCCTCCAGACCTGGGAGGAGAACTGAGGACCACGATCTGAGACAATGTCTGCTGGAATCCCATGCAGACGCACGACGTGGTGGACCAGGAGGTCTGCAGTCTCTTGGGCCGTCGGGAGCTTCGGGAGGGCCACGAAGTGGGCCGCCTTGGAGAACCGGTCCACTATCGTTAAGATGGTGGTGTTGCCCTGGGACGGCAGGAGGCCCGTGACAAAGTCCAGGCCGATATGAGACCAGGGGCGACGAGGCACAGGCAGAGGCTGGAGGAGGCCTTGGGCCTTGTGATGGTCGGCTTTGCCCCTGGCACAGGTGATGCAGGCCTGGACATACTCCCGGACGTCGGCTTCCATAGACGCCCACCAGAAGCGCTGCCGGACCACTGCCACGGTCCTTCGCACCCCTGGGTGACAGGAGAGCTTGGAACCGTGACAGAAGTCAAGGACCGCAGCCCTGGCCTCTGGTGGGACGTACAGTTTGTCCTTCGGACCTGTCCCCGGGTCCGGGCTCCGTGTCAGGGCCTCCCGGACGGTCTTCTCCACGTCCGAGGTAAGGGTGGCCACGACAGTGGACTCGGGGATGATGGTTTCAGGGGGGTCTGACAGCTCGGTCTTAACCTCCTCTTCATGCACCCGGGACAGGGCGTCAGATCGTTGGTTCTTTGTCCCGGGGCGGTAGGTGATCCGGAAGTCAAAACGCCCGAAGAACAGCGACCACCGGGCTTGCCTGGGGTTCAGACGCTTCGCGGTCCGGATGTACTCCACGTTCCGATGGTCCGTGAAAACCGTAAATGGCACCGATGCTCCCTCCAACAGGTGTCTCCACTCCTCAAGAGCCTCCTTCACCGCAAGAAGTTCCCGATTGCCGACGTCATAGTTCCGTTCAGCTGGGGTCAACCTGCGGGAAAAGTAGGCACATGGATGGAGAACCTTATCGGACTCCCCGCTCTGGGATAGCACGGCTCCTATCCCTGAGTCAGAGGCATCCACTTCAACAACAAACTGGCGCTTGGGATCGGGCTGCACCAGAACCGGTGCAGTCGAGAACCGGCGTTTCAACTCCCTAAACGCGGCTTCGCACCGATCCGACCAGGTGAAGGGGACTTTTGTGGAGGTCAGGGCTGTCAGGGGGCTAACTACCTGACTGTAGCCCTTGATGAACCTCCGGTAGAAATTTGCAAAACCGAGGAACTGTTGTAGTTTCCTACGGTTCGTTGGTTGGGGCCAATCTCTCACCGCTGCAACCTTGGCCGGATCAGGGGCGACGGAGTTGGAGGAGATTATGAACCCCAAGAAGGACAAAGAAGTGCGGTGGAACTCACACTTCTCGCCCTTCACAAACAGCCGGTTCTCCAACAACTGCTGTGGGACCTGATGTACATGCTTGACATGGGTCTCAGGATCGGGAGAAAAGATGAGTATATCGTCTAGATATACGAAGACAAACCGATGCAGGAAGTCCCGCAAGACGTCATTAACCAATGCTTGGAACGTCGCGGGCGCATTGGTGAGGCCGAACGGCATGACCAGGTACTCAAAGTGACCTAACGGGGTGTTAAATGCCGTCATCCACTCGTCTTCCTCCCGGATCCGAACCAGGTGATAAGCATTCCTAAGATCCAATTTCGTGAAAATTTGGGCTCCATGCAGGGGTGTGAACACTGAATCCAACAGAGGTAACGGGTATCGGTTGCGAACCGTGATCTCGTTCAGCCCTCTGTAATCAATGCATGGACGGAGTCCGCCGTCCTTCTTGCCCACAAAAAAGAAACCAGCACCCATCGGGGAGGTGGAGTTCCGGATCAACCCGGCAGCTAACGAGTCCCGGATGTAGGTCTCCATTGATTCGCGTTCCGGACGTGAGAGGTTGTACAGCCTGCTGGATGGGTACTCAGCGCCCGGTATCAAATCAATGGCACAATCGTACGGACAGTGCGGGGGCAGCGTGAGTGCCAGATCCTTGCTGAAGACGTCAGCAAGGTCGTGGTACTCGGCCAGCACCGCCGCCAGATTGGGGGGGACTAAAACCTCCTCCTTAGCTGTCACACCGGGTGGAACCGAGGATCCTAAACACTCCCGGTGGCAGGTTTCGCTCCACTGAACCACAAACCCAGATGGCCAATCAATCCGGGGATTGTGTTTTAACACCCATGGAAAACCCAAAATCACTCGGGAGGTAGAAGGTGTTACATAAAACACAATCTCCTCCCTGTGATTCCCAGACACCACCAACGTCACTGGCTGTGTCTGGTGTGTGATTAGTGGAAGAAGGGTGCCATCTAGCGCCCGCACCGACAATGGCGACGGTAAGGCCACTAGAGGGAGCCCAACCTCCTTTGCCCATCTGCTATCCAGCAGATTCCCCTCCGACCCCGTGTCCACCAGTGCTGGGGCGTGAAGGGTTAGATCCCCACTCAGGATCGTGACTGGGATTCGTGCAGATCGTCGGGGTTTCCCCACGTGGGTGTTGTGACCCACCCTTAGCCCAGTCTCTAAGGATGAGTGCTGCTGTTTTGACCGTTTGGGGCATTCTCTCTGTGTGTGCTCGGTAGAGCGGCAGAGAAAACACTCTCCACGGACCAGCCTCCTTTGTCTCTGATCTGATCGTTTTTTGGCCCTGCTCGTTTCCATAGCAACATCAGCAGGGGGAGCTGTTGTCACGAGGAGAGCCCTGGCAGTGGAGCGTGGGGAAGTCGGCTTCCTTTCAGACCCGGGAGGAAGAGGGACGGCTTGTACCTGACCACGCCCCTCGTCTCGCTGCCGTCAGTGTTCCGTTAATCGGGTGTCTAACCGTATAACCAGGTCGATAAGCCCATCTAAATCCCGCGGCTCGTCCTTCGCCACCAGGTGCTCCTTAAGGACCAGAGACAGTCCGTTTACAAAGGCGGCACGGAGCGCAACAGCATTCCAGCCGGCTTGTGCTGCCGCGATGCGGAAGTCAACTGCATACTTCGCTGTGCTCCGACGCCCCTGCCGTATCGACAGCAGCACACTTGAAGCGGTCTCGCCTCTATGAGGGTGGTCGAACACCTGTCGGAACTCCCTCACAAACTCAGTATAAACCGTTAGGAGCCGTGAATTCTGCTCCCAAAGCGCCGTAGCCCAGGCGCGTGCCTCTCCTTGAAGCAAATTTATAACGTAAGCCACCCGGCTAGCGTCTGACGCATACATGACGGGACGCTGTGAAAAGACGAGCGAGCACTGCATCAAGAAGTCCGCGCACGTCTCCACACAGCCTCCGTACGGCTCCGGAGGGCTTATGTATGCTTCAGGGGACGGTGGGGGGTTCGTTGAACGACCAGCGGAATGTCTGTTTCTGGCACACGGTCAGCAGGAGGAGGTGCTGCAGCAGCGCCCTGAGCACGCGCTTCCACCTGGGCGGTGAGAGCCTCCATCCTACGATTGAGAACACTGCTCTGCTCGGTAACTAAGTCCAACCGAGCGGTAAAGGCGGTTAAGATGTGCTGCAGCTCACCCAACACGCCTCCTGCTGGCGCCTGTGCACCTCGCTCTTCCATTGGCTGTTCAAGCGATGGTTGACGCCCCTCGGGATCCATGACGCTGGCCGAGAAATCCTGTTGTGAAAGTGTCGTGACACGGACCCACAACAGGGGGCGGTAATGAACGGACAATGGATAAGCCAAAAGTAACAATTTAATGTTGTGAATCGCACAACGACGTACAGACAATAACAATATGGTGGACTGTCAATCATACACCAGGTGACGTGTGGGCAGGCTCAACGATAGAAGACGCCTGGCGAGAGAAGAGCCGGATCCCCACACAGCTTCCACCACCAACGGAGCTGAAGAACACCGGAGCCGCCAAGCCCTGCGCCCCAGGTGGCCGCTGTCTTCAGCAGTCAGACCCGGTACTGCTGGCAGAAAACAGAGACAGTCCTGATGAGTGTGAGTTCGCACACTCAGTAATCCCACAGTCAGTGTTTAGTTAGGAGGGAGCACCTCCACCTCCAATCACACACTCGTGCAGCTCCTGTTTCACCACTTATCTTGTTTGGGGTGTGAGGTGAAGCCGTTGCTGATCATACCAAATGCCAATCCCACAGATAAGGACACACCACAGGAAAACGGCTGCAAAGAAGTACAGATTATTACTCAATGTTTTGAGTCAGCAGAGAAAGTTACCTGAATGGTTCGTGATTTCTCGGCGAGGAGGTGGAGTTGCAGTCCAGCCTTTATGGTGATGGTGATGAGATGAATGAGTGACAGCTGGTGCTGAGGATGAGTGACAGCTGTCACTCCCAGTGGCTCCGGCGCCCTCTCGTGCTTGAAGCCCGCACTCCAAGCAGGGCGCCATCTGATTTGGGGAACTACGGTGTTTTGACAGATTCATTCACAATTTTTTCCAAGTTGAATGGCAGTAACAGTTTAGGAAGTTGTTCAGAAATGGCCAGATTTCCAGATCAGCACTTCATAATGCACATACGTGGAAACAGCATGACTGACGACTGACAGGATAGCTTAAAGAAAATGACGGATGGTGTTAATGGTTAGCAACAGCCATGTTAGCGTATGTTATGTTAGCTTATTGCCTTAGTGTGTGGCCCATCATGAGTCAGATGTTCCCCATTGACATAATCAAATCCAGCACAGAGCAGTTTGTCCCAAACTTGGAAATCCAGTAATTTCCAGAAAACCTTCATCAACGATATCTGTTGAAGGTTCTCAGTTCCTTCTGTCAGGTCAGGCCTGGGAGGAAACGCTGGTGTTGGAATTGCCCTGGACCCTGAATGGCAACCACCTAAGTAGATAATTTGTCTGTCCCTAACTCCCAGAAGAACAGAGCAGAGTGAATTTTGTCTGGGCCATGAGGTTTCTGCAGCATGAAGTAGATGTGAATTTATAACTCCATCTTGGATGTGATCCTTGTCCATCACAGGTTGCTCGCCAACTGCGGCTGGCACAGTTACATATATAGATTCTTTATTGTCATTGTAACAAGTACAACAAATGGTAAGGTGCAAGCCTTTCAGTACAAATATAAACCTGAGTAAACCACGTGCAGACCTGAAAGGTCTGGAGAAGAACAGAAAAATACACATAAAATTTAACCGAATGAAAGACATATGTCCAGAGCGCAAAATTTAAAAAAGAAAAAATACATATAAGAACATAGTAGCAATAAAGAGATTGCATATTAAAAAAGTATAATAAAAGTATGCTAAAAACTGTGGATATTTCAGTGGCAGTGGATATTGCACATAAGCAAATATTGCACTCATTTCAAGTGTGGCATGTGACCTGACTATTTTGTTCCAGTGGCATTCAAAGCTCTAACAGCATTTGGGTAGAAACTATTATTCAATCTATTTGTACTTGCTTTAATGACCCTGTACCATCTGCCTGATGTCAGATGGTGGGTTCTTATACACTGAGGCACCTGTGCATTGGGCTATAGCCAGAGAAATGCAGCAATGGCCAAATATGTTGTAGATGACTTCTCCACATAATGCAATACACCCCGTCTCCCTATGGAAAAATTTGACACAAAGTCATTCCAATACTATGGAAAGATCCTCCAAAGAGTTGAGGATTCTAATGGAGAAGGACATGGACATGCCCATATTGCACCTGGCTGTGGCAAATAGATGGCTACTTTAGTGAGGTGCAGATGGACTGGTTGCCTGCCTGAGTAGTTTCCATCCACAACCTGGGACAGTTCCATGATATGGTGGATGCATAAAATCGGCACATGCTTCCAGAACTTAATCAAAGAAATGTTGAGACAGAGCGATATTACCCGAACAACAGATATAACATAAATGACAAATACATCATCATCATTTCACAAAAAACTGCAATGATCAGTCACTTAGTAGCAACTAACATCTTCATCCATTAACAATTTTAATAATTCAAGAAGAAATGGTGTTAAATATTTCTCTAGCTCGATCTTCTCATTTGTCTGCATTGTGGACATTTTTGAGATCATTAAAGGAAATTTTATAAAAGTCACCTGAGCTCCAGGAAATTCTGATGTAAGTTCTCTATTATACAAAAAATAATAAATACATAAAAATGAGCAGATTAATCATTAATGAAAATAAAATTTGCCCTAAACTGGATATTTGCATTACAACTCACTGTGAGGCAGCTCATTCTTAAAACACTTGGCACAAACACACATACTGGATTAAATTTAAAAAAAAACCTAGTGATCTCAGCTCCATCTAACATGATCGATAAAAGTATCCATCGTCTGTTTGAATGCATCACAAATTCATTCTGAAGAATAATGTTTTCCAGCATTTCTCTCAAATGTGCGGCTGCTTTATTTATCTTTCTTTTGCGTTTCATGGGTTGGGGAGCTGCTCGCTGTTAATAGTGAATAAATTTAGCATGCAATAATAAAAATTATTCCGAAGACTCTCATTAGTATGCAAGGTGCTGATGGCAGCTGGCCTGCATTTGTTAACAATATACACAGAGATTGCAAACTCCAGAGAGAAAAAATGCAGTATAAAGACTTAGAAAGAAAAAAAAACATATTTCTGACTAATGAGGAGATGCTTGCGGGCTTCTGCCACTTTCTTTTTTACAGTTCAGCTATACAATAATGCTCATGAGCGGCTTTTGTCTCAGGACCTGGTAATGAAAGAAAGAAAAAACATACTTCAAGTCAAATAATAATAAATATGCAAAACCCTAGAAACCCACATGAGCATACACTTCAAGAAAAGGTTATAAATGAAGTTAGGTATGTAGTGTTGACAGTAGGATCGATGAAATACTGGAATATGGTGGTGGTATAAAACTGAAGTGCACTAACCGGAACTGTCAAACTGAATGTTGATTGTCTTTATTAAGTACCTCAACGACAGTTACAGCCAGCCCAATTATCTATCCCAAATACCCGTCACAGTGCTGCTTGAACCTGTCGGCAGACAGAAACCTCCCCCGTTCATTTCATAAACTTGTTCAGCCCAAAGTGAAGATCAGCATTCCCCATCTCAGCAAAAATTAGGAAGACTCTTCTCCACTGACTCTGCCCTTGTTACTTTCCTTTTCTTATTTACTGAATAAACAAATTACTTATTAATGACCTCCACGTTGCTTTAATTATTAAAATGTGCCTCTAGTTGAAAACAGAACTGAGGTTAATGATGATGATACAGCAGCTTGGAAATACCACAGTTGTAAGTATATGTTTACAGTATATAGTATGTAGTATATATATATATATATATATATATATATATATATATATATATATATATATATATATATATATATATACGAGTACAGTATTGTACAAATTCTGGCAACCACCTTGTTTTGGTTTTGCTTGATTTAACTGCTGCCTTCATTACAGTGGAGCATAACATTTTATTATCTCAATTATATCACTTAGTGGGTCGGTGGCATTGAATGGTTCAGGTCTTACTTGGTAGACAGAACCTTTTCTGTGTGTATTCATAGTTCGGAATCATCTGCAGCGTCAGTGTTATGTGGAGTCCCACAGGGTTCGATTCTTGGGCCACTGCTTTTTTCATTGTATTTACTGCCTCTGAGTTCCATCCTTAGACAGCATGGGATTTCATTGCATTGCTATGCTGATGATTGACAAATTTAGCTCCCCTTAGGGCAGAAGGATGTCAGTTCTATAAAACAGCTCTTGGAGTGCCTAGAGGACATTAAAACTTGGTTGGCCTTGAACTTCTTAAATTTTAATGTACAAGACAAAATGCTGCTGCATGACTTCTTGACAGGAACTCTAAAGCGAGATCATAGATCTCCTGGGTTGGCCTCACTTCACTGGCTGCCTGTATGTTTTAGGGTACATTTTAAAATTCTTATGTTCATTTTTTAAATCTCACTGGTGGCACTGCAAGAAACCATTGTGCACCCATACGTATGGATGGAGAGTCGATATTTCAAATACTACAGAACAGCAGTGGGCAGCACCAACCATATGAAATAACTCTGAAAGGGGGAATGCAATGATATCTTTTTTCTTTAAAAACCAACCTGGTCGCACAGCAAGTCGTGATTCAGCAGCACAAAATATACATCAGTCTATTGGTTTATGATATTGTGATGAAAAGTGCCTCATTTTCGTCATGGCAGCACAAATTCATTCTATACAAAAATATAAACGCAACACTTTTGGTTTTGCTCCCATTTTGTGTGAGATGAACTCAAAGATCTAAAACTTTTTCCACATACACAATATCACCATTTCCCTCAAATATTGTTCACAAACCAGTCTAAATCTGTGATAGTGAGCACTTCTCCTTTGCTGAGATAATCCAACCCACCTCACAGGTGTGCCATACCAAGATGCTGATTAGACACCATGATTAGTGCACAGGTGTGCCTTAGACTGCCCACAATAAAAGGCCACTCTGAAAGGTGCAGTTTTGTTTTATTGGGGGGGGGATACCAGTCAGTATCTGGTGTGACCACCATTTGCCTCATGCAGTGCAACACATCTCCTTCGCATCATCCGTGAAGAGAACACCTCTCCAACGTGTCAAATGCCAGCGAATGTGAGCATTTGCCCACTCAAGTCGGTTACGATGACGAACTGGCATCAGGTCGAAACCCCGATGAGGACGACGAGCATGCAGATGAGCTTCCCTGAGACGGTTTCTGACAGTTTGTGCAGAAATTCTTTGGTTATGCAAACCGATTGTTTCAGCAGCTGTCCGAGTGGCTGGTCTCAGACGATCTTGGAGGTGAACATGCTGGATGTGGAGGTCCTGGGCTGGTGTGGTTACACGTGGTCTGCAGTTGTGAGGCTGGTTGGATGTACTGCCAAATTCTCTGAAACACCTTTGGAGATGGCTTACGGTAGAGAAATGAACATTCAATACACGAGCAACAGCTCTGGTTGACATTCCTGCTGTCAGCATGCCAACTGCACGCTCCCTCAAATCTTGCAACATCTGTGGCATTGTGCTGTGTGATAAAACTGCAACTTTCAGAGTGGCTTTTTATTGTGGACAGTCTAAGGTACACCTGTGCACTAATCATGGTGTCTAATCAGCATCTTGGTATGGCACACCTGTGAGGTGGGATGGATTATCTCAGCAAAGGAGAAGTGCTCACTATCACAGATTTAGACTGGTTTGTGAACAATATTTCAGGGAAATGGTGATATTGTGTATGTGGAAAAAGTTTTAGATCTTTGAGTTCATCTCATACAAAATGGGAGCAAAACCAAAAGTGTTGCGTTTATATTTTTGTTGAGTGTAATTAATTCTGTAATGGCTGCACGAAATTAAAAGTGAAGCAGGGGGGTCAGGGATGGTTATGGTTAGGGTGGGGGGAAAGAGTAAGATTAGGTTATGGTTAAGGTTAAGGTCGGTTGTAGGAGTAGAGTTAGGAATAGTGAGTTAAAAAAAACCCTGTAACAAAAATTTGACTTATTTCGTCACGGGAGCTCGAAAAAAAAAATGTGAGATGGGGCTGTGAAATACACAAGTCCTCTCATTGCTTGAGTCTTCCTGGCCAAGGTTTGTCATCCATATTTTCACAATTGTATGGAGTCTTGATTTGGAGTTGCACTCAGACAATGATTGGTTTTACCTTTTCAGACCTCCTCTTTCAACTCCGCTGATGAAAAGGTATTCAGCTTTCATCACATACAGAAGGCACTCTCAATTATACACTTCCATCACATATAAAAGTATGTGCAGTAAAGACCAGTGCTGTTCTTTTCTGTTGGTTGTTTTGCAACATGTAAAAATACAGCGAGGTCCATATGTATTTGGACATCAACACAATGTTGTCATTTCTTATTCTCTATACCAGCACAGTGAAGCTGATATGTCAGGATAACAAATTATAGGTCTTTAGTTTTATTATTTATTTGGTTTGAACCACAACAAAATAATGGATCAGGTGAAACAGCTTCCATCCATCCATCCATTTTCTTCCGCTTTATCCGGAGTCGGGTCGTGGGGGCAGGATCCACACACACCTCGCCCAGCTCCTCCGGGGGAACCCCAAGGCGTTCCCAAGCCAGCCGAGAGATGTAGTCCCTCCAGCGTGTCCTGGGTCTTCCCCGGGGCCTCCTCCCAATGGGACGTGCCCGGAACACCTCTCCAGCGAGGCGTCCAGGGGGCATCCGGAAAAGATGCCCGAGCCACTTCATCAACTTCATCTGACTCCTTTCGACGTGGAGGAGCAGCGGCTCGACTCCAAGCTCCTCCCGAGTGACCAAGCTCCTCACCCTATCTCTAAGGGAGCGCCCAGCCACCCTGCGGAGGAAACTCATCTCGGCCGCTTGTACTCGCGATCTCGTTCTTTCGGTCATGAGCCAAATCTCATGACCATAGGTGAGGATTGGAACATAGATCGATCGGTAAATCGAGAGCTTTGCCCCCCTGTTCAGCTCTCTCTTCACCACGACGGTCCGATACAGCGACCGCATCACTGCAGATGCTGCACCGATCCGTCTATCGATCTCACGCTCTATCAGACCCTCACTCGTGAACAAGACCCCGAGATACTTAAACTTCTCCACTTGAGGCAAGGACACTCCACCGACCTAAAGGGGGCAAAGCACCTTTTTCTGGTCGAGAACCAATTCAGATCAGGGAGACAGACACCCTCTCTACTTTTAAGATTAGGCTTAAAACTTTCCTTTTTGCTAAAGCTTATAGTTAGGGCTGGATCAGGTGACCCTGAACCATCCCTTAGTTATGCTGCTATAGACTTAGACTGCTGGGGGGTTCCCATGATGCACTGAGTGTTTCTTTCTCCTTTTGCTCTGTATGCACCACTCTGCATTTAATCATTAGTGATTGATCTCATGCTCCCCTCCACAGCATGTCTTTTTCCTGGTTCTCTCCCTCAGCCCCAACCAGTCCCAGCAGAAGACTGCCCCTCCCTGAGCCTGGTTCTGCTGGAGGTTTCTTCCTGTTAAAAGGGAGTTTTTCCTTCCCACTGTCGCCAAGTGCTTGCTCACAGGGGGTCGTTTTGACCGTTGGGGTTTTTACGTAATTATTGTATGGCCTTGCCTTACAATATAAAGCACCTTGGGGCAACTGTTTGTTGTGATTTGGCGCTATATAAATAAAATTGATTGATTGATTGAACCATGGCCTCGGATTTGGAGGTGCTGATTTTCATCCCAGATGCTTCACACTCGGCTGCAAACCGCCCCAGTGCACGCTGAAGGTCCTGATTTGACAAAGCCAACAGAACAACATCGTCCGCAAACAGCAGAGACGAGATTCTGTAGTTCCCAAACCAGACCCCCTCTACACCCTGGCTGTGCCTAGAAATTCTGTCCATAAAAATAATGAATAGAACCGGTGACAAAGGGCAGCCCTGGTGGAGGCCAACGTGCACTGGAAACAGGTTTGACTTACCACCGGCAATGCGAACCAAGCTCCTGCTGCGGTCGTACAGGGACCGGATAGCCCTTAGCAAAGGACCCGGACCCCGTACACCTGGAGCACCCCCACAGGGTGCCCTGAGGGACACGGTCGAACGCCTTCTCCAGATCCACAAAACACATGTGGACTGGTTGGGCGAACTCCCATGAACCCTCAAGCACCCAATGGAGCATGTAGAGCTGGTCCAGTGTGCCGCGACCAGGACGAAAACCACACTGCTCCTCCTGAATCCGAGGTTTGACCATCGGTCAAATTCTCCTCTCTAGTACTCTGGAATAGACCTTACCAGGGAGGCTGAGGAGTGTGATCCCCCTATAGTTCGAACACACCCTCCGGTCCCCCTTCTTAAACAGAGGGTCCACCACCCCGGTCTGCCAATCAGGAGGCACTGTCCCCGATCGCCACGCTGCAGAGGCGTGTCAGCCAAGACAGTCCCACAACATCCAGAGACTTAAGGTACTCAGGACGGATTTCATCCACCCCAGGAGCCTTGCCACTGAGGAGCTTTCTAACCACCTCGGTGACTTCGGCCTGGGTAATGGACGAGTCCACCTCTGAGTCCCCAGTCTCTGCTTCCTCCTCGGAAGACGTGACAATGGGATTGAGGAGATCCTCGGAGTATTCCTTCCACCGCAGGACAACATCTCAAGTCAGGGTCAACAGCTCTCCACCCGCACCATAAACAGTGCTGGTGGAGAGCTGCTTCCGCCTCCTGAGGTGTCGGACGGTTTGCCAGAATCTCTTCGAGGCAGACCGATAGTCCTCCTCCATGGCCTCCCCGAACTCCTCCCAGACCCGAGTTTTTGCCTCTGCGACCGCACGGTCTGCGGCACGTATGGCCTGCCGGTACCTGTCAGCTGCCTCCGGGATCCCACCTACCAACAAAGATAAGTAGGACTCCTTCTTCAGCTTGACGGCATCCCTTACTTCCGGCGTCCACCGCTGGGTTCGGGGATTGCCGCCACGACAGGCACCAGAGACCTTGCGACCACAGCTACGAGCAGCCGCATCGACAATGGAGGTGGAGAAAATGGTCCACTCAGACTCCATGTCTCCAACCTCCCCCGGGATCTGGGAGAAGCTCTCCCCAAGGTGGGAGTTTTCTGTGTTTTGTGATGTTTGATATAATCAAGCTCTTTCACCTCCCTCTGTAGCTGCCACCTTATCGTGGTGGGGGAGTTTGCGTACCCGGATGATCCTAGGAGCTATGTTGTCGGGGGCTTTGTGCCCCTTGTAGGGTCTCCCAAGGCAAACAGGTCCTAGGTGATGGGTCAGACTAAGGGCAGTTCAGAACCTCCATGACCAGTAAAAAATCAATGACCGAGACATCGCCCGGTATGGCGGAGCCGGGGCCCCACCCTGGAGCCAGGCCTGGGGTTGGGGCTCACGCGCGAACGCCTGGTGGTCGGGCATTAGCCCATGGGGCCCGGCCAGGATCAGCCCTCTTGTGGGTTCACCACCTGCAGAGGGGGCCATGAGGGTCGGGTGCAGAGAGGATTGGGTGGCGGTCGAGGGCGGGTGGTCCAAGCTCACAGCCCCTGGCTGATGGGACATGGAATGTCACCTCACTGGAGGGGAAGGAGCCTGAGCTTGTGCGGGAGGTTGAGAGACACCGACTAGAGATAGTCGGGCTCACCTCCACGCACAGCTTGGGCTCTGGTACCCAACTCCTGGAGAGGGGCTGGACGTGAAAGAGCTTGATTATATCAAACATCACAAAACACAGAAAGACAATGTTATGTTTTGTAAAGAAAAAAAATTAACTGTTTTATTTTTGAGCAAAAGTGTTACCTGGATTGTTTAAATTTTAAATTCTGCTCCTACAAACTTAAAACCTAATGAAAAACATCATGAATCGGTTATTTTTACAGTTTTATGTTTTAGAAGGTCCATGGTTGTGTTACTTAGGGCCCCTTCACATATAACACGATTCGGGCAGAATGGCGAACGAAGGAGGAGTCAAATGCCACTCGTGAAAAATCGGAGCCGCCTCAAACACCTCGTTCAGCTGTTGCTACAACCATTCGCTCACGCCAGCGGCCGAAAGACAGTGAGTGCCCTGCAAGTGCCCATTCAACTCCTCTCTGAGCAGGTGTCAGCCAAATTCCAGGTGTCGCACATGAACATCCAACACTGCTCGCTGGACACTTAGAAAAGGCAGTGCTATTCACTCTCCCAGCACAAGAGTACAGAGCAGGCAACCACATTCGAGTGGCCTGTGAAAATTGTCTAAGTGTAACACAAGTGTGGCGTAACCTAGCAACACACATGGGCGTGACTGTGCCAAATGCCCCCCCCCCACACACACACACACACAAATGGCTTGTGGAGTGTGTCGTCGTTGTTCCCCCATTACACATGGCTTGTGGAGTGCCCCCCCCCACACACACACAGACACACACACACACCATGAATCCAACATTGTCAGCTGTGGCTGAGGGTCCCAGAGTCACAGTCCAGCGCAGGGTGCTGCTGAAACAGCTGACTGCTGTGGACTGCAACTCAGCTGGTGAACATGCAATGCACCGTGTGGGCAGGTGCTCATGCCCTCATGACGTGCTGATAATTATGTACCGACACGATCACATGAGGACTGGCCAGCATCTGAGTGCACAGCATGGGCAGGCTGATGTCACTTCCACCACATAAACTGTAGTTTACATGACTGAGAAAAAGTGAAAATTAAATAAAACAAATAAGGGTAAAGGCATGAACTCATTCATTTGTGAACGCTTTGCTGTGGACAAATGGCGCATGTTAGCTGACCACCGACTGTCAGCTGGATCTGACCGTGCATGCAAGGTGTTACATTACACAGACATCAAACAGATGCATGACAAACAAATAATAATACATACATAAATTAAAAATCACAGAATGACCTCTTTTTCTGTGAGCTGACGATGTCCACAGACACAGGTTGGCATGTGCCCCCCTGTGACCTGCAGCTGTTCAGATATCTGTGCTCACAAGTCACAGCTGGGGAACACCTGTTGTGGCTTGGAGAATATGAGGTTGCATAACTTTACCGTGAGGCAGAGACGTCGGCATGCTGTCCTCACGTGGAAGTAAATTGAAACGCATATTGCTTCAGCTGACCATCACGTCAGCGCTCTACAATGCTGGTGAATAGCGTGCCATGCAGAAAAATCACAGCAAGGCACGTGTCAATGCAGGATTTCCTCACATTGTAATTAAAACACATTGTAATTAAAACACATTGCAATGCGGTCACCAGCAGATCACTGCGTGCTGGACACGCCATGCTGGCTGATGCGTTTAAGACATGGGAGCTGACCCTTCATGAGATGGGAGCCAACTATTTATGAGACAGGAGCCCGGCTGATGTCTTCATGAGTGGGGCGCATCAGGTAATTCATGTAAAACATAAAAGGGAGAAGAGTAATCCACGTCATTTCATTACTTCCTGGTGTTCAACTAGGCAGAGTCTAAATCTGCTCTTTATAACAGGAATTAAGTATTATAAATTGTGGTGTTTTTTTAATACTTTGCTCCACTGCTGTGTGCGCAACTTTCCACATGCTCGCACTGTGTTCATGCATGCAAACACAAGCATGCATGATACTGTGGTCGCAGTGTGCACATAACCACTGCACAGGTCCGCATGTTTGCTGTGTAGCAGAAAACATGAAGGGAAGCACTTCTCAGAAAAGTGATGATCACATCTTGTAAGAAAAGTGCTTCATTCCATGTTTTCTGCTGCACAGCATTTAGTATTTTTAGCATACACTCCTATGCACCAGTTATGTGCACATAGTTTAACAGGTGTTTTTGACTCACCAGAACAAGAGGTGGGAAAAAATCAAGAGCTGCACACACCACCTCTGTCCGTGGTTGTGATCACAGCCCAGCATCAGTATTGATCAGAGGTCCGCCAAAATGTTGACTGGTTTCAAAATTGTTATCTGACAATATTTTCATTATTTTGAACTGTTATTTTTCATTGGAGTATTAACAAAATAGCCCAAGTGGAATTGTGAAGTATCACAGTGTTGATGGTATTGTGAAATCCATATCATGACAACTATGACAGCAGTGTAATGCCCACCCGTAGTATCTTGGTATGCGCTCCTCCCCCCTGGTCATCATGACCTGTGTAGGACCTCCTTCTACTGCACTTCATTGTAGCTCAGGGATTTGATGTTTTGCAGAAGACAAAGTAGCAGGCAGCGGTCATCACAATGGGAAAATTTGGTCATTGTGGCATCATCACTTATCAGCACAAGATGGTTTAATGCTCAAGAACATTTATACCAATATGGTTGCTGCATTTGGGGATGATGTTTTAGCTTCACCAGTAGTATTAAAAAAGGTGGGGCTGGATGTAAGGACAGTGAAAGGGCTGTGAAGATGACCCAACGTCTGGACACCCTGTAGTTACAACCACTGAGAGACAGATGAGAAAAGTCTGCAGTTTGGAAGGTCAAAGGCTTCTGTTTCATGGCTGCTGCTTCTGACTCCTGATGAAAACGGCTTGAGGCTCATCTTGTGAAAGCTAAACTTGAAGTGTTGATCCCATCCACATTTTCTAACACAGGTGATGGGGTTGTAGTACTCATCAGCTTGGATTATGTTCCATTTTTCATCTTTACCATGCCTTCCTTCACAATTTCTCCACATCTCAACACAGTGCATCAGCAGTTCTTTGACCTTTAAATGAACAGTCACAGAAACACCTTAACAGATAACTGAAGTTGTAGACCTGGGTCCAGTTTCATGAAGCAATCTAATCTTTTAGTCTATTAAACTTACTTAGTCGACTACGGTTAGTCGCCCAACATTATCCATCTAATCACCGTTTCACATCGACGGTTATACATCGACCGTTTTACCTTAGTCAATGGTTTTCACGAGCATAACGGCCTCGCGTGTGCATCCATATGATAAAGGGAAAATTGTGCTGGATGAAACAATTGCATGAAGTGCTGCTCCACACATTACCATAACATTCAGGAAAAAGCCTGGCAAATATTTTTAATCATTATTCAACTTTTACTGGGTTTATCAACAAAATTTAAAAACTGGAATATAGGTTGAAGTCTGCACTTTCAGCACACATTCAAACAGAAAATCAGAGTGTGGGAGATTTGATGGTACGACCGCTTAATTCGGTCATGTGACTTTGATGCATCTAAATGCCAAACGACTCCAGGGGGTAGACCTCCTTTGTGACACTGGTTCAGAAGAAAAGGTCACCACACCTGGAGACCTGGAGGATTTCAGCAGCTTCAGGCTGGTGGCACTGATATCACATCTGATGAAGACCCTGGAGAGGCTGGTCCTTGGATATATCAGCCCCTGATGAAATCACTGATGGATCCACTTCAGTTGTCAATGCCAGGTGTAGCAGCCTGGCATGGGAGTGGATGATGCTGTCATCTACCTCCAACATAGATCTCTCTTACCTGGAAAGGCCTGGGAACACTGTGAGAAACATGTTTTTTATTTCTCCAGTGCTTTCAATACCATAAAGCACTTATCTATCGTCCACCTGGTCGTTACTGTGAGTTTCTCTGTGAATTTTCAGACCTTTTGTCTGACTTAGTGCTTAGCTCAGATAAGATCATTATAGTGGGCGATTTTAACATCCACACAGATGCTGAGAATGACAGCCTCAACACTGCATTTAATCTATTATTAGACTCAATTGGCTTTGCTCAAAAAGTAAATGAGTCCACCCACCACTTTAATCATATCTTAGATCTTGTTCTGACTTATGGTATGGAAATTGAAGACTTAACAGTATTCCCTGAAAACTCCCTTCTGTCTGATCATTTCTTAATAACATTTATATTTACTCTGATGGACTACCCAGCAGTGGGGAATAAGTTTCATTACACTAGAAGTCTTTCAGAAAGCGCTGTAACTAGGTTTAAGGATATGATTCCTTCTTTATGTTCTCTAATGCCATATACCAACACAGTGCAGAGTAGCTACCTAAACTCTGTAAGTGAGATAGAGTATCTCATCAATAGTTTTACATCCTCACTGAAGACAACTTTGGATGCTGTAGCTCCTCTGAAAAAGAGAGCTTTAAATCAGAAGTGCCTGACTCCATGGTATAACTCACAAACTCGCAGCTTAAAGCAGATAACCCGTACGTTGGAGAGGAAATGGCATCTCACTAATTTAGAAGATCTTCACTTAGCCTGGAAAAAGAGTCTGTTGCTCTATAAAAAAAAGCCCTCTGTAAAGCTAGGACATCTTACTACTCATCACTAATTGAAGAAAATAAGAACAACCCCAGGTTTCTTTTCAGCACTGTAGCCTGGCTGACAAAGAGTCAGAGCTCTATTGAGCCGAGTATTCCTTTAACTTTAACTAGTAATGACTTCATGACTTTCTTTGCTAATACAATTTTAACTATTAGAGAAAAAATTACTCATAACCATCCCAAAGACGTATCGTTATCTTTGGCTGCTTTCAGTGATGCCAGTATTTGGTTAGACTCTTTCTCTCAGATTGTTCTGTCTGAGTTATTTTCATTAGTTACTTCATCCAAACCATCAACATGTCTATTAGACCCCATTCCTA
Source organism: Thalassophryne amazonica (assembly GCF_902500255.1). NCBI lineage: Eukaryota > Metazoa > Chordata > Actinopteri > Batrachoidiformes > Batrachoididae > Thalassophryne > Thalassophryne amazonica. Next base: position 9,154,525 of record NC_047105.1, read on the forward strand.
CCAGGCTGCTCAAGGAAGCCCTACCATTATTTAATGCTTCGATCTTAAATATGATCAATCTATCTTTATTAGTTGGCTATGTACCACAGGCTTTTAAGGTGGCAGTAATTAAACCATTACTTAAAAAGCCATCACTTGACCCAGCTATCTTAGCTAATTATAGGCCAATCTCCAACCTTCCTTTTCTCTCAAAAATTCTTGAAAAGGTAGTTGTAAAACAGCTAACTGATCATATGCAGAGGAATGGTCTATTTGAAGAGTTTAAGTCAGGTTTTAGAATTCATCATAGTACAGAAACAGCATTAGTGAAGGTTACAAATGATCTTCTTATGGCCTCAGACAGTGGACTCATCTCTGTGCTTGTTCTGTTAAACCTCAGTGCTGCTTTTGATACTGTTGACCATAAAACTTTATTACAGAGATTAGAGCATGCCATAGGTATTAAAGGCACTGCGCTGCGGTGGTTTGAATCATATTTATCTAATAGATTACAATTTGTTCATGTAAATGGGGAATCGTCTTCACAGACTAAGGTTAATTATGGAGTTCCACAAGGTTCTGTGCTAGGACCAAATTTATTCACTTTATACATGCTTCCCTTAGGCAGTATTATTAGACGGCATTGCTTAAATTTTCATTGTTACGCAGATGATACCCAGCTTTATCTATCCATGAAGCCAGAGGACACACACCAATTAGCTAAACTGCAGGATTGTCTTACAGACATAAAGACATGGATGACCTCTAATTTCCTGCTTTTAAACTCAGATAAAACTGAAGTTATTGTACTTGGCCCCACAAATCGTAGAAACATGGTGTCTAACCAGATCCTTACTCTGGATGGCATTACCCTGACCTCTAGTAATACTGTGAGAAATCTTGGAGTCATTTCTGATCAGGATATGTCATTCAAAGCGCATATTAAACAAATATGTAGGACTGCTTTTTTGCATTTATGCAATATCTCTAAAATTAGAAAGGTCTTGTCTCAGAGTGATGCTGAAAAACTAATTCATGCATTTATTTCCTCTAGGCTGGACTATTGTAATTCATTATTATCAGGTTGTCCTAAAAGTTCCCTGAAAAGCCTTCAGTTAATTCAAAATGCTGCAGCTAGAGTACTGACAGGGACTAGAAGGAGAGAGCATATCTCACCCATATTGGCCTCTCTTCATTGATTTCCTGTTAATTCTAGAATAGAATTTAAAATTCTTCTTCTTACTTATAAGGTTTTGAATAATCAGGTCCCATCTTATCTTAGGGACCTCATAGTACCATATCACCCCAATAGAGCGCTTCGCTCTCAGACTGCAGGCTTACTTGTAGTTCCTAGGGTTTGTAAGAGTAGAATGGGAGGCAGAGCCTTCAGCTTTCAGGCTCCTCTCCTCTGGAACCAGCTCCCAATTCAGATCAGGGAGACAGACACCCTCTCTATTTTTAAGATTAGGCTTAAAACGTTCCTTTTTGCTAAAGCTTATAGTTAGGGCTGGATCACGTGACCCTGAACCATCCCTTAGTTATGCTGCTATAGACTTAGACTGCTGGGGGGTTCTCATGATGCACTGAGTGTTTCTTTCTCTTTTTGCTCTGTATGCACCACTCTGCATTTAATCATTAGTGATTGATCTCTGCTCCCCTCCACAGCATGTCTTTTTCCTGGTTCTCTCCCTCAGCCCCAACCAGTCCCAGCAGAAGACTGCCCCTCCCTGAGCCTGGTTCTGCTGGAGGTTTCTTCCTGTTAAAAGGGAGTTTTTCCTTCCCACTGTCGCCAAGTGCTTGCTCACAGGGGGTCATTTTGACCGTTGGGGTTTTTACGTAATTATTGTATGGCCTTGCCTTACAATATAAAGCACCTTGGGGCAACTGTTTGTTGTGATTTGGCGCTATATAAATAAAATTGATTGAAATTGATTGATTGACTTCTGAGGGACAAGCTGGACACCACAGATGTGGATCCCCGCCTCTTATCTTGGTTTTTGGACTACCTCACAGAATGACAACAGTACAAAAAAGCTTGGGACTGCGTCTCTGAGATAGTGTTCTGCAGCCTCTTGACTCCCTTTCGCTTCACTCTGTACACTGCAGACTTCATGTCATCTAGACATCAAGCCTAGATTTGATGTTTTTGTGAAAGAAAATCCTCCTTTATACCACTTTATCATGAAGCTGTGTAACTGGTGACACAAAATCCAAAACATGCACTATGCACAATTTCTTCAGTCACAGCCGCAGAAGCCTATAACTTCTTCTGGGTTGTCTGGGTGTCTTGGTGGCTTTCCTCACTATTCTCCTTCTTGCACAGTCACTCAATTTTTGAGAGCTGTCTGCTTCATACAGATGTACCATAGAGTTGTATACTGTTTGTATTTCTTCATTATTTATGCAAATAAATACAAAGACATATGCAACAACTTGGAAATGTTCATGTATCCATCCCCTGACTTGTTTGAAGAAAACTGGCAATAAAGCTGATTATTTACAGGTATTATACCAAAGGGGCCCATTACTTATGTAACTATCATCTCGGCTTTTATATTTTGTATTAATTTATATCAAGTTGTAGAGATTTGGTTTCAATTTGAGTTTAAGGAATGTCATTTTCCAAATTTTTATTTTGAGAAAGCTGATTTACTTTTTGGATTTGAAATGGCATAAATAAATTTAAATCCATGAAATACCAAGGAGCCAAATACATTTTGCAAGCCACTGTACATGTAGTGCTCTTATTTTGATGCTTTCCCTGTGTTAGTTTTGACTTCCAGGTTGTTGATCTCCATGTTGATGTGTCCATACACTTCCGGGCCCAAATGATTCGTGTTCACATTGCAAAAAACACTAGTTGCCAGATTATATGAGGCTGCGCACTGCTTATATGCATTCTAATTCTCTGTGTTTACAGATTCCGTGTTACCATCCTTGCTGTTGCTCTGGACCTCTGTTGTTGCCTCTTGTCTTATGACTCTAGTTTCAGTGTTGTTGGACTCCACATTATTGAATGTTGATGCCATTCCAGACTCATCTTTACACCTAATGTATGGACTCTGTGGTATGAAATTTCCTGGTAGTTGAACTTATTGTGTGTTTTGGACAAATCTATGGCCTAGCCCTTAGAAAAGCCACTGTTGTTAACTGAACTCTGGTTACTGAACATTGCCTGGCTCCTGACTACATTTTTGTGTCTCTCTCCTCAGAGAAGGTGAGGATAATTTTTGACTAATTATTGTGCACCGAGCCTGAGCTTGAGCCTGACCATCTTTTCTAGTATCTAACGTTTGCGGGTGATATCATTAATAGTGGACACAAAACCTGTTCAAACCATCCTACAGTGTGGTTCTCTGCACTGGGGTCTTTGCCATGATTCAATATATCTTGCATGTTTTGCACTACTTCTCCACCATCCTGGTTCCCATCATGTGTTCAAAGGCAGTCCAGTCAGTTGCACATGCCTCTGCTGTCACAATAAATCTTGTTAATTTGCCCATTTTCAGTCTCCTGCATTTGGGTCCTCCGCTCCATTTGGGTTCTGACTGTACCAGGAATTTACAAAAAAACAAAGAAAACTGCAATAAAACAGAAACATGAAGAAAGATGAAGTCAGCAGAAGCATGTTGAAGGTAGATAAGGTGAATCCAATCGATAGTTCTTGCTTTCTGTCCCAGTGGCAAGAGACTTTATTGGCAAGTCAGAAGACAGTCTCCCTGGCCCGAAGAATGGACTTGAGAATTGCAAAAGCTGGAGAAAATGCCCTTGGTCACAGTCAGTCATTGAAAATAGAAATCTCAAAGCTGTGAGTTTCTTCCATGAAATTTTGGCTTTTCCTCTTTAGTAAGGTGTGATGCATCTCTAATGGCATCCCTCTATCATGCTTGTCAGAATTCAGTCAGAATACTCAACGTAATTAGCACAAACACAATGACGTTGCTGCTGCTTTCAAAATTACCTTCTGCTCTTTTTTTTTTTAAGATAACTGAATGCCTTTGACTTTAAGTGTCCCATAGCGAATGAGGTTAAATAAGAAATACAGCAGATGTGCATGCTTTGCATTCCTCTGGATGACAGGCCATTTATCGAAGAAATGGGTCAAGGAAGCACTGAAATCGCCCCGGCTTGTTGAAATCCCCAGACCTTCCGTTTCTCGCGTGAGCTCGTGGTGGGGTGGATTGCCACAAGACTGTTGGATAAATGATTAAAAACATGATGGGCAGCTTCAGAACACAGAGAGGATCACAGAGGGCTGGCAAGTCAATCTACAGCAGGAAGAAAAAAGAAAACAAACCTCACAGAGCTTCCCGTGGCTAATTAGATTAGACAGGCAATAGAAAGTGATTTAAAATGTAATTTATTCCTAATCATGACATCAGGATGAATATTGAATTTGACATGTTGCAATGAACCAGCCATGTTCTAGGAAGTTTGAATTAAGGTCAGAGATACTTGTCAACAGAAGTTGCCCAGGCAGGTTCCTGTTGATATTACTGAGTATATCCCAAAGTTAAACTAAAAAATAGTGCTAAAACTGCTCTGATCCAGTAGCCAGGCTTTCAACAACTTCCTGGACTCAGGTATTGAAGTGTATCAATATGTGAGGAATGTCTTGAACTTGTAGATATTTACTTATCTCCGCAGTGACATTCATGTTTCGTGGTCCTCTGCCTTTGAGATCCGGAGACACATGGGATGAGTTCATGGAGTCATGAGGTCAGTGGATGGAGGTGTTTGGGTATGTTAATATGTTTGCAGGAAAATCCAGTTCTTCAAGGTCCTGCTGGTTCTTGTTTTACTGTGTGATTTTGAGACTTGAACAATAATAGTAACAGACAACAACGAGTAGCTGTTTCTGTTACAAGGTTTCTTTGGATGATCCTTGAGTTTCCACTGGAAAGACTTTGTGTCAAACGTGCGGTTACTTTGACAGGCTCAGATAAGGATTACTGCTTGCATTGTGAGGGAGCATAAGCGTTTCTCTAGGTATAATCCAGCATGTAGCTGCCTCAATGTTGAGGACCACAATGGCTGGAAAAGTCCAAAAGCACGCCCACATTTCATCCAGACTCGGGGTGGATCTGTGATGTGGTGAATGTGGTGGTACATGGCATGGCATGCTCACAGACCTGACCTTACACTTACCTGTAGTCAAGCTTGGTGCTATTTTGTGCCAGGATGAGCTACATCTCCTCCAACTGCCAAAAAGCAGCTCCCACCTGGCCATGTTTGGGACAGAGTCCGCCCCAGCAGGCACGTTACTTGGCAAAAGTCAAGAAAAGTCCTTTTTTTTTCCTCTGGAGCTCAGTGGATTTGCAGCAGTCCTGCCTGCATTCAGCTCAGAACATGACAGAAAAGGTATGGCTCACATTCTGTACTCAACATCTCCTAATGATTTCACTACAAAAGTTGGATGCTGATGTGCAGCAAAGAGTCCAACTGAGTTCCAGAAAATTTTGAAACTGTTCAAAACTGGTAGTTTTATAAAATTCTCCCAAGTTATGCTGATGTTTGTCAAGCCACATGCTAACCTACGTCAACACACCCAGAACATGCACAAGTTGGGAAAATTAAGCAATGAACTCTGCAATGTATAAGACCTGCTGAAGTTATATTACTTTGAATTTTGAACTTCTTAAAATTCCTATTTACCAATGATACATAATAAAAGTTCACCAGAATAGATTTTACCCCAACAAGGTAGAAAAAAACCTTTTCTTTTGACTTGAAGTTTGTTGTGACATTTGTAATTTCTGAAGCTTTGGAGGGGAAAAAAAAAGGAAAAGTTGTGTTTTTTTTCCCCTTGTGTCCAGAAGTTTGAGTGAGATTGTACCACTTTCACATCATTATGTAATGTCAGAACTGACACGTCAGCCATTCATGCATCCATGTGGTGGCATTGTGTGTGTGTAGTGCTTTCATGTATTTGAACCCATTGTTGACAGTAATCCTGTCAGGCTATGTATCTTTACAAACTCCATCAGTAACTCAGCTGAAGAGGTTCTTAAGCAGTTTTCACAAACGCAGCACTCTAATTCTCTGTAATCTGAAGTGAGGCAGACAGAAGATTGCCTGCAGTTATCCTGTGATCCCTGTTTTGCAGCCTTTATAATGTCAGGGAAATGTCTTATGAAAAGGCTCTGTATGTTGGCTGCATAGTTAATAAATGTCTCAGCAAGCAAAGACTGTAGATATACTGGACAAACCTTCCATGTCAACCAAGGGTTCTCTGAAGAAGCTGGATTGAAACTCAAATTGGGGCATTCCCTAACTCCACCTAACTACCAGCCAACCCATTAATGGGTAAGGGCCCCTTCATACATAACATGATTGAAGCCGACTGGCGCACGAAGGAGGAATTGCATGCCACACGTGAAAAACCGGACCCACCTCAAACACCTCGTACAGCTGTCTCCATAACCATTCACACACAGCAGTGGCCAAAAGACAGCAAGTGCCTTGTCAGTGCCCATTCGACACCTCTCTCAAGAAGTGTCGACCAAATTCCATGTGTCACACATGAACATCCAACACCTCTTGTTGGGCATTTAAAAAGGTGGGGCTAATCGTGCTCCTGGCACGCTAGTAGAGAGCAGGCCACCACATTCAAGCTGTCTGTGAAAATTGTCAAAGTGCAACATGAGTGTGGCGTAACCTACCAACACATGGGTGTGACTGTGCCGAACACCCCCCCCACCCATACACACACACACACACACACACACACACACACACACACACACACACACACACACACACAAATGGCTCGTGAAGTGTGTCACTCCTCCCCCCCAACACACACACACACACACACACACACACCATGAATCCAACATTGTCATCTCTTTGTTCATACACTTTGCTGTGGACATACAGCGCCTGTCAGCTGACCACTGACAGTCAGCTGGACCTGACCATGCATGCAAGGTGTTATACGTCGGCATGCTGTCCTCATGTGGAAATAAATTAAACACATATCGCTTCAGCTGAGCACCGCGTCAGCGCACCACAACGCTGGTGAATATCGTGCTATGCTGAAGATCACCGCGAGGCATGTGTCACTGCAGGATTTCCCCACATTTTAATAATTAAAACACATATCACACTTGCATGCGGTCACCAGCAGAACACTGCATGCTGGACACGCCATGCCGGCTGATGTGTTCATGACACAGGAGCTTGCTCTTCATGAGACAGGAGACTGGCTGATGTCTTCATGAGAGGAGCGCATCAGGTAATTCATGTAAAACATAAATGGGAGAACAGTTACTTCCTGGTGTACATCTAGGTGGAGGCTCGTTATAACAGGAATTAAGTATTATAAATTGTGGTGCTTTTTAATTTCTTTCCACAAACACATGCTCGCACTGTGTTCGTGCATGCAAACATGAGTGTGCATGAAACCGTCGCCGCAGTATCGTGCACGCCTGTCCAACTGTGTGTCCCTCCCAATAACAGGTGGAATGTTTCGCGGTTTTGCATTTCGTTTTTGGTTCGCGCATTTTCTTCCAGCTTCTGCATCTTTTGCCCAACATCATGTTATGTGTGAAGGGGCCCTAAAGAATGGACAAGACCAGCTTGAACACGGTCCCACCTCAGAGTTACAAAACAAGCCAAGGGAACAGGTTAACCTGGGTTCAGTTGTTTGATTAATACATATTTTTGTGGGCTGGGCGATGGCACTTAGGATGGGTGGCTTGAGTGTGGGTTTTAAAAATATGTAATAAAATGCTCAGAAAGGACAAACACACGAGTCCACAGCAGTTTCTTCTAGTGGGGCACTGGAGTCACTGGCAACCTAGGTGTCATTTAGAGTGACTGTGTGCCTCACCCTTCATAACTTTCTGGGTTAAAATACCTTAAACTGATGATTCATGTAAAAATTCACCCTTCTCCCCATGCAGTTGTCATGAATGCAGAAACTAGTGATAGAGACCAAAACCAGTTTTTGGACCAAGCTGTAGAGTGGCACTTTTCAACATGGGGGTCTATGGAGAGTGCAGATCAAGCAGCTCTGTGTATAATGAGCTGGATAAGGCTCACGCTACCCATCTGTGTCCACGGAAAAGATAGCTGTAAATAGGTACTGGCCTATGGGAAGTAACTTGCGTCGGTCTTGGCTTTTGTGTGTTGTGCGTGCGTTTGTGCAAAACTGTGTTTGTCCCAGTCAGAGTGTCACCGATGTACTGTGTCTGTTGTGTCCACAAAAATCCCCCAAAAATACTTTGAATTGGAAATTTTATAGCAAAAATCATGCAAATACTGGTACAATTTCTTAAATATTGTAATATTTCTCACAATATATCACCAAAAACAAAATTCTTCTTTAAACAGCCGTAATATTTGACATGCGTGTAAACAACGGCATGCAGAGCAAAATGTTATGTGTTCCTTTGATTAAATTATTTGATGCATTTTGATTCAATTTGCAGTTTAACTCATGAAGATATTGGGTTTAGATATTCAGCAGCTGGACATTTTTCAGTTGAGTAATAAGCTGGATTGTTATTTAATGTTATTATTTATTTATTTTGATTATTTTTGTTGATTCACTGATTGCAAATACGTAGATTACATTGTTGCTAACACTGATACAATTATTATATTATTACATGAATACTTCCAAGACCATCACTATGTTGTTAGGTGATTAGTAAGTCCCTTCAGATGCTCCCTTGTTTTCATTCAAGGTCGCCACAGCAGATTCAGGGTGGTTCTGCATGTTGATTTGGCACAAGTTTTACACCAGATACCCTTCCTGACGCAACTCCGCATTACATGGAGAAATGTGGCAGCGGGTGGGGTTTAAACCGGGAACATTTCATCTTTCACCTCATGAAATAGTCTTACCATTGCACAAATGAAAAAACATTCATCATTTGTTTTGTATGATGCCTAAAATGGATCCTTCTCATTTGATATTTTATTAATTCATAAAGAAGAGAAAAGGGACTTATATTTTGGTGTGCGTCACTGGTCCTTTGCCATCAAGAGGTTCCAAACAGTCCAACACGATCTTTAACTGGCAATCCAGTCCAGAATTCTTCTCAGTCAACTTCCAAAAACAGTCAGATAGTTCAAAAACAATACTGACGATGTAGTCCGTAATTATTCCGTATGGCCTTGCCTTACAATATAAGGCGCCTTGGGGCAACTGTTTGTTGTGATTTGGCGGTATATAAATAAAACTGATTTGATTTGATTTAGTCTGTACCTGATACTGTGCAAAAACAAACCCTGCTGTGTTTGTTTATAAGCTAAGCACCGTTGCCTCTAGTGGCCGCGCGCTACAACAGTACAAAATGTATAGAACCAAAACTGCACACTAAATAGAACCAAAATTACATGAGACATGGAACGTAATGACAAATAATATGATTAATCTATATCACGTGACATACAAACCACCAATCAAATGACAAGGATCCTATTTAGGCGTTATATAATGCAGCCTAATGACGGCAACTATTATCATGGAATCCTCCCGTCTCCCATCCAGTCTTAATAGATTCTACCCAGACACTCTCTGATTGTCCCGCTTCTCTCTTGGAAGCCGTTCAGCTGTGATGTTTGTCATTTACAACAAGAGGGTATACATATAAAGCGTGAGAGTGAGGGTTTGTCGTTTATCATGGTATATTTAGTTTCATACCCTATATCAGCTCGGGGTTTGTTCATTAATACTGAGAACAGTTCCTTCCAGGAACTTGTGATTTTCACCAGCTCATTAGTGACCACAGATCATCAGGGTTGGGGTGAGCAATTATTACGCTACGAGTGCAGAAGCCAGACTAGAATGTGCTAATCAATAGTGGCTTTAAGCACACTGGTTGAGACTCAATGAGAGCCAAATCTGAGCATATTGTGTTATCTTTGCCATAAGAATTAATTCAGAACAGAACCGAAGATATGTTCTTTCTTCAAATTAGTATATATTATTATCTTTTCTACCTGAGGACAGAAAATGGAAGCAGAGTGGGTATGAAATCCAAATTACAGCCACAGAGCGGCTTTCTATTCTTTGCATGTACAACCCCTGGCAAAAATTATGGAATCACCGGCCTCGGAGGATGTTCATTCAGTTGTTTAATTTTGTAGAAAAAAAGCAGATCACAGACATGACACAAAACTAAAGTCATTTCAAATGGCAACTTTCTGGCTTTAAGAAACACTATAAGAAATCAAGAAAAAAAGATTGTGGCAGTCAGTAACGGTTACTTTTTTAGACCAAGCAGAGGGAAAAAAATATGGACTCACTCAATTCTGAGGAAAAAATTATGGAATCACCTGTAAATTTTCATCCCCCAAATTAACACCTGCATCAAATCAGATCTGCTCATTGACACTGACCCTATGTGTCTTTTTGCAAGGAATGTTTTCGCAGTTTTTGCTCTATGGCAAGATGCATTATCATCTTGAAAAATGATTTCATCATCCCCAAACATCCTTTCAATTGTCCAAAATATCAACGTAAACTTGTGCATTTATTGATGATGTAATGACAGCCATCTCCCCAGTGCCTTTACCTGACATGCAGCCCCATATCATCAATGACTGTGGAAATTTACATGTTCTCTTCAGGCAGTCATCTTTATAAATCTCATTGGAAAGGCACCAAACAAAAGTTCCAGCATCATCACCTTGTCCAATGCAGATTCGAGATTCATCACTGAATATGACTTTCATCCAGTCATCCACAGTCCACAATTGCTTTTCCTTAGCCCATTGTAACCTTGTTTTTTTCTGTTTAAGTGTTAATGATGGCTTTCGTTTAGCTTTTCTGTATGTAAATCCCGTTTCCTTTAGGCGGTTTCTTACAGTTCGGTCACACACGTTGACTCCAGTTTCCTCCCATTCATTCCTCATTTGTTTTGTTGTGCACCACTCAACATTTAATCTGGAGTCTGGGAGCACACAGCAGAAGACTGCCCCTCCCTGAGCCTGGTTCTGCTGGAGGTTTCTTCCTGTTAAAAGGGAGTTTTTCCTTCCCACTGTTGCCAAGTGCTTGCTCACAGGGGGTCGTTTTGACCGTTGGGGTTTTTCCGTAATTATTGTATGGCCTTGCCTTACAATATAAAGCGCCTTGGGGCAACTGTTTGTTGTGATTTGGCGCTATATAAATAAAATTGATTTGATTAGTAAACGAGCAAAATCTTGGTTCCAAACCAACAAAATTAATGCATCGCAGATGTGAAGAAATCATGAAAAACTGGTTATACAACTAAATACTAGTTTAGTGATTCACAGGATTGCTAAAAAAGCCATTTGAACATAATAGTTTTGAGTTTGTAGCGTCAACAGCAGATGCTACTATTATTGTGAACACCCCCTTTTCCACTTTTTTTTACTAATAGCCCAATTTCATAGCCTTAACAGTGTGCATATCATGAATGCTTGGTCTTGTTGGATTTGTGAGAATCTATTGAATCTACTGGTACCTTGTTTCCCATGTAACACTAAGAAATATACTCAAAACCTGGATTACTCTTTTTAGTCACATTGCACTACTATTATTCTGAACACTCCTGTATGTTTTGCAGAAAAAACTATCAGATTTCATAATCGGACATTTTCCTTGGGCTATGATTGGTCAATTAAAGTGCTCATATGTCATAATGAGTCCCAGTATATTTACTGTTACCAGTTATTTTGTAATGTAGACATCCTAAACTTTCTAATGATACCAAATTTATAGGGTTGTGGGGGGTGCTAACCATGCTGGCCAATGGCCTACATGTGGTAACAAGGTGAAACAATTTTACTCGCATAGTTTGTGTAAAACTGTGCACACAGATTGCATGGATCCTGCATCACAACTAACAAACATTTTCCCATGTATTTTCCCTTGGCCTCACCATCTAAGTGTTCAATGAGAGAGGAGAAGATTTATGCTTTTGCTTGGTGTTCCGGTTGCAACAGGCCTTTTTGTGTCTTAAAGGACTGGATCCATTGTCTTGTTTTCTAACCATCATTGCAGTATCACCACTGAAGGTCACATGACTGCACATGGCCTATAACAGCATCCTGTTGGAACAGATGCAAAACACCTTCAGTGCTACTGCCACAATCCAGTCAAGATTTAACCCCGATTGGCACTTTACTCCCTTACTGAATGAGATCAACCTTCTCCGACATGATTTTAACCACTTTAGTGAGTCAGACGGAGAAATGCTCAAGAATATATTCTGGTGCAAGAATCAATAAATATGTTGAATACATAATAGAGTGAAAATATTGCTGAAAATTAGCACGTAAATAAAGTTATGAATAATTTAAACATTCTGTTTTGCCTCTTCACGCCTGTAATGTAGTGATTACATTTGTTTGTAGAACAATAATGTGTGAATTTACTGCTGCTTAGGCAATGATATGACAGACAAATACAACTATTACCTCCAACAAAGAGAAAAGGCCAGAATTCTAACCTCCATTACAGATTAGGTGATTAATGTAATAACGCCATTATCATGAAAATTCAGTAAGGTATATCTTATATATCATATTCCAGTTCTAAAGTGGAACTATGCTAGCATACTAAGGTATATCTAAAAAGGAAGAGTAAAATAGAAGAGTAGAAAAGAGTAGAGTGGAGCCACTTAGGTGCCTGGTCTTGAGAACCAGGGATGGTAGGTTGAAAAGCTTGATTATTGATTATTAGGTTATGCTTTTATCTGTTTATTTGAACAGCCTGGAGCCCACAGTTTTTCATGTTACTGTGAACTGTTTAACCCTCCGGCTAAGACCAATCTTTACTAAATTATAAATAATTTTTGAATGATATGAGATAGAAACGTACTTTTTTTTTTTTTTGCTGAAAAGTTAACTCCACGGACTTTCAAGCCAGCCATTGACCATCTTTGTACTCCTCATAGAAGCTGTGTGATAACGTGCGCAATGTGAGTGTCCAATCGGAATTGGTTCACCGTCACATGGTTTTCCAAAATCCAATCATAGGGCAGATTACCTCACGTGAAAAGCCAAAGATCATTTTCAGGAGTGATATGTTACTAGTTGGCCCGTTTGAATAGCCCCCTGGGTGCTCCAATGAGTACATACTATTAGTACATACTCAGTGCGCCCTGTGCCATTACACACAGCGATCAGTGAAAGCACACAGAGGAGACAGAGAGCCTCTGATGACAATCTCATGTGCTCAAACAAAGAGTGTGTAACTATCAGGATTGCTCCACTAGTTTGCATGTGAATGTTACTGGATAACTCTGTTGCTTTCTCTGAGTAAAGCACTGTTTACCATATTAAATGGACAACAAAACGCATAGACCATTTTGTATATATAGTTCAAAATGTGCATTTGTGTTTACTGTTGTACAGTATTGTTGTACCTTTTTGTTGTACAGTCTTTCACACAAGACCTCAAATTACCTTTATAAAATGTCAAAACAGTTGTTTATTATAGTTTGCTGTGTGTTTTGAAAAAATGTGTGGAAAATTATTTTTCGCTTTATTTTTTCCTTGCCTATTTTTGATTGTAAACCTTTATTACACTTATAAAACACAACAAAAACATATATAGCACAGGTTGTCCTGAAAAAAAAGACACATAAATCTTGATTGTGGGATGCAGGGAGAGCTGATAATAAAACATTTATGCCAGGCGAGTTAACTGTCCAAAAAATGCCCTCGGACCACAGAGGGTTAATGAAGATTCATATCCTGATAGGCAAGAACTGTTCCAATTTTCAAGGTCATGGGTCAAATGTCAAGTCAGGTAAAATCTTGGAAAATGGAACAATCCCTATCTTTAACATTGAACAAATTTACAAAAATTCATAACTCTGTCAAAAAAGATTGAATTTCTTTCATATTTGAGACCGTTATGTTGGATGGTAACCTTTATCAACTTACAAAGTTTGATCCAGATCTCATCCAGATTACAGATTTTGTGTCCATTTAAATTTAACATTGAAAACCCCATTTAATGTATATATTTACATCCATCCATCCATCCATTAATTTTCTTCCACTTTATCCGGAGTCGGGTCGCGGGGGCAGCAGCTCAAGCAAAGCCGCCCAGACCTCCCGATCCACACACACCTCCCCCAGCTCCTCCGTGGGAACCCCAAGGCGTTCCCAAGCCAGCCGAGAGATGTAGTCCCTCCACCGTGTCCTGGGTCTTCCCCGGGGCCTCCTACCAGTGGGACGTGCCCGGAACACCTCTCCAGTGAGGCGTCCAGGGGGCATCCGGAAAAGATGCCCGAGCCACCTCAACTGACTCCTTTCGACGTGGAGGAGCAGCGGCTCGACTCCAAGCTCCTCCCGAGTGACCGAGCTCCTCACCCTATCTCTAAGGGAGCGCCCAGCCACCCATTCGGAGGAAACTCCTCTCGGCCGCTTGTACTCGCAATCTCGTTCTTTCGGTCATGAGCCAAATCTCATGACCATAGGTGAGGATCGGAACGTAGATTGATCGGTAAATCGAGAGCTTTGCCCCCTTACTCAGCTCTCACTTCACCACGATGGTCCGATACAGTGACCGCATCACTGCAGATGCTGCACCGATCCGTCTATCAATCTCACGCTCCATCCGTCCCTCTCTCATGAACAAGACCCCAAGATACTTAAACTCCTCCACTTGAGGCAAGGACACTCCACCGACCTGAAGAGGGCAAAGCACCTTTTTCTGGTCGAGAACCATGGCCTCGGATTTGGAGGTGCTGATTTTGATCCCGGACGCTTCACACTCGGCTGCAAACCACCCCAGTGCACGCTGAAGGTCCTGATTTGACGAAGCCAACAGAACCACATCGTCCGCAAACAGCAGAGACGAGATTCTGTGGTTCCCAAACCAGACCCCCTCTACATCCTGGCTGCGCCTAGAAATTCTGTCCATAAAAATAATGAACAGAACAGGTGACAAAGGGCAGCCCTGGCGGAGGCCAACGGGCACTAGAAACAGGTTTGACTTACTACCGGCAATGCAAACAAAGCTCCTGCTGCGGTCGTACAGAGACCGGATAGCCCTTAGCAAAGGACCCCGGACCCCGTACTCCCGGAGCACTCCCCACAGGGTGCTCCGAGGGACAAGGTCGAACGCCTTCTCCAGATCCACAAAACACATGTGGACTGGTTGGGCGAACTCCCATGAACCCTCGAGCACCCAATGGAGCGTGTAGAGCTGGTCCAGTGTGCCGTGACCAGGACGAAAACCACACTGCTCCTCCTGAATCCGAGGTTCGACTATCGGTCGAATTCTCCTCTCCAGTACTCTGGAATAGACCTTACCGTGGAGGCTGAGGAGTGTGATCCCCATATAGTTGGAACACACCCTCCTGTCCCCCTTCTTAAACAGAGGGACCACCACCCCGGTCTGCCAATCCAGAGGCACTGTCCCCAATCGCCACACAATGTTGCAGAGGCATGTCAGCCAAGACAGCCCCACAATATCCAGAGACTTAAGGTACTCAGGACGGATTTCATCCACCCTAGGAGCCTTGCCACCTTCAGCTTGATGGCATCCATTACTTCCGGTGTCCACCACCGGGTTCGGAGATTGCCGCCGCAACAGGCACCAGAGACCTTGCGACCACAGCTACGAGCAACCGCATCGACAATGGAGGTGGAGAACATTGTCCACTCAGACTCCATGTCTCCAACCTCCCCCGGGATCTGGGAGAAGCTCTCCTGGAGGTGGGAGTTGAAGACCTCACTGACAGAGGGTTCTGCCAGTCGTTCCCAGCAGACCCTCACGATACGTTTGGGCCTGCCAGGTCTGACCAGCTTCCTACCCTCCCAGCGGATCCAACTCACCACCAGGTGGTGATCAGTCGACAGCTCTGCCCCTCTCTTCACTCGAGTGTCCGAGACACGTGGCCGAAGGTCAGATAATACGACTACAAAGTCGATCATCGACCTCCGGCTCAGGGTGTCCTGGTGCCACGTACACTTATGGACACCCTTGTGCTCGAACATGGTGTTCGTGATGGACAAACTGTGACTAGCATAGAAGTCCAACAACTGAACACCACTCGGGTTCAGATCGGGGAGGCCGTGCTTCCCGATCACCCCCCTCCAGGTCTCACTGTCGCCGCCCACGTGGGCGTTGAAATCCCCCAGGAGAACAATGGAGTCCCCAGTCCGAGCGCTATCTAGTACCCCTCCCAGGGACTCCAGGAAGGTCGGGTATTCTGCACTGCTGCTCGGCCCGTAGGCTGAGACAACAATGAGAGACCCCGACACGAAGGCGTAGGGGCGTGACCCTCTCGTTCACCCGAGTGAACTCCAACACTTGCCGACTGAGCTGGGGAGCAATAAGCAATGCGACCCCAGCTCTCTGCCTCTCCCCGTGGTGGACAACGCCAGAAAAATGAAGCGTCCAGCCTCTCTCCATGAGTTGGGTACCAGAACTCAAGCTGTGTGTGGAGGTGAGCCCGACTATCTCTAGTCGGTATCTCTCAACCTCCCGCACAAGATCAGGCTCCTTCCCCCCCTAGCGAGGTGACATTCCACATCCCAACAGCCAGGGGCTGTGAGCATGGACTGGGCCGCCGGGCCGCCCGACCTCGACCGCCACCCAATCCTCTCTGCACGCGACCCCCATGGCCCCCTCTGCAGGTGGTGAACCCACAGGAGGGCGGGCCCACATCACTCTTTCGGGCTGAGCCCGGCAGGGCCCCATGGGCTAAGGCACGACCACCAGGTGCTCCCGCACGAGCCCCAACCCCAGGCCTGGCTCCAGGGTGGGACCCCGGCTCCGCCATACCGGGCGACGTCTCGGTCCTTGATCTTTTACTGGTCATGGAGGTTCTGAACTGCCCTTAGTCTGACCCGTCACCTAGGACCTGTTTGCCTTGGGAGACCCTACAGGGAGCACAAAGCCCCCGACAACATAGCTCCTAGGATCATCCGGGTATGCAAACTCCCCCACCACGATAAGGTGGCAGCTAGAGGGGGATGTATATATTTACATTATATCTTAATCAAACATGCCCCAATCAATCTCATATTTGAATGTGAGGTGCAGACTGGCACTCACTATCACCTGACAATGTTTGATCCAGATCTGACCCAGATTGTGGATTTTTGTGGACATTTGAATTTAATATTGAAAAGCCTATTTGGTGTGCATTTTGCTACATATCTCAGTCTAAAGTGTGTCTGTCACTCTCATTTTTCTGTTTTGGATTTACCTAAACCACCAAAATTGGATGGAGGTTCCAATGTTATGCCTGTTTGTTTATCTTCCAGTCGGAAACCAAGTGTCAAAAAGCAATGACAGAGATAACAAGTGTTCTACGAAAATTATCTGAAAAAGAATTTAGAAACTGAAAAAGTTGAAAAAAAAAAAAACTGACAACACCACAAAAGACTTTGATTGAAAAGTCACTTCTAACAGGACTTTGAGGCTGTTTTGTTTGTTTGTTTGTTTTTTTTGTTGTTTTTTTTTGGGCCAAGATAAAATTTTGTGGAATTGGAAACTAGTTTTGGTGGAGGTTTGCACTCTACGAGCACAGTGCTCTCGTTATTGTGGCAGAGACTGTATTGTATTGCTTTACTGTTATTCTTACTTTTAAGTAAAATTTTGCTGTATGACCTCAGTGAATAAAAATTCACATTCGGGGATGTTATCTTCACACATTACACACACTGCGGCAGTTCTCAGCATCCAGTCAAGTACAAGGAGGATATGTAATACCGACCTCGCAGCCCCATAAAACGGTTCTTCCTGGGAACCGTACTTACTAATCTCATTAGAGTTCATACACCCACCACCTCAAGCACACTGTTTCCAGAGCTTGAGCTGGGGGAATGGTGGGGGGGGCACTTAGTGTCGCTTGCTTACTCTCCTCCCTTTGCTGTCATAATCCTGTTTGGTTAAAAATGTTGTGAAAAGATCACGTGGAACCCTTAAGTACAAAGCACTTCCTGAGTCTCCTGTGACAGGTTTTATCAAAGCATCACCGCTTCGTAACAGAGGACTCATAAAGGAGCCACCTTTGATCTATGAAGCTGCGCATGCATGCCCCACGTTTTATTCATTCACAACACAAACAGGTTTACTTGGATGTGAGTGTGGCAGAATGACCGTGTCGTGATTTTACAGGAGTGCTTCGACACTGGTAGCTGTAGGGCAGAGCCACTGATCCCAGGCCTGAACGTTTGAAATGGAAAAGATCAATCAAAAGCAAAAGGGTTACCAGATTGTATGAAATCTAATAATACGACTCTGCCCACACCGGTGGAACTATTGAACCTTTTCTCAACTTGCTGTTTCAATTAGACATCTCTTATCACTGACTCACCTGTATGAAATAACATAAGCTTAAAGATATCTGCAATCTTATATATTCTGTCCAGTATTATACAGTAAATATGTCCAATATCCTGAACAGGGCTGCTTAGGATGTAATCCTTTGCACAGTTTTGTCATTTTGAGCATGCATAAATACTGCCAAGTGAGAAATTTGAAGTTTTGTTGCACTGTCGTCTGCTGGAACATCAAACATTTCCTCTGCATCATCAGTGTGACAGATAGGCCGGTTTTGACAGTTATGACAGGCTCTGATTGCATGAAGATTTATTATTTTAGGGTAGAAATGGGTCTCATTTTTAGTCTTTTTTCACTGCAGGCATTAATTTGTTGCCAAGGAGACATTTTTAAAAGCAATGGTCCCTGAAGATAGTGTAATTACACCATCTCTTCTCCCGCAGAACAAAATAGTGCGCACTTCACTGAGCAGGCAAGATGGGAAACTGCCCGTCATTTTTTCCCTCCAATAAATTTAGTGATTTTTGGAAATACACCTTTTGGAATCTGCCATAATAGCATGGGAATTCACAGTTGTGCAGTTAGCTTTATGTAAATCCACGTTTAATGTGACCTTCTTTTCCTTTGATGGAGCAGGGATGAGTCACCAAAAGGGCGGCTGGAATTCCATTACCAACGAGGCTTTGGGTACGAGCGAAGAGTGAAAGAGAGGCAACACCCAGCGGAAATGAGTCTCAAAATAATTAGACTGACTCAGACTACAAAAATGTGAAAATGAGGTACTTCTGTAGGAGCGAATAATTATATTCATGACACTTTTTTGCCAGCTGATTAAAGAGACATGCCCAGCAGCTACATTCTCCCCCTTTTGTGAAATGTGCGTTTACTGACATTTGGCAGAAATTTAATGGTGCGTTTGATTTCACGAACAATAATAACTCTTCATCTCTATCCTCTGCGCTCATCACTTCAAGTTAATTTGACTCTTCTCACCTCACTAACTTCATATTGTTCCCTCGATCCTCAGAAATGCTGTCGACAGTGTCTGTCATGTTTCATTTATTTTGCTTTCATGGATAATGTTGAATACAGCAACAGTTCAGCACCTCGCAATCCGCTTTTCTTACCTCCTGCAGCTTCTGCTTTTCACATTTTAGGCCCAAGTGTGTTAGACCAAACTTATCAGCTCAGCATGGGCTGGTTAGAATAGACCGTGACTATCGGCTTGAAAAGAAACAGGCATAACTTCAGCCTGTAAGCTGTCCGGGTCTTTCACATTAGTATGACGCCACCTTATAAAACCTTCAGCCAATTCACTGTTATGATATCTGTGACCACAAAATGCAGGAATACATTAAAAGGCATATATATTTTCCAAGACTGAAAAGTAATCAAGACGTATAGACCTATTTTGATGGACTACAAAACAGAGATAGAGTGCAGTAACCTGAGATTCTCATACCTCAGAGTCCAAGACAGGCAAAATTTGCGAGTCTGAAATGGCAGCAAAGGTCTGTAACATGGAATCAAAAAACACAGTAACCAGAGCAAGACCATCAAAATCACAGTAACTGGAATGCTAGAAAGCAGGGCAGAACCTAATACAATCTGGTAAGTAGGAGGCATTCTAACAGCAGTTATAAAGGACACTGAGCAATTAAACCTGAAAGTGCAGGGACACACAAACATGGAAGTCAAAAAGCCATAAGTTAAAATAACTACAGCGAACACAGAGAAAACTTCACAATAAGATCACAACTAATAAATACCATGAGAGGAAAATACCAAATGGCACAGAAAGAAAATCACCAGAAAATAACTCACAATGACTCTATAATACTTGACCAAAACTGCAAAACAGAACAAGAGCCAAATTGTAACCCATGACAAGACAGTAAAAGCAATGCAAATTAAGCAAAGGCAACCCTAAACAAATGGATCTGAAGTCACTTTTTAAAAACATCAAGAAGGTCCACAGATCTTTAATCCAAAGGAAGAACTACAACCTCATAGGCACAATCTCAGAGGCTGCAGTGAGGAACAGCTAGAAAAACTGTCATCAAAGAAACTCAAAATCCTGTTGATAATATATAGAGCAGCCGCAGTAACTCTATGATGTATGGAGGTGTCTGACCATGTAAGGCTCTAAATGTGATCAGAAAGATCTTAAACTGGATTCTGAATTAGGTTGGAAGCCAGTGTAGAGACTTTACAATAAGGGTAA
This sequence comes from Thalassophryne amazonica, assembly GCF_902500255.1. Taxonomy (NCBI): domain Eukaryota; kingdom Metazoa; phylum Chordata; class Actinopteri; order Batrachoidiformes; family Batrachoididae; genus Thalassophryne; species Thalassophryne amazonica. The sequence goes on from NC_047105.1 coordinate 9,174,957, forward strand.
TAAATATGGGAGTATTTTGAGAGGTTGCTGTCAAACAAGAATTTGTGATTATGGCGACTATTTGCGAGAAGATTAGAGAAATAAGTAGCTCTTGTGTCCTTAAACATATTGTTAAAATCAGTTAAAAGTTTTTAAATGTTGATGGTGAACTTGCAGACGAGTGCATTTCCACAGGCGATCAATTTTCTGGAAAAAAAAAAAAAACGCAGTCATTTGTTGTGGGGGGGTTAATCAGAGGGGCCAGTATGAATTTAGAAGGACCAACTGAGTAAAACTGAAAGGCAGCTTTCATTCAAGCAGTGTATTTGTGAGTCAGCACCACTGTATGGCATAAAAACATAAAAACAGTCAAAGGCAGCAGGAAGCTTTGCAGCAAAGAGGTGGTTTAGCAAGTGTGAGTTAACAACACGACACTGGGGTAAAACATCTGAACCCAAGTCAAATAAAACACAATTATGATAGGAAATAAAAAGGTTCTCAGTAAAAACAGAAACAATACTTAAAGCAACAGTAAAACAAGTTCCAGAATGTGCCCTCTGGAGTGATTAAAACCTGTAGTATATGATATTATAATATGAATATTAGAAACACCAATAAGCTTAAATCTAGAAATACAAAAATCTGTTTGTAAAGGAGTTGGTAAAACCACATGGACTGAAAATTCAATTACATTACAAAGGATTTATGCCTTCAAGTTTCACTATTAGTACAGTCAACAGCGGACACCATCAAAGCTCCTTGAAGCAGCGAAACAGGTAAAGTTGGTGTTTCTCTCTGAGTCTTTACTCTTATTTCATTTAGTGGTTGTTATTTTCAGTTCACTTCCTTGTGTATTTTACAGCATATATAGTATAAGTCACATTATTTTATCATTATTATTTTTAACCCATTTGTTTGACCTATTCAAAGGGGTAAAAAGGTCACATTCTTTCTATACAGTTTTTCATTGATTACTTGCTCATACAGCTGAAAGAACTTTAGCATTATGTTATATTTTTGCTAGTTTGGGAGGTCCTGCAATTTGTACTCCAGTGTGACTTATGTACAGAAAAATCACACATTTGTTATTCATTTATTCATTCATTCATTTTCTGATGCTTATGCAGGTCCAGGTCCAGGTGGCAGTAGACCAAGCAGCTCATCCCACACTTACCTATCCTCAGTCAAGTCCTCTAACTCTTCCTGGGGATTTCCGAAATGTTCCCCGGCCAGCTGTGAGATATAATCTTTCCGGGATGTCCTGGGTCTTTAACAGCGCCCCCTTCCATTTGGATGTGCCTGGAAGACCTCCCTAGGAATAAGACCAGGAGGCATCTTCAGCAGAAGTGGCTGCTTTTGATGTGAAAAAGCAGCGGCTCTACTCTGAATCCATCCCGGATAGTTGAGCTTCTTACCATGTCCTAGAGTGTAAGCCCAGATACCTGACAGAGGATTCTCACTTCTGCCTCTTGCATCCATGACCTCATTCTTTCGGTCATTATCAAAAGTTCATCACCATAGGTGAGGATAGGAGTGTACAACCCTGGCAATAATTATGGAATCACCGGCCTCGGAGGATGTTCATTCAGTTGTTTAATTTTGTAGAAAAAAAGCAGATCACAGACATAACACAAAACTAAAGTCATTTCAAATGGCAACTTTCTGGCTTTAAGAAACACTATAAGAAATCAGGAAAAAAACAAAAATTGTGGCAGTCAGTAATGGTTACGTTTTTAGACCAAGCAGAGGGGAAAAAAATATGGACTCACTCAATTCTGAGGAATAAATTATGGAATCATCCTGTAAATTTTCATCCCCAAAACTAACACTTGCATCAAATCAGATCTGCTCGTAAGTCTGCATCTAAAAAGGAGTGATCACACCTTGGAGAGCTGCTGCACCAAGTGGACTGACATGAATCATGGCTCCAACACGAGAGATGTCAATTGAAACAAAGGAGATGATTATCAAACTCTTAAAAGAGGGTAAATCATAACGCAATGTTGCAAAAGATGTTGGTTGTTCACAGTCAGCTGTGTCTAAACTCTGGACCAAATACAAACAACATGGGAAGGTTGTTAAAGGCAAACATACTGGTAGACCAAGGAAGACATCAAAGCGTCAAGACAGAAAACTTAAAGCAATATGTCTCAAAAATCGAAAATGCACAACAATGAGGAACGAATGGGAGGAAACTGGAGTCAACGTCTGTGACCAAACTGTAAGAAACCACCTAAAGGAAATGGGGTTTACATACAGAAAAGCTAAACGAAAGCCATCATTAACACCTAAACAGAAAAAAAACAAGGTTACAATGGGCTAAGGAAAAGCAATTGTGGACTGTGGATGACTGGATGAAAGTCATATTCAGTGATGAATCTCGAATCTGCATTGGGCAAGGTGATGATGCTGGAACCTTTGTTTGGTGCCGTTCCAATGAGATTTATAAAGATGACTGCCTGAAGAGAACATGTAAATTTCCACAGTCATTGATGATATGGGGCTGCATGTCAGGTAAAGGCACTGGGGAGATGGCTGTCATTACATCATCAATAAATGCACAAGTTTACATTGATATTTTGGACACTTTTCTTATCCCATCAATTGAAAGGATGTTTGGGGATGATGAAATCATTTTTCAAGATGATAATGCATCTTGCCATAGAGCAAAACCTGTGAAAACATTCCTTGCAAAAAGACACATAGGGTCAATGTCATGGCCTGCAAATAGTCCGGATCTTAATCCAACTGAAAATCTTTGGTGGAAGTTGAAGAAAATGGTCCATGACAAGGCTCCAACCTGCAAAGCTGATCTGGCAACAGCAATCAGAGAAAGTTGGAGCCAGATTGATGAAGAGTACTGTTTGTCACTCATTAAGTCCATGCCTCACAGACTGCAAGCTGTTATAAAAGCCAGAGGTGGTGCAACAAAATACTAGTGATGTGTTGGAGCGTTCTTTTGTTTTTCATGATTCCATAATTTTTTCCTCAGAACTGAGTGATTCCATATTTTTTTTTCCCTCTGCTTGGTCTAAAAAAGTAACCGTTACTGACTGCCACAATTTTTTTTTCCTGATTTCTTATAGTGTTTCTTAAAGCCAGAAAGTTGCCATTTGAAATGACTTTAGTTTTGTGTCATGTCTGTGATCTGCTTTTTTTCTACAAAATTAAACAACTGAATGAACATCCTCCGAGGCCGGGGATTCCATAATTTTTGCCAGGGGTTGTATAATAGTATTTGAAGTGCGCACGCTGATTAAAAATGGATCAGAAATGTCCACACATTTACAGCACAAAGTTGATAAAAGAGGAAATTGTTCAGCTTACCTTTGATTTGGAGGTGATGATTGGAGAAAGAAAAGCTTGTTGAGAGTCAAATTAGTCCAGAACAAAGCAAAATCCAGAGACGGACAACTTAACTTTAAAAGTGTCACGCACGTCACTGCATGACATGGAGTTACAGCTGTGCAGCTGCATAAATAAAGCTTTAAATTAATTATATAAGTCAATCATCATGTATTGTAAATTTATGTAAATTTGATAGCTTAACTATTTTTATATTTAAATGTATATTTATATTTATTTGATAGCACCTGTACCTGGATGTGTTGCTGTATGTGATTAAATGATTTAAAAAAATGTTCAGTTTCATTTTATTAATTTATATCGCGTCATCTCACGACAGAGTCGCCCCAAGGCACTTCACATAACACACAATTCATAACAACACAAAGTAAATTAAAATCAAAATTAAAATCAAAAAGGGCACAATAAAAAGGTAAAACACAGTAGAATAAAAAGAATTTACAAGGCAAACGTAAAAACTGAATAAATGAATATGGCATTAGAGAACATTCTGCACTAATTGAAGACCCCTAGTGCTGGACTTGGGTAGACCAGAAAATAAAGCATTGAAATGATCCAATCTAGAAGAGAAAAATGCATGTATGTAGTTTTGAGACTCAAAATCTCTCAATCACCCTTCATATATATATCTATAGATATATTTACATACGTATCTATATATTTATATAGGTATATAACAGAAATAAAGGTACTTGAGTACCAAAGTCACATTGTTTCTCAGTTTTGTGTGGAGAGTATTATACTTGGAATTGAATTACAGCAGGAAACGTACCTCTGAGGATGCATCATACAGCTGTGTCCGCCTAAAGGACTATGACCAGCGCAATGGAGTCGGCCATATAAACATAAGCATTTGGTACACCCCCTCATTCTGTCAGATCTTCTCCTTGTAGTAACGCTTACGTATTAGAGCATTGTTTGTCACTGTCATATTTTCAGAGCTTCAGTTTAAGGGAGCATCCATGTGGAGTCGACACTCATACATTTTTCATGAATACCAAGTGGAGTCCCTTTGAAAGACTGCATTGTATAGTCATCATCACAGTTTGGATTCTGTGCCTATGATATGTGGTGCAGGGGAGAAAATTGTATTGCCCCTGATAAAGGCCACAGAAGATGAATAACTCTGACAGAAGTAGAACCTTTCAAAGTATGGCAGATTAATTAGAATAACTACAACCAAGTCCTCAAACTTACAAACTTATGAGCCACAGATGAAGGGCCTTTCTTGGTGGTTCTTCTTCCTTTTAAACAGAATGACTTCCCTTCTCTTAGTGGTGTAGTTTGAATGAAACCCCTACTGACAGCCCGGATTGTAACATTTCGCAGTAGAAGCTATAGCTGAACAAATGCCATCAGTCTGTGCAAGATGACGGCATGCATCTGAGCTGAGTGTGACATATATACAACAGAAGAAAGTGAACATATGAGGGCACTCGCTCAGACACTGACAGCAACACATGCAACAACATATAGGCTGAACTAGATAGAATAACTGATAAATACTTCACATGGTGATACAAGCACCAAATCCAGCACAAATTCTCCTTAGACATTGCTCTTTTGAAAAAAATGATGGACCACTTAAATTTTCAATAGGTGGCCACGTAGGGGTCAGTTGAAGAATTACACAGGGGTTAAAATATAAAAATGCTCCAGTCATATTGAAAACTATACCACATTATTTGTCTGATCATAAAGATTCCAAAAAGGTATAGTTCGGACTATCTACGACTTTGGATGCTGTAGCTCCTCTGAAAAAGAGAGCTTTAAATCAGAAGTGCCTGACTTATAGTTAGGGCTGGATCAGGTGACCCTGAACCATCCCTTAGTTATGCTGCTATAGACTTAGACTGCTGGGGGGTTCCCATGATGCACTGAGTGTTTCTTTCTCTTTTTGCTCTGTATGCACCACTCTGCATTTAATCATTAGTGATTGATCTCTGCTCCCCTCCACAGCATGTCTTTTTCCTGGTTCTCTCCCTCAGCCCCAACCAGTCCCAGCAGAAGACTGCCCCTCCCTGAGCCTGGTTCTGCTGGAGGTTTCTTCCTGTTAAAGGGAGTTTTTCCTTCCCACTGTCGCCAAGTGCTTGGTCGTTTTGACCATTGGGGTTTTTACGTAATTACTGTATGGCCTTGCCTTACAATATAAAGCGCCTTGGGGCAACTGTTTGTTGTGATTTGGCGCTATATAAATAAAATTGATTGAATTGATTGATTGATTGAATGTTATGGAGTTATGGGGTAAAAACCATAAGAATGGTGACAAAGGTCAATTTCAGTTTGTACAGGGGTCAAAAGTTAAAGTTGCTCAAATTTTAGTAAAAAAAAATTGCAAATTGTTGGTTGAGCTACTCGGATTAATACATGGAATAGTTTTGACTGATGAATGTTTGGTCTCTAAAGTAAAGGTCAAATAATGTTGATGTCCATTGGATTCTATGACATGTGACATATGTTACCCCGTAATGTGATAACTAAGCATGATACATGGTGCAAACTATTACTGTTTGAAATGCTGTTAACTCAACCAATATTTTGCGTCACCTTTGAACAAAATTGGAACAGCTCTAACTTTTTTTTCATAACTTTATTTATAACTTTTCATTTCACAACAAACAACAAGCAAAAATGAATAACACATTCAGCAACCACCCTGTCGAAACCCTCCCTCCCACAAAAAATGTTAAATAAATAAGTACAATAAATAAAGATAAAAATAAATAAAATAAACAATAAGAAATAAACTGGCAAATTAAACAACGGGGGGAAAAAGGGCGAGACCTGCTCTATCATATCATCACCATTTGAACGATCATGCGGGTGTTTGTGGAAGGCTTCTTGCTTGCCTCTACTGGTGGTTGGCTCTCACTGCAGTATTGTATCACTTCCTGTTCCGGAGCACAGCAGTGTTTTTCTGTATCTGTTAGCTGTTTAATCTGCGCAGTTAGATTGATCTAGTTAACTAGATAACGATTTGTTTCTCAGTGTAATCTTTACGTGCCTTAACTAAAGCACTCCTTCTGCTGAATCACCTCTAAATTATTTACACATTATTCACTTTGCGTGTTTTTAGGAATCCGCTAGCTTAGCGCAGCTACTAGCTCTTAGCCGATGTAGCATGGCTGCTTCTCCTGTCTGTCCTGCACTTTTCTACGCTGGGTGTGAAATGTTTAGTTATTCCTCGGCCTCCTTTAGCAGTAATGGTACTTGTAATAAGTGTAGCTTATTCGTAGCTTTGGAGGCCAGGCTGGGCGAATTGGAGACTCGGCTCCGCACCGTGGAAAATTCTACAGCTAGCCAGGCCCCTGTAGTCGGTGCGGACCAAGGTAGCTTAGCCGCCGTTAGTTCCCTTCCAGCAGATCCCGAGCAGCCGGGAAAGCAGGCCGACTGGGTGACTGCGAGGAGGAAGCGTAGCCCTAAACAGAAGCCCCGTGTACACCGCCAACCCATTCACATTTCTAACCATTTTTCCCCACTCGGCGACACACCCGCCGAGGATCAAACTCTGGTTATTGGCGACTCTGTTTTGAGAAATGTGAAGTTAGCGACACCAGCAACCATATTCAATTGTCTTCTGGGGGCCAGAGCAGGCGACATTGAAGGAAATTTGAAACTGCTGGCTAAGGCTAAGCGTAAATTTGGTAAGATTGTAATTCACGTCGGCAGTAATGACACCCGGTTACGCCAATCGGAGGTCACTAAAATTAACATTGAATCGGTGTGTAACTTTGCAAAAACAATGTCGGACTCTGTAGTTTTCTCTGGGCCCCTCCCCAATCGGACCGGGAGTGACATGTTTAGCCGCATGTTCTCCTTGAATTGCTGGCTGTCTGTGTGGTGTCCAAAAAATGAGGTGGGCTTCATAGATAATTGGCAAATCTTCTGGGGAAAACCTGCTCTTGTTAGGAGAGACGGCATCCATCCCACTTTGGATGGAGCAGCTCTCATTTCTAGAAATCTGGCCAATTTTCTTAAATCCTCCAAACCGTGACTATCTAGGGTTGGGACCAGGAAGCAGAGTTGTAGTCTTACACACCTCTCTGCAGCTTCTCTCCCCCTGCCATCCCCTCATTGCCCCATCCCCGTAGAGACGGTGCCTGCTCCCAGACTACCAATAACCAGCAAAAATCTATTTAAGCATAAAAATTCAAAAAGAAAAAATAATATAGCACCTTCAACTGCACCACAGACTAAAACAGTTAAATGTGGTCTATTAAACATTAGGTCTCTCTCTTCTAAGTCCCTGTTAGTAAATGATATAATAATTGATCAATATATTGATTTATTCTGCCGTACAGAAACCTGGTTACAGCAGGATGAATATGTTAGTTTAAATGAGTCAACACCCCTGAGTCACACTAACTGCCAGAATGCTCGTAGCACGGGCCGAGGCGGAGGATTAGCAGCAATCTTCCATTCCAGCTTATTAATTAATCAAAAACCCAGACAGAGCTTTAATTCATTTGAAAGCTTGACTCTTAGTCTTGTCCATCCAAATTGGAAGTCCCAAAAACCAGTTTTATTTGTTATTATCTATCATCCACCTGGTCGTTACTGTGAGTTTCTCTGTGAATTTTCAGACCTTTTGTCTGACTTAATGCTTAGCTCAGATAAGATAATTATAGTGGGCAATTTTAACATCCACACAGATGCTGAGAATGACAGCCTCAACACTGCATTTAATCTATTATTAGACTCAAATGGCTTTGCTCATGTCTTGTTCTGACTTATGGTATGGAAATTGAAGACTTAACAGTATTCCCTGAAAACTCCCTGCTGTCTGATCATTTCTTAATAACATTTACATTTACTCTGATGGACTACCCAGCAGTGGGGAATAAGTTTCATTACACTAGAAGTCTTTCAGAAAGCACTGTAACTAGGTTTAAGGATATGATTCCTTCTTTATGTTCTCTAATGCCATATACCAACACAGTGCAGAGTAGCTGCCTAAACTCTGTAAGTGAGATAGAGTATCTCGTCAATAGTTTTACATCTTCATTGAAGACAACTTTGGATGCTTTAGCTCCTCTGAAAAAGAGAGCTTTAAATCAGAAGTGCCTGACTCCATGGTATAACTCACAAACTCGCAGCTTAAAGCAGATAACCCGTAAGTTGGAGAGGAAATGGCGTCTCACTAATTTAGACGCTCTTCACTTAGCCTGGAAAAAGAGTCTGTTGCTCTACAAAAAACCCTCCGTAAAGCTAGGGCATCTTACTACTCATCACTAATTGAAGGAAATAAGAACAACCCCAGGTTTCTTTTCAGCACTGTAGCCAGGCTGACAAAGAGTCAGAGCTCTATTGAGCCGAGTATTCCTTTAACTTTAACTAGTAATGACTTCATGACTTTCTTTGCTAATAAAATTTTAACTATTAGAGAAAAAATTACTCATAACCATCCCAAAGACGTATCGTTATCTTTGGCTGCTTTCAGTGATGCCGGTATTTGGTTAGACTCTTTCTCTCCGATTGTTCTGTCTGAGTTATTTTCATTAGTTACTTCATCCAAACCATCAACATGTCTATTAGACCCCATTCCTACCAGGCTGCTCAAGGAAGACCTACCATTAATTAATGCTTCAATCTTAAATATGATCAATCTATCTTTATTATTTGGCTATGTACCACAGGCTTTTAAGGTGGCAGTAATTAAACCATTACTTAAAAAGCCATCACTTGACCCAGCTATCTTAGCTAATTATAGGCCAATCTCCAACCTTCCTTTTCTCTCAAAAATTCTTGAAAGGGTAGTTGTAAAAAAGCTAACTGATCATCTGCAGAGGAATGGTCTATTTGAAGAGTTTCAGTCAGGTTTTAGAATTCATCATAGTACAGAAACAGCATTAGTGAAGGTTACAAATGATCTTCTTACGGCCTCAGACAGTGGACTCATCTCTCTGCTTGTTCTGTTAGACCTCAGTGCTGCTTTTGATACTGTTGACCATAAAATTTTATTACAGAGATTAGAGCATGCCATAGGTATTAAAGGCACTGCCCTGCGGTGGTTTGAATCATATTTATCTAATAGATTACAATTTGTTCATGTAAATGGGGAATCTTCTTCACAGACTAAGGTTAATTATGGAGTTCCACAAGGTTCTGTGCTAGGACCAATTTTATTCACTTTATACATGCTTCCCTTAGGCAGTATTATTAGACGGCATTGCTTAAATTTTCATTGTTACGCAGATGATACCCAGCTTTATCTATCCATGAAGCCAGAGGACACACACCAATTAGCTAAACTGCTGGATTGTCTTACAGACATAAAGACATGGATGACCTCTAATTTCCTGCTTTTAAACTCAGATAAAACTGAAGTTATTGTACTTGGCCCCACAAATCTTAGAAACATGGTGTCTAACCAGATCCTTACTCTGGATGGCATTACCCTGACTTCTAGTAATACTGTGAGAAATCTTGGAGTCATTTTTGATCAGGATATGTCATTCAATGCACATATTAAACAAATATGTAGGACTGCTTTTTTGCTTTCATTATTATCAGGTTGTCCTAAAAGTTCCCTGAAAAGCCTTCAGTTAATTCAAAATGCTGCAGCTAGAGTACTGACAGGGACTAGAAGGAGAGAGCATATCTCACCCATATTGGCCTCTCTTCATTGGCTTCCTGTTAATTCTAGAATAGAATTTAAAATTCTTCTTCTTACTTATAAGGTTTTGAATAATCAGGTCCCATCTTATCTTAGGGACCTCATAGTACCATATCACCCCAATAGAGCGCTTCGCTCTCAGACTGCAGGCTTACTTGTAGTTCCTAGGGTTTGTAAGAGTAGAATGGGAGGCAGAGCCTTCAGCTTTCAGGCTCCTCTCCTGTAAATGGTAAATGGTAATTGGACTGCATTTATATAGCGCTTTTCCATCTGCATCAGACGCTCAAAGCGCTTTACAATTATGCCTCACATTCACCCCGATGTCAGGGTGCTGCCATACAAGGCGCTCACTACACACCGGGAGCAATAGGGGATTAAAGGCCTTGCCCAAGGGCCCTTAGTAATTTTCCAGTCAGGTGGGGATTTGAACCCATGATCTTCTGGACTCAAGCCCAACACCTTAACCACTAGACCATCACCTCCCCTGTGCAACCAGCTCCCAATTCAGATCAGGGAGACAGACACCCTCTCTATTTTTAAGATTAGGCTTAAAACGTTCCTTTTTGCTAAAGCTTATAGTTAGGGCTGGATCACGTGACCATGAACCATCCCTTAGTTATGCTGCTATAGACTTAGACTGCTGGGGGGTTCTCATGATGCACTGAGTGTTTCTTTCTCTTTTTGCTCTGTATGCACCACTCTGCATTTAATCATTAGTGATTGATCTCTGCTCCCCTCCACAGCATGTCTTTTTCCTGGTTCTCTCCCTCAGCCCCAACCAGTCCCAGCAGAAGACTGCCCCTCCCTGAGCCTGGTTCTGCTGGAGGTTTCTTCCTGTTAAAAGGGAGTTTTTCCTTCCCACTGTTGCCAAGTGCTTGCTCACAGGGGGTCGTTTTGACCATTGGGGTTTTTTCCGTAATTATTGTATGGCCTTGCCTTACAATATAAGGCGCCTTGGGGCAACTGTTTGTTGTGATTTGGCGCTATATAAATAAAATTGATTTGATTTGATTTGATTTGATATCTGTATCACATCTTGTATTCTAACAAAAAGGAGGTATCAATTTGGTATATGTTTTTATATAGTCAAAAAAGGGAGACTAAACCACCCAGAACTTCTCAGGGCAATTAGTTCTGCAATATTTCAATTTTTCTAGCTGAAGCATAGCGAGCATTTCCTTAATCCAGCCATCAAATAGCGGAGGTTTAGCTCATTTCCACTGAAAAAGAATAAGTCTGCATGCCATTAAAGAGGCAAAAGATATAACACTTGCTTGTGACCTAGAAATAGAAATCTCAGGTGGGGGAACTCCAAAAATGCAGATATATGGAGAAGGTGTCACTTTTTTCCGATACATATATGAAATGACATCACAAATGTTATTCCAGAACCCTTTCAGTGATTGACAATGCCAGAACATGTGTCCCGTAGTAGCTGGAACCTGATGACACCTTAAACACGCCGGATTGACATTGGAATAAATTTTTGAAAGTTTGTCATTCGAGTAATGAAGGCAATGCAATACTTTGAACTGAATCAGACATTGTCTAATGCAGACAGAGGAAGTATGGATACATTTCAAACAACTTTGCCAGGTCAGACTGGAGAGCACAATGTATAAATCCTTTTCCCATGCTAATTTGGTTTTATTCCAGGAGGGTGGGTGAATATTCTGAATCAGATTTCTAGAAAGGAGAGCTTCTCCATCCAAAGTGGGATGGATGCCGTCTCTCCTAACAAGACCAGGTTTTCCCCAGAAGTCCGACATTGTTTTTGCAAAGTTACACACCGATTTAATGTTAATTTTAGTGACCTCCGATTGACGTAACCGGGTGTCATTACTGCCGACGTGAATTACAATCTTACCAAATTTACGCTTAGCCTTAGCCAGCAGTTTCAAATTTCCTTCAATGTCGCCTGCTCTGGCCCCCGGAAGACAATTGATTATGGTTGCTGGTGTCGCTAACTTCACATTTCTCAAAACAGAGTCGCCAATAACCAGAGTTTGGTCCTCGGCGGGTGTGTCGTCGAGTGGGGAAAAACGGTTAGAGATGTGAACAGGTTGGCGGTGTACACGGGGCTTCTGTTTAGGGCTACGCTTCCTCCTCACAGTCACCCAGTCGGCCTGCTTTCCTGGCTGCTCGGGATCTGCCAGGGGGTAACTAACGGCGGCTAAGCTACCTTGGTCCGCACCGACTACAGGGGCCTGGCTAGCTGTAGAATTTTCCACGGTGCGGAGCCGAGTCTCCAATTCGCCCAGCCTGGCCTCCAAAGCTACGAATAAGCTACACTTATTACAAGTACCATTACTGCTAAAGGAGGCCGAGGAATAACTAAACATTTCACACCCAGAGCAGAAAAGTGCGGGAGAGACAGGAGAAGCCGCCGTGCTAAATTGGCTAAGAGCTAGTAGCTACGCTAAGCTAGCGGATTCCTAAAAACACGCAAAGTGAATAATGTGTAAATAATTTAGAGGTGATTCAGCAGAAGGAGTGCTTTAGTTAAGGCACGTAAAGATTATACTGGGAAACAAATCGTAATCTAGATAACTAGATCAATCTAACTGCGCAGATTAAACAGCTAACAGATACAGAAAAACACTGCTGTGCTCCGGAACAGAAAGTGATACAATACCGCAGTGAGAGCCGCAGTGAGAGCAAACCATATTTTTAAAGAGTGCTTGAGAAATGGGTTAGGGATCTGAGGTTGTGGACCCGTAGGAATCGCAGAACTTAATAAAGAAATAGGATAAATTCCTGGGTTGCCAAGCAGCTCCATCTTGGCCCAAACTGGGCCCTGACTACTGCCCCACGTGGATATCCAGTATATTATTTTACTTATATTTGCAGCCCAATAGTACTTTTAGAAACAGGGCAAGCCCAGACCTCCTGCTGGTTTGGGCACCTCCAAAAACATTTTCTTCATTCTTGGGGCAGAATTGTTCCATATAAAAGTTGAAATCATGGTGTCTATCTCCTTAAACATAGACTTGGGTAAAAAAAAAAAAAATGGAACCATTTGAAATAAATACAGAAAACGTGGTAAGACTGTCATCTTAACTGTATTCACTCTTCCGGCGGGTAAGTGGGTAGTGGGTAGTGCAGACCATCGTGACAAATCTTGCTTGGTGCATTCTAATAAGTTTTTTAAAATTATATTAAATTATAAGATCTTTGTACATGTGTGTAACTTTGATTCCTAAATATGTGAATTGTTCACATGTTGTAAAATGACTGTCTCCCTAATATAAAACCTGATTGATCTGGGTCAATTATTTTAGGCATCACTGGTTCAAGACGCTGGGACATAATTTTTGTGAGAATTTTGTAATCACAACAAAGCAGACTTATTGGCCGATAAGAGTTACATTCTCGAGGGTCCTTACTTTTCTTAGGCAATACAATGATAGTAGCTTGATTCATAGTGTCAGGTAATTTATGCACGGTAAGAATTTCTTTGAAAAGTTTACACAGAAAAGGGGATAGTTTAGCTGAAAAAGTTTTATAAAATTCGACTGGCAATCCATCTGGACCAGGTGATTTGCCATTTTGCAAAGAGTTTATGGCATGTGTTATTTCTTCACTTCAGATTTTGGCATCCATGATAGTCTGATCTTCGGGACTGATCTTCGGGATTTTGAGTTTTTCAAAGAAGGTCTGAATTTCACATGGATTGGTAGAATCTTGAGATGTATAAAGATTAGCATAAAACTCTTTAAATTGCTCATTTATAGTTGTGGGGTTGGAAGACAGTCCCTGCGCCGTGCGAATTTCAGTTATTGTTTGATCAGCCGAGATTTGTCTGAATTGGTGAGATAATAATCTACCAGCCCTATCTCCATGCTCGTAGTAGGTTTGCTTTGTTTTCAATAATAATCTTTCATCTTGTTCAATGGAGAGATTGTTAAATTCGGATTGAAGGACCAGTCGTTCTTTATACAAATCTGGATTTGAAGAGGTGGCATAATTGCTATCTAACCATTTAATTTGCTGAGATAAATCAGTGAGGTGATGACTACATTTTTTTTTCCTATGAGCTGCATATGAGATTATTTGCCACCTGAGGTAGGCTTTAAGTGCATCCCAGATAGTGGCACAACACATACCCGGCGTACTGTTAGTATTGATAAAGAAGTCAATTTTGTCTGAGATATAGTCTCGAAATCGTTTATAAGATAGCAACGAAGGGTCTAAATGCCATGGGCGTCAATTTAGAACACTATCCGAGAAAGTCATATCTAACTGTACAGGGGAATGATCAGATGTTGACAGTTAGTAACGAAAGAGAGAAGTCTATTATCAATCAAAAAGAAGTCTATCCTTGAGTATGAATGGTGTACTGGTGAAAAAAATGAAAATTGTCTAGATACAGGGTTATCCTTTCTCCAGGGGTCTAATAGTTTATAAGAGTCCATGAATGAAAGAACTATATTAGTAGATTTGGATATTCTGTTTGCAAATTTAGGATTTGATCTGTCCAATTTTGGCTCAAGCACCAAATTAAAATCTCCCCCTAGAATAAGATGGGAAGTGTTAGGATCTGGAATATTGCTAAAGATGTTGGAAAAAACTGTGGATCATCCCATGTATATTGATCAACGCTACTTCCGTGCCAAACAGCCTCCCCACGATGATGACATATCTACCTTTAGTGTCGGATATAATTTTAGTCAATACAAAGGGGACCCCCTTTCGTATAAGAATGGCAGCACCTCTAGATCTATCACCATACTCGGAGTGGTAAATTTGACTTATCCAGCCTCTTTTCAATTTTGAGTGTTCATTGTTACGGAGGTGAGTCTCCTTAAAAAAAAATTATTTCAGGCCCTAAGGATTTCAGATGTGCAAAGATTCTGCTACGTTTTATGGGATGATGCAGTCCTTTGACATTCCAGCTGATAAAGCGTGTTGAGCCAGAAGAAAGTACAGTGGGCCTATTCATCTGTTAAGACAATTGACAGTATATAGATATTTTGATAACAACATGGAGCAGAGAAAAAAGAAAAAATACTTTGCAAAAACCAACACCCCCCCTCCATAAACACACACCCCCTTGTGCTGACCCCACTAAAACAACAGAAGGTCGCACCTATACTCCTACCTCCAATGGTGAAAAAAAGCACAAAAAGTGCTCGGGTTTATCTCTGTCACACTCACGTTATACGCTGAACACTGCAGAACAACAAATATAAAAGAAATATAAGGGCACCTGGCTATATATTGCTGGAAGAGAGAGAGAAAAAAAAAAAGAAAATAAAACTGCCCTCTTTTAAATCCTGGCGTAAGGAATTTAAAAGCTCACGTTTAAACGTCTCGGTGTCCATTGCTGATGTGGCCGGGACTGACTGTTCCTTCACTGGAGAAACCTTTTCAATGGGGGCCGCGGCTGCAGTAGGAGATGTAGGCCTCGTTGGTAAAAGAGTAGTTTGTCGCGTTCTGGATTGTTTACCAGCCATTTTCCGGATTTGTCCCCTGACAGTTACAGTTCGGATTAATCCTTGATAAGTTTTCTCTGACGCTTGTGCCCCAAAAATATAATTATTAAAAAAGCTGCTCCGCAGTGCTCAACAGACATGTCTTACTCCATTGCGTGCTCCACAGCCCCCCCCCCGGAACAACTCTAACTTTTAACCCCTGTACAAACTGAAACTGAACTTTGTCACCATTCTTGTTGTTTTTACCCCATAACTCTAGAAAATTCAGTCATAGATAGTCCAAACTATACCTTTTTTGAATTGTTATGATCAGACAAATAAGGTGGTATAGCTTTCAACATGATTGGACCTTTTTTAAATTTTGACCCCTATGTAATTCTTCAATTCACCCCTACCTGGCTGCCTCTTAAATATCCAAATGGCCAGTCAGTTGTTTCAAAAGAGCAATGTCTAAGATGTATTTTTGCCAAATTTGGTGTTTGTATCACCATTTGCAGGATTCCTCTGTAAATATTCTGTTATCTGCTGCACTACATAAAGATAAGATAAGATAAAATAAGATAAGATAAGATAAACTTTATTGACCTCACAGTGGAGAAATTCACATGTTACGTCAACTCTTAAAAAACACACAAGATGGGTGCAAGTAGAGGAAAATGTGCATCAAACAGCGTGTGCAAGGATATGCAATAATAAAAGAGAAAAGAGTGTGCCAATTAAATAGAAAATGAAAAAAATAAACAATTTCAAGGAGACAGGGACAAAGCCTGGTTACCATAGGGACACTGTACCAGTTTGGAACATATTCTACTTCATTACAGCAACCTGGATATGACACTGAAGGTGGCTTAAGGTCAAATTAGAAGCTGTGTTTTGTTTATATGCCCACATGTGACTTCCTATCCATGTGTAATCGTAACCATAATTGTGACCTTCAAGGTCATTACAGCTCCAGTGTAATGTGTATAGTATATTGTGAAACCACACGTGACTTCCTATTCGTGTCTAGTTGTAATGATCGATCGATCCTGTCTGATTCTCAACTTACAACCCTTAGAAAGTTATCCATTTGCATGGGCAAAAAGTTTGACTTTGTGATATGATGTTGACATTTGACCCCTGAATCTGCAAAGTTAACCGGTTGAACCTTGGGTGGGACTTAACCAATGCACAAAATATGGCTAAAATTCATCAATTAGATTTTGAGATATTCTATCAAAGGATAGACAAACACACACAGACATTGGTGAAAGCAACCATGATGACTGTCGGTGGGCCAAAATATAGAGATATTTGACTGAAATGGGTGAGGAGGGGTATTGGACAGTTGGGGAAGATTTTCTTGCCTTGAACTACCCATCCTTTACTCCTATAGGTTCTGATGCATCTGCAAGCAGGGGACGCTTAATTAACTTCATCTTGTTCGCCTCTGAGCTCAACTTTTTCTCTTTCTTTTTTTTAAACAAGGCTTTCCCACAAAATGTCAAAAATATAATTATATGGTACACTTATTCCTGACAATTCAATTATCATCAAACATAAAAGGTATTAATTTCCCAAATTGCACATTTTCAAAGGCTCAGTTGGTTCAATAGTACAGATCATGAAAAAACCTGCCAAATTAAGACCCGAAGAGTCGTAGCTGTCAGCAAAATATTAGAAAAAAAGTTCTCAGGTTTACAGTGTACAGGCTTTGAGAGCTGTTCAAGGTAGATAGCATTCTCACCTCAGATCAGTTGCATAAATGTCAGATGAGTTACGGAAAACCTCCTTCCTCAGCATGATGAGCAAAGATTTGATTTCCTGCTACATGGATCTGCAAGATGGTGATAAACATGTCTCCTTGGAGCTATTCACGGCAGTCCTTACCCTTGTCCTTATGGTGGAAAATTTAAGAGGAGCAAGGAGAACGAGCAACCCAGCTCAAGTAAACATGTCAAACCGGATTGGGTTTTAGGTTTAGTTATGCGCTTCATCATCACATTCTCATTGGGGGGCATCAGACTGTTACACTGTACTGGAGTCTGTTGGTGTCGCAGTGCAGGTGGATCTGTGGCATTGGGGGTGGATACCAGCCTTTAGACCAGGGTTTCAAATCCAAACTGTCTGTTTCCTTGGACTACACACTTCACTGACATTGTCCCAGTCCCCTGGGGTGGGAATAACCCATGATGGACTAGCATTCATCTTAGAACAATACGTGGTGCTAAGACTGTTTTAAGACTATATAAAATGCTTATTAACATTATTACATCTTCAGATGCAGATGTTTTATCACTCAGTGGTCGCCAGCTTCATGTTGTATGCTGTAGTGTGCTGGGGCAGCAGGTTGAAGGCAGCTGACATGAACAAACTCAACAAGCTTATCAGAACAGATGGCTCTGTCCTAGGGGTGGAACTGGAGACTGTGATGGAAGTGTCGGAGAGGAGGACTTTGAGGAAACTCCTCACCATCCATGACAACACCTCCCACCCCTTGCATGCTGCACTGATGTCCTGTCAGAGCACCTTCAGCCAAAGACTGAGGCCACCGAGGTGCACCACAGAACGCCACAGGAGGTCCTTCCTACCTGTGACAATCAGACTGTATAACTCCTCCACCTTCTGCAGAATGAATACATAATGATCAGAGTTTTTCAGATACTCAGAGCTATGTGCAATACTGTCGATATCTTGTGCAAGTGTCTTCAGTCATTTTAGATAAACATGTTGTCCTCAATTTCACTGTAAAAAAAAGCAATGTTTACTGTTTATTGCAAAACAATTTCCTTCAGGATTAATAAAGTTCTCCTTAATCGTATTCTTATTCTTAGTAATAGCAACATAAATGCATTACGTGCTGCACTTTATTAAAACATCGAAATAGATCCTTGTCATTTGATTGGTGGACTGTATGTAACGTGGTATTGATTATTTGTCCCATTGTACAGAAAAATAGTCAACTGTGTGATTTAAATTATTTTTCATGTAACTGTGTTAATTTTACTCTTCCAGACGTTTTGCTCCACTGAATTACTCTGCCACCTTTTTGTTAAAATACATTAATTATATGAAGAAATGATTTAGGTGTCATATAAAACAAATAATGAATGTTTCCATTTATGCAATTGAAATCATTCATTTTTTTAATAATAAGGCACTGCCTCTGCTTCAGTTTAACTAGCTGCAAAAAAGCAGTTAAATGTTAATAAATGTTTTGTTAACTTCTAATAAATGAATAATTAATTGTGTTAATCTTAATAAAGCAACAAAAAGGTTTAGTCAAGGTAAAACACTGGTTTAATACATTGTGAAATAAAAAGATGAGAAAACGTAAAAGTCAAGGCACCTGTTTGACCAACACATTTGTGTGTACTGAACTAAACAACATAGCATGGGCGCAATTTGGTGGGGGATGGGGGGCATGCCCCCCCCCACCTTTTCAACCAGGGGGGACAGAATATGGTATGCCCCCCCACCTTCTGACATATATGTGTGTACTTGAAACATTCTATGTCAGTTTTATGTGCAAAACCATGTCAGAATAGTATCTTTGTTTCTGCAAGTTTGTATTTTTAGCAGCATTGACTTGTTTACAACACCTGTTTCTTGTTTGACACATTCTGAATTTTCTGGGACTGCATTTGCCCAGATTTGAAACCAAAAATAGTTGCCTCTAGGGACTAGTGTCTACACATAAGTATAAATGGACCATATGCTAATTTACTCAATTCTGAAAGTTAGAAAAGGAAATCAGAAAAGCTATCTGGGACCTCAGAAAGCCCATCTGCAATTATTGCTTGATCTCCAAAATCAGTCTTTGCAAGCGAAATTATGTTCAGTATGAGTGTTGTCATTAGTTCCACTTCAAAAATTAAATTCATGATAAGTAATTTATCCTAAACTTATGATCTGTTGTTTTTTCAAACTTATGCAAAAACAAATCTTGAGGAAAAAAATACAGTATGCGATAGTTAATAATTATTAAGAGCCTGTTCTTTCATATTTATGAATACATTTTACCACATTGCAGTTGTTTTTTAATGAAAACTCAACCTATCATTCTTTTTGAGTTCTACACATGTGGTGATTCCTTATTTACACCAGGATGTTAATAAAATCAATGCTGGCTATTCTCAGAATAAAGTACTTATATCCACAGTTTCAAATTGTATAAGTCAAATGGTGTCCACTTTATGGTCTTCTCAAAACATTAAAATGATTGTTTTGGATGCTCAGAATGCATCTGAGCTTATCGAGAAACCGTTGGCTTCTGGGGGCCTAAAGCGGCCCCCAAACCCCTGGCCTATGGGCTTCGGCCATGTGGGTCTCGCACTTTGTTTTGTTCAGTGTAGGGGCAGCACGGTGGCTTGGTGGTTAGCACTGTTGCATCACAGCGAGAAGGTCATGGGTTCAATTCCCGTGTCCTTTCTGTGTGGAGTTTGCATGTTCTCCCCATGTTTGCATGGGTTTCCTCCGGGTGCTGCAGTTTCCTCCCACATCCAAAGACATGCGGGTTAGGTGGATTGGAATCTTTAAATTGTCCGTAGGTGTGTGTGGGTGTGTCTGTGTTTGTTTGTCTGTTTGTGGCCCTGCGACAGACTGGCGTCCTGTCCTGGGTGTACCCCGCCTTGTGCTCTATGGCTGCTGGGATGGGCTCCAGCCCCCCGTGACCCTTAAATGGAGAAAGCGGTAGAAGATGGATGGATGGATGGATGTTCAGTGTACTGTATTTATGCCATATATTTTAAAATAAAGCCTTGACTATAATAAAATAAGATATTTTACCTAATAGTTGTCAAAAATCTTGCATGAAATGTTTCACTATTTCCTACCTGTTGACTGGATGTTTTGTAAGACTTGATTTTAAATATTTGCATGTCCGTAGAGAAAATAATTTGGTAAAACGTTGAACAGCATTTTTCCCAGGTTGTGTATTGTTGTGTTTAGGTACACAGTAAAATCGCCAGTGTTAAATTAACACAGACAGTGAACACATGGTTCCACTCTGACCAGAGTAGGACCATATGTACACTGCCAGAGTTAATTTAACACTGTCAGTGTTAGTTTTACACTGGTGAGTTTACTGTGTGTGTGTGTGTGTGTGTGTGTGTGTGTGTGTGTGTGTGTGTGTGTGTGTGTGTGTGTGTGTGTGTGTGTGTGTGTGTGTGAGAGAGAGAGAGCTGTTAACCCCCAAAACGTGAATCAGCTGCAAATCATGAATTGCAAAACGTGAATACTGAAAAAATATGTCTCGAGACGTGAATGCACATCTCGCATCGCAAAATGTGAATTCCTTCACGATTTGGTGTATGTGCTTGGCTGAGGAGCCAATGGTGCAAAGCTACCATCTGTGGGATTACGACTGCGTGCCCATCACGGTGCTTCGCGCCACCCCTCGACTCACGCGCGCATTAGACTCTTTCATGTTCCCTATTAGTAGGTGAACAATCCAATGCTTGGTGAATTCTACTTCATAATGATACTAAGAGTTGACATTGAAGGATCAAGAAGTGACGTCGTTATGAACGCTTGGCCGCCACAAGCCAGTTATCCCTGTGGTAACTTTTCTGACACTTCAAACTTAAAAGGCAAAAAGTCAGAATGATCACGAGGCCCCGCTTTCATGGTCTGTAGTCAAACTGAAAATCAAGATCAAACGAGGTTTTGCTCCTCTGCTCCACGGGAGGTTTCTGTCCTCCCTGAGTTTGACACCTGCGTTACCGTTTGACAGGTGTACTGCCTCAGTGAAACTCCCGGGTCAGAGATCGCCACTCAGGGATCGCCCCCCTGCCTCACCGGGTGTAGTAACCCCCCCAGCCCCCCACACTTTTTGTTTTTGCAGAGACAGGGTTTGCAATCTAGAGTTCTTGAAGTAATTGATCCATAAACTCAAATCCAGAAACTACTTAAACTACTTAGGTTTGTGATTTATTTTTTGAGACCTGTGTTCACGGTTTGCGTCATATTTTATTTTATTCACAGTTTGCAGCAAAAGTATTAACAGTTTGTGTATATTCACGGTTTGTGTAATTTTTCATGAATGTTTTGCGGATCATTCACGATTTGCAACAGATTCACATTTTGGGGTCAACAGAGCTACTTTCTTTGTATGGCTTTTGTTTCCTCTATGAACAGTCTAATTATTTTTGATTAGTTATGTGGCAGTATTGAGGTCGGTGTTTGACTTGATTTTCTCCCAGAAGGTTTTCTGCCAGTGTTCTTCTAGAATTTTCAAAATCTAGTGTGCAGTTGATTTGACCCTGAATATTGTTCCAGGCCACAATCATTTTCTCCCAACGTTTGACTTGACCTTTAACATTCATTCAAGGATCACGGGAAGGGGGGGGGGGGCTATCCCAGCTGTCCTAGGGCGTGAGGCAGTGCACACCCTGGATAGGACGCCAGTCTGTCGCAGGGTCACTATAAACGGACAAACACTTTCACACACACATACACACACATGCACAGTCAATTTAGAGTCGAGATTTAAAGTCTAAACAGCATGGCAGCTCCTGAAGTGTGACTCTAAAATCATCCCATG
Source organism: Thalassophryne amazonica (assembly GCF_902500255.1). Taxonomy (NCBI): domain Eukaryota; kingdom Metazoa; phylum Chordata; class Actinopteri; order Batrachoidiformes; family Batrachoididae; genus Thalassophryne; species Thalassophryne amazonica. Next base: position 9,196,876 of record NC_047105.1, read on the forward strand.
GCCTCCAGTGGTTAGATGCAGTACAGAACATCATCCCTGTTGTTATGCAAGTCCATGTGAGATGAACAACAATCATTTTTTTCTCCACATTGTACTGCAGATATGCATTTTGCTGCTCCTCTTCTTCAAGCAGCAACAACTTTTCCTCCCATCTGCTGGTTTTTGTTGGTGCAGCCACCAAGTTAAAATGATCACTTCTACAGACAGACTGTTCATTTTCATGAAGCTGCACCTTAGGGATGATGTTTTGGCAGTTTGCAAGCACTTGTGATAAAAAGTGTGATATAATAAATTTGGTAGGTTTTATTTTATTTTAGTTTTTTTTTTTTTTGCACACCCCCACCCCACCCTTTATTTCTCAAAACATCCGCAAGACAATCTGGCACACATTACAATGAAAGTCTGCTCCTCCCAAGAACAGCGAACAGGTTGTTCTCCCAGTGATGCAAGACCCACATGCCTAAGTAGGTCCTACACAGGTCTTGAAGCCCTTTGGGTTGGAGCTTGAAGTGAAGTGAATGAGAGTCTAAAGAGCTTTTTATGCTTCGACTACTCCGGAACTCTGTGGCCACGTAATCACTTCACTGCAGTCGTGAACCTTTCAAAGTTCTCCGTCGGTGTTGGTGGGTGTCGCAATGCAATTCATTACTGGAACAGTAGGGGGCGCAACATTTTTCATGAAGATGGACTTTCTATGCCATGAAAGTTGTTGATGGCAAAACTGGAAAAGTGAGATTCCAGAAAATATGTAGTTAGTAGAGCAACCACAGACTCCTTGCAGTCTTTGCACAGTCTCCGCGCAGTCTCGGTGCAGTTTCCATTGTCTTGACATGTAGTAACAATCTTTGGAAGGTACACATCAGGTTACAGAGAGGTGCTCAGAAGGAGTTCACAACAATGCAGAGGGCTCTGCGTGGCTACAGAGTTGCAGATATGGAGTAGCATAAATTGGACTTGAGACTCCTCATTGATGAGACACTGGTCTACTGTAGGTCACTCCTCAGCCATGGCCAGTACCAATTTACATCTGAGTTGACTGCAGATGAAGTGCATTCATTGACTACATACATCATAGTGGCACAACTAGGCTTTCATTTTGAAGGCTCCTTCTAATGTGGCCTTCTTTCCCCCAAAAAACAAAGGCTACAGCAGATCTAGCCTTCACTACCCAAACAATCCTAAGTGTTAATATGCATTTTTTTTTCTAGACAAGATGATTGGTACATATTAAAAAACAAATTAAATAAAAAAAAAAGTGCTGGGATAATCCAAAATCCAAAGTGCAAAAAGTGTAGAGCAGCTTTTGAACCACATTCGACACATAAATGGTAAATGGACTGCATTTATACAGCGCTTTTCCATCTGCATCGGACGCTCAAAGTGCTTTACAATGATGCCTCACATTCACCCATACACACTCACACTGATGTCAGGGTGCTGCCATGCAAGGCGCTCACTACACTCCAGGAGCAACTAGGGGATTAAGGACCTTGCCCAAGGGCTCTTAGTGATTTTCCAGTCAGATTGAGGTTTGAACAGAAGATCCTCTGGACTCAAGCCCAACGCTTAACCACTCGACCATCACCCCCCCTAATTAAGCTGCATTCAGAACTAGAAAGGAGCACCACCATAAGCCAAGTTGTTCCCGTGCAAACAAATGCACTATGAATGCATGCACTATTTGCTTTACTGACAATTCCTTTTTTTAGAAGTGTGATCACTTGCACCGGTTGTTGCGTCATCCGGCACTGCTGTGCCAGAAGCTTTGCCGCTTGCTGCGCTGCTTTGTGCTCCTCGCTGTGAGGTGTGTTTCACAGTGCGAGGGGGAATAGAAAACTAAACACCTCTGATGCACACGTGTGCACACCCTTCAATTAACACTGAGAAGAGACGCCAACACATCTTACACTGACAGCGACCACAATACAGGTGAGATTTAAGCACAGCACACCCATCGCACGCGCACATTCACAGCCATCCCCCCTTCATATTTATTCTTTCTGCCAGGCTTCAGTGATGGATAATGCTCCATTTTTCTATCTGACCACACAGGGTACACCTGCTCGAGACACTCCAAATTTAAAGTTATCGAAGAGGCAAGGCTCGAGCACACAGCCATAGCCCTGTTTTAGTGTTACTGCTGCTTCTCGATGTCCCAGATGAGTGTTCCTCCTGCACCGCCATCCATCTTACAGGGACAGTGTGATCTAGGTGGGGAGCAGGCAGTGTCATATTTCCTCTATTTCGGTGGTTATGATGCTCAATATGTTCCAGTATCTGCAGCGTTTATGATCTTTGAGATATTTTTTTTTTACTCTTTGTTCTAATCAGAAGCTTCTTTTGTTACCTCAGCGCTTGTTCGGAGGGCTGGGTGACATGGCAAAAAAAAGTATGTTCAGGATATTTTATTCCACATCAGTCAATGTTGTTGTCCATTCGGCTGCTCCTGTTTTTTTTTTTGTTTGTTTGTTTGTTTGTTTGTTTTCGGGGTCACCACAGCGGATAAAGCCAGATCCGCATTGGCATTTGGCACAAGTTTTACGCCAGATGCCCATCCTGATGCAACTCCAGTGCAACCTGGAGAAACACACACAGCTGCTGGTGTTCCAAAGAGGTCTCCCATCCAAGTACTAACCAGGCTGCACACTTCCACATCGATCAATACTAGTGCTAAAAATTTCAGTTCTTCAAACTCCCACTTGGGGGGTGGATTTTTATCAGACTCATCAGTTTGATAAAAGTGATGAGTTTTACTGATGAGCCGGTAAGAAGGTGATGTAACACAGTGGTAAACATACCACTGTCCCAGCTCTTTTGAAACGTGTTGCAGGCATCCATTTCAAAATGAGCAAATATTTGCACAAAAACAATAAAGTTTAGCAGTTTGAAGATTAAATATCTTGTCTTTGTGGCGTATTCAACTGAATAAAGGTTGAAGAGGATTTGCAAATCATTGTATTCTGCTTTTATTTACATTTCACACAACATCCCACCTTCACTGGAATTGGGGTTGTAGCTCTCCTATATGGTATCATTGTTCTTTGTGTTTTGACCATCTGATTGTGTTGCTGATTAACCTCTTTGCTTACTCCCACATGGACAATGTTGTTCTGCAGACTGACTTCCAGGTGTATCCTGACTAGGGATGGGTATCAAGAACCGGTTCCTTTCGGGTATCATTAAGAAATGATTCGATCCACCGACATTAATAACCTTTTTGCTTAACGATTCCCTTATCAGTCCTTCAGAGTGCCGTTGTTTTTGGGGGTGTTTGTTGGGAAAATGATCATTTCTCTACATTGATTACAGACCCTGCAGCAGGTCTGTAATCAACCGTTTCTGCAGCGTGGCTTTGCTTTGAACCTTGAATCAATCAAAGCAGTGATTTGCAGATCGCTGCTTCGTTGATTCATTGTTTTATTTCACTTTATCTTAATTTTTCACCGCTAAAACCCTAAAGAGCATATGTCTGTGAGTAATATTTACCTTTTTTATGTTAAACTGACCTGTTATATTCTTCTGAAACAGTTGATAGATGTATTTTCTAACTTAAAAATGGGACCGATGCTAACGCTTTAGCATGTCTATGGCGTTTTCAATGTTAAAGTTAGCATTAAGCTGTTCGCATCTCAGCATGTTTGTGTGCATTTGTTTTCTGTATAATAATTGATGGCTCAGCGCTTGTTGTCGTAAAAGAGTCAAATAGTATTTTTAATTATTTTTATTCATATATTAATCAATCAATCAATCAAATTTATTTATAGAGCCCTTTTACAACACACAAGGTGCACAAAGTGCTTTCCATTAAAATCAAAGAAAAGACAGGGTACATAAACAGTTAACATTCAAAAAATAGAGTGCAAAAAATACACCATCACTGCTTAATAAGTGACAAAAGCCAGTCTGAACAAATGAGTTTTGAGTCGAGCTTTAAAAAGATCAAAGTCTGTCATGTTCTCATGTCAGGGGGAAGTTTGTTCCAGAGTCTAGGCCCAGCAACAGAAAAAGCTTGATCACCCCAGTGCTTCTACCTGGTTCTTGGGACGTCCAGTAAAAGCTGGTCTGTAGACCTTAAGGTCCTGGTTGTGTTACAAATACACAACAGTTCAGAGAGGTAAGAAGGGGCAAGACCATTAAGAGCTTTAAAAACAAAGAGCAAAATTTTAAAATCAATTCTAAAAGAAACGGGGAGCCAATGAAGAGAATAAAGAACTGGAGTGATACGTTGGCGACGGGAAGTGTTTGTTAAAAAAACGTGCAGCTGCATTTTGAACCAACGGAAGCCGTTTAGATGACTGGGAAATCCCAACATAAAGTGCATTAAAATAATTGATCCTCGAGCTGATAAAAGCATGAATGGTTTTCTCCAGGTCTGCACGGTTTAAAAAAGGTTTAACCTTTGCCAAGAGATGCAGCTGATAAAAACTGGTCCTGACCACACTATCAATCTGCTCATCAAATCTGAAGCCACTGTCAAAGGTGACCCCGAGGTTTTTTACAGTGGCTTTCAGTTTAGCAGGCAGGTGGTTAAAATCAGTGGCGCAAATCGCCAAATAATAATAATAGCAACAACAACAATAATAGTAATAATAACTAATAATGGTACAATGCAATTTTAGAGAAAGAGACAAAAAGAACCTGATGAAACAAAACACAACAGAAAAGATAAAACCAACTAACAATGAAAATAAATAAATACATATAGAAAAAAGTGTTTCCTGTGAACACCTAGTGACTCTTACACCTCCACTTCATCCCTGTTTTATTTAAGTTAAATGACAGTTTGTTTCGGTCAAACCATATTTTCAGTGTGTTAATTTCTTCAGTGATTTCCTCCAGAACTATCTGCCAAGATAGAAAACTGCCGCATCCTAGTAAGAGCAGAATACTATTGGAATGAATTTGAATAAGGAAAGCTGGGTTTTTTCTCACTTAAATGGATGCTGCACTCACTGCAGTTTATTGTCTGGAATAGTCCCAGATTGCATTTCCGAGCTTCTAGAATTCAAACATTTTCGTGCAGGTGGTGTTGGGGGTAATTTTGGGTTTCAGCTTTTTTTTTTTTTTTTCACCACTTTCATCCCTGAATATGTCAATTGTGAGTCACTTTTGTGTGGATTAAAGTCACTAACTGGGACTCCTGTCTTGTTGCATGAAAGAAACGAGAATCGTCCTCCATTCTGTTCACACAGCTCCAAACGCTGTGCGACTCTCTGCCGACTCAAATTAAAACGATAGAGTCCAGTCGGAATTAATAAATTCAAAGCGAAATGCAGTTTAAATCAAATGACACCTCCTTCCAAATGTTGTAATACAAACAAACTGCAATCGATCAAAATGTTTTTTTCCTCCCAAAATGAGACGTCCTGCGCTGACGTGCAGCAGCCGGCTGAGCTCAGCTCAGAGGTACGGAGAGACATTCATGCCAAAATGTCTGAAAAGGAAATGCTTTTGACAAAATCTACAGATTTTATTTATTTTTATTTATGTCCAGAGATCAAGGATCCATTGACCAATTTAAAATGTTGTTGACATAGAAAACCTGTAAAGCCTACTTTTAGTACACAGAAAATTCATAAGAGGTATCGATAAGGGAATCGATAAGGAATCGGATCAATAAGCGGAATTGATAATGGCATTGATATCGATAAACTGTTATCAATACCCATCACTACTCCTGACCGCCTGCCTGTTTCAACAGCTAACTCACCCAACATTTCTCCACTGAGACATCTGTTGTACTGACTCAATTTTCAACTGTCTACTGAACTACACAACTACAGCAGCTGTTATTAAAGGGTGATTTTACTTTTGCACCCAGCCACTACACCCTGCTATTGAGGTGGGCGCATGACTGAGGTATTACCTAGATTTACAAAATTTGACAGTATCTCACTAGGCATGCTGACAAAACTCGTAATGTCAACAAAAAGCACAACCTGTTTATTTGATCCTATACCAACAAAACTGTTTAAGGACCTGTGGCCCACTCTTGGGCCGACTGTGCTGGAAATTATTAATCTTTCTTTAACTTCTGGATCTGTTCCTAAATGTTTCAACTCTGCAGTATTAAACCATTACTTAAGAAACCTAATCTTGACCCTAGTGTATTGAAAAACTGTAGGCCGATATCAAATCTATCATTTTGATCTAAAATTCTGGAGAAAGTCACGGCAGCTCGTAGACTATCTTACTGAGAGTAATCTCTTTGAGCCACTGCAGTCTGCTTTTAGAAAATATCATTCCACAGAGACGGCTCTCGCTAAAGTGGTGAATGATCTTCTGCTTACAATGGACTTGGACACCACTATGGTTCTGGTGCTGTTTGATCTTAGTGCTGCGTTTGATACAGTGGATCATCATATTTTACTCAACAGGCTGGAAAATCATTTTGGGATTACTGGGAGTGCCCTTGTATGGTTGGCATCATACCTGTCCAGTCATTCTTACTGTGTTTTGTACAATAACACTACCTCTGACCTTAGTGCCATGAAATTTGGGGTTCCACAGGGGTCCATGTTAGGCCCCCTGCTCTTCTCCCTTTACATAGCACCCCTTGGGCACATATTGTGCCATTTTGGGATTACCTTTCATTGCTACACTGATGACACTCAGTTATACATGCCGATAACTGCTGGTAATCTCATCCACATAAAATCCTTAGAAGATTGCCTTGCATTAGTGAAAGCTGGATCTCCAGCAACTTCCTACTTTTAAACTCTGATAAGACTGAAATGATGGTTCTTGGACCAGTGAGACATCAGCATCAATCTGACCAGCCAGTGGTGGGCACAGCTAACCAAAAGGTTAGCTTTGATAACCATTAATCTGATAACTGAAAAGTTATCTTTTATGATGCTAAACCGATAAATTGCTAAAACAAAATGATCTTTATTACAGATAACCGTTAACTTTTAATATTGATTTGGACACGGCCACATCAGATTACACTGTCGGCTTCTGATAAACTGGTTTCACTTTCACTTTTTGCTGCCGGATAAATTCAAGGATCACAAACACATAAGAATGCACAAAAAATGAATGACTAAAAAAATGAAACCCCAAACATTGTCATCATCTTTCAAAAGCAGTAAAGCACAGTATTAGAAGTCGCAGTTTATCTCAGTATCAGATCACTGTCATTTACGAACTAAAAAGCTGCTGCTTTTTTCACATGCTTTCCACCCCTGTGGCTTAAAGAATGGAAATACAGCCATTAATGCACTGATTGGCAGAGTAAAATACACATCGTAAATATAACTTCTTACCTGTTAGTTTCAGTGCGATTCAGCTGAATAAATAATCCACATAACACGCCCTTTTTATTTTAATACAAAACAGTGTCAAAACGTATATATTAATTTTGTAAATTGTTTTGTCAATTGTGTCGTAGCATGACTCAAGCAGTGGGTCACCCCTTTGAGTCTGGTCTGCTTGAGGTTTCTTCCTCAAATCATCAGAGGGAGTTTTTAGTTACAAATTGCCTGTGTCGTTGCTCTGGGGGTTGGTAAGGTTAGACCTTACTTATGTGAAGCGCCTTGAGGCAACTTTGTTGTGATTTGGCGCTATATAAATGAAATAAATTAAATTGAAATTGAATTGAATTGTGTGGTTCTCTGCTCTGGGGTCTCCTATTGTCATCACAATAATTAAATGGTAAATGGACTGCAATTACAAAGCACTTTCATGGTCAAAATGCTTTATAGTGATGCCTCACATTCACCCATTCACACTCACATACCATACAAGGCACTCACTACACACTGGGAGAAACTTGGGGATTAAGGACCTTGCTTAAAGGCCCCGAGTGATTTTGCAGTCTGACAGGAATTTGAAGTGAGGTTCCTCTGTTCACAGGCCCACTTGTCAGCCATCATCTCCCATAATTAGGTGTGGTCACTTTGAGTGACAGCTAGTGGCCATCTGCTAGCTGCTATCAGTAACTGCTAGCTACTGTAGGCTTGACTGTGTTGGTCCTTTCTGAGGATTTTATTACAAATATCTGAGATAAAATGGGTTACTCAGCAGGTAATTGTACTAATGGACCATCTAAGAAGTTTGTGCTCCAGGATTTCCACTGAGTGACATTTTAGTATTATTTAATTAGCATGTTAGCACCTTTATCAGTAGCAGGTATTGATAGCTTGGTGATGTTGGTTGCAGTGATGGTATCACGGTTACTGAGGCAATACACCAGCTATTGGTACTAGCCATGGTTGGCTATTTCTCTGTCTAGGAGATTTTTAGTGATCTAAACAGAGAGGATGCTTGTATTGAAGATGGCTTGATATACCAAGGTGGGAGAAGAAAAGTGAAGAAGGAGGGAAAAAATATTTCAGAGCAGGAGGCCATTTGCTAAGGTTTGATTCACTGATTCTGCCCAGGTCATGCCAGTCTTACTCGCATGCCAATCACTTTACCCATTTATGGGTTTGCCAGGAGTTATGATTTAATTTGTTGGCTAGTTCAATTCATTTTTTTTTTTAACTGAAGTTATAGTTCAAGTATATTTTTAAGTACAATAAATGAAGGACACTGAAAGTTAGCAATTAATCATGTTAAATAATCCTGTTTTAATTTTGACCAAATAATCGAGAAATTCTTGTGAAGGTTAGAGTACATAACCTATTTTGCACTTTGTAAAACCCCTTTAACATGACACTGACCAACGGTTTTATTGTAGCTGCAGCTAACAGCTTTGCTTACATCTACTAATATTAGCAACAGAATGGTTGACATCTTGTCCCAAGGTTCTTCAAATTTAATATCTCCACCTGGTGGACATTTAACGTTACTGCATATTCAACAAAATTAATGTAGGTATAATAGAATTTTCCCCAAGAGCTCTAGTAAAGAATAAGCATCAGGTTTGTACATAAATTTAAAATATGAAGGTAAATTAGCTTTTAGTTGTTCAGTGTGTTGCTCCTATGTGATCAAGCCTATACAGACGCAGTGTACATAGAGAGGCCACCAATAACAGTCACGCTCCTCGTTTCTCAAATTGCAACAGTTTTAATTCAAGCAGACTCGACAGCAGATCGGCTGGCTGTTTATCCAACTGACACCAAGCTGTCAACAGCAAGCCGGACTTTCCTTCGTCTGTCCAATCGCGCGCATGTATTTACATCACATAGGGCGGCACAGTGTCGGTCTGAGCGACAGCTGAGCCGTGAAGCTCAGGGAGGCGGCTGACTGAAAAATAAACTGTTCAGAGATGATGCGCTGTTGACTCAAAGTTTGAGAATAGTTTCAACACAGAAGCCTCATATCTCCTGCTCCCTTTAAATGTTTACTGAAAACAAACATGGAGCGCCACTTGGCACGCATCTAATGTGTGAACAGACTGATAACACCTTTGCAGTAAATTGCACAGCCAAGACGGAACATAGAGTGGACGCCTCTTTCTTTCCTGTATTCAGTCTGAAGGCAAACACACCATAAATTATTCACACAAACTGAAATACCACAGAATTTTTTATTTACTGTACGTTAACTCCAGGTTTGGTTCAATCGTTGACCCTGAAATACTTCATCATCCATTCGGTGTGCATGTGTGCATCTGTGAGTGTATCCGTGCGTGCATCCGCGCATGCATCCATCAGTGCATCCGTAAGTGTATTCGTGCGTGCATGCACAAAATAACTCAGAGTTTTGGGCTGATTTTGACCACACTTGGTGGACTGACTGATAGTCGATCAAGGACTGAGTGTTTTGATATGATTTGGAAGAGTTCATGTTTTGTGTGACTGGCGTTGTGTGTTTGCCGCTCCTCTGGTTTTTCTCCAGTTTTCTCATTTGTAACTTGGTTTTTAATGGTTTTGAGTGTGATTTTTTATCTTTGGGTATGCACTTGATGTGGTTCTTGGTCCTTCACTGTGCATTTTTAACCATTTTTGATTGTTTAGTGCCTTTTTTGCACTGCATGATGCCGCACTTCACTCCCTCGGCTAGCGTGATGCTAAGCTACTCTGCAGCTGAGCTACGGAGCCTGAACAACAACAGTGTCCCTCGGGACATTCTCGCTATCAGAGGGTTTGCTCCGCTGACCTCGCTGTGTCCACAGAGGCTCCCGGAGAAAGTTTATATTCCATGGGACTGGGTCGTCTGTGCCGGTTATCTGGTCAGCTGAGCGCATCGGCGCTCGGCGCCCATGTCATCAGAGCACTGCAGCTTCTGGGACTTGTAGTCCTGATGTGACGACAGCGGTTTCTGACACTCCCCGGGTGCTGGATGGAAAACGTGCAGTGGATTTTAAGCTACTCAGGCCTATTCAAAGATGTCAGTCTGTCAAACCGACAGAAGTCTTCAGTTTGGGTCTCATTAACATCAGATCACTGTCCTCAAAATCTCTGTTGATCAATGATCTAATTAGGGATCATCACTTGGACATGATTGGGTTATGTGAAACCTGGCTTAAATCCACAGCTGTCCTTCCTCTGAATGAGGCCTGCCCACCAGGGTACACATTTGGTCACATGTCTCATGGTGCGAAGCAAGGCGGGGGTGTTGCTTTTATTTATAAATCCAGGTTTACCTTATTGACTGTTGGGGGTCATAAATATAATTCATTTGAGCATCTGACTCTCTGCTCTGCTCATGATGCTACATATTGTCAGGGTCAGCAGTAAGGAAATCAGTCATGCTATTTTGTCACTGTTTATAGGCCTCCTGGCCCATATTCTGAATTCTTAGATGAATTTGGTGCGTTCACCTCTAGCCTGTCAGCTAGTGCAGACAACATTTTGATTTTTGGTGACTTTAACATTCATATAAATAAGCACTCTGATCCCCTTTGCAAGTCATTTATGGAACTTGTGGTTACTAATATCAGAGTAACTTATACATTTCACGCTGAAGTCATTTTATCTGATCACTCTCACATCCTGACAGTGTATATCATCCTGCCAGTGCAGCATTGAACTCAACAATGGCAGCCTTAACTTTACCCGGCACTCAGTGCTTTTTTAGTTCTTGTTTTTAAGAGATGCTTGTTTGTTTTATTGCATGCCCTTCTGTCTACTCCTACTGTTCTATGCTGCGATGTGACACTGAAATTTCCCCATTGAGGGATGAATAAAGGCTCATCTTATCTTCTTATCTTACACGTGGCCTTGCTGTCACCAACATTGACATTTTGCCTCTTGCCTCGGTGGTCTCTGACCACTCATTTATTATGTGTTCATTTATGTTGCCGCATTTAGTGGACCGAAAGCCTTGTCTATCTCTGCGGTGACGCATTGATCCTTCAACTATGACTGAAGTCGCAGCCAGACTGCCTGAAATTTTGGCTTCAGGTTTGGAGAATGTTTAATCAGTGGATAGTCTTGCGGATGGCTTGAATTCAGTGCTCAAGGCTACACTGGATAAGGTTGCACCTCCTCTATTAAGGCCACACCTTCCCAGGGTGCAGTCGCCTTGGTTCAATGGTTACTTGCGTGACCTTAGGCAGAAAGCTCGAGGTTTGGAACGGAAATGGTGTAGTTGTAAATTAGGGGTGTTCCACCTTGCATGGCGTGATGCTGTCTTAGATTATAAGCATGCACTCCTGGCTACAAAGCGTGCCTATTATTCTGATTTGATCACTAAAAACAAGCTTAATTCAAAGTTTTTGTTTGAAACTGTAGCATTTCTCATTCATGGACAGCCACCTGTTATTCACTCTCCCTTTTCAGCACAGGATTTCTTGGACTATTTCAAGAAGAAAATTGAGGATATTAGGTTGAGCATAGCTCAGCAGGCTTTGGTCCTGCCACCGCATACTGCTATGGAGGTGGATGCACCCACTGAGGTGTTACCCAGATTTACAGATTTTGATGGTATCTCGCTAGGCGCGCTGACAAAGCTCATGACGTCTACTAAAAGCACAACCTGTTTATGTGATCCTATACCAACAAAACTGTTTAAGGACCTGTGGCCCATTCTTGGACCGACTGTGCTGGAAATGATAAACCTCTTATTAACTTCTGGATCTGTTCCTAAATGTTTCAAGTCTGCAGTGATTAAACCATTACTTCAGAAATCCAATCTCGACCCTAGTGTATTGAAAAATTATAGACCGATATCAAATCTATCATTTTGTTCTAAAATCCTGGAAAAAGTGGTTTCGCGACAGCTCGTGGACTACCTCACTGAGAATAATCTTTTTGAGCCACTGCACTCTGCTTTTAGAAAATATCACTCCACAGAGACAGCACTTACTAAAGTAGTGAATGACCTTTTGCGAGCAATGGACTCATATACCACTACAGTCTTGGTGCTGTTGGATCTTAGTGCTGTGTTTGATACTGTGGATCATCATATTTTACTCAATAGGCTGGAGAATCACTTTGGGATTACTGGAACTGCTCTTGCATGGTTGACGTCATACCTGTCCAGTCGCTCTTACTATGTATTGTGTAATGGCACCTCCTCTGATCATAGGGACATGAAGTTTGGGGTTCCGCAGGGATCCGTTTTAGGTCCCCTGCTTTTTTCCCTTTATGTTGCACCCCTTGGGAATATACTGTGGCGCTTTGGGATTCCCTTTCATTGCTATGCTGATGACACTCAATTGTACATGCCAATAACTGCTGGTAATCTCATTCACATAAAATCTTTGGAAGATTGCCTTGCATCAGTAAGAAGTTGGATGTCTAGTAACTTCCTACTTTTAAATTCTGATAAGACTGAAGTTATGGTTCTTGGTCCAGCGAGACATCGGCATCAATTTGATCAGCTAGCACTTAGGTTTGTGTGTTATACATCATACAGATAAAGTGAGGAACCTTGGAGTAATTTTTGATCCTACGTTGTCCTTTGATCTCCACATTAAGCCCAGGTTACACATAGACGGTTTTGTCCACGGGTAGTACGTAGACCGAAGTTCACGGTAGTTCCGGCTGTTTTCGCGGTGGAAAGGTGCGGAGCATTTCGCCGGCATTTTGAGCGCCATACTAGCTGCAAATACGCAGATAAAATGCCGCTAAATCCGCCGAATAAAGCGGAGTTTTGACGCCGTAGCATCCGGCACACGTCAGGCAATGGGGGTTAATACTCAGTTCTATCCTTTACAATCACAGGTTAAGACACGCTGAGAACGGCGGTGTTCTGCTGCTGCCAATAATGCCCTGTTTACCGCTGGATTTATCCAGGCAAATCCTGCGTTACTCCAGGAGCTTTTGCTTATAGGCACCACCCCCAGAGTATAATAGGCTGAAGTAGCTGTCAGTGCAGGGGGAGAGAGTGACAGGGACCTCACCTCTCAGCCTTTTCTATCGGCCATTTGGAACGCTGTTAACCGGGAGGTGGCATTTAGAACAGTGTACTGTCCGCTAGCGCCGCCGTTTTGTCTGCCTCTGTCGCCGGTTAAAATGCCTTTGAGGACGCCGATGTGGGCTCTATCGCCGTTTTACATGCCGTTGGTTAGGGATACAATGCCGGCCGCCAATTACGGCGGTGTAAACTGCGGCACTACAGGAAGGGGCAGGATGACATGGCGATTAAAAAGTATCAAATGCCGTTGTTTGTGTTGTCTCCGTCGTCAAGCCACTTCTCCGGGAGCGCTCCCGGAATTATTGGACATGTTGAATAATTTTTTTGCCGATTCCCAGTGAAGCCGGAACCAAACCACACCCCCGTGCACCGGCATTAACTACGGCGTTTGATCCCTAAAATGGCCCGGAGGGGGCAAAATCTCTGCCGGGACGCTTCCGGGAGAGTTTACCATCTATGTGTAAACGGGCGAAGATTCGTCCCATCCTGTCTATGGCTGATGCTGAGACTTTGATTGATGCATTTGTCGCTTCTAGATTGGACTATTGTAATGCTCTATGTTCTGTCTTACCGCAGTCCAGGATCAGGGGTCTTCAACTGGTTCAAAACGCTGCTGCTAGACTTTTGACACAAAGCAGAAAGTTTGACCACATTACGCCCATTTTGCCGTCCCTTCACTGGCTTCCAGTTGCTGCAAGATCAGATTTTAAAGTACTGTTATTAGTTTATAAAATCGCTCATGGACTTGCACCTCCCTATCTGGCTGACCTGGTAAGCCCCTATGTACCAGCTCGGGCCCTGCGTTCTCAGGGTGCAGGACTTCTGTGTGTTCCCAGGGTGAATAAAAAGTCTGCCGGTCACAGTGCTTTCTCCTATCGTGCTCCAGCTCTGTGGAACGATCTCCCGACACACATTCGGCAGTCGGATACTGTGGAGACTTTTAAGTCACGTTTAAATACTCATTTGTTTTCTCTGTTTTATCATTAGTGTTATGATGTGTTTTTATTCTTGTATTCTTTTATGGTCGTCTTTTTATTGTGTTTTTGTTGTTGTTTTATGTTGTGTGAAGCGCCTTGAGACGATTTCATTGTGAATTGGCGCTACATAAATTAATAATTTTGAATGTTGAATTTTTGAAGAACAGTGTTGCTTTATTTTGAGTTAAAAGTCAATCTCACAGACCGAAGTGTTCAGTGTTGAAACAGTAACTTTAAAAGTTACATTATTAGTTACTTTATACAGTTACTTCATTCGCAGCTGTGAACAACTTGTCAGCAGCTGCTTAATGTAACTAATAAAGTAACTAGTAATCTAACATGTTTATGTTTAAGATTGAGTGCTCAGCAAAGTATCTATTAGTTACTTTACTTTGCTGAGTACTAAATCTTAAGAGTAACTAAGTTAGATTCCTAGCTACCCTAGTTACATGACTCATTAGTTACAAGTTGTCAGCAGCTCCTAACTGCATAAAGCTGCTAATGAAGTAACTGTATAAAGTAACTAGAAAAGCAGCTAATAAAGTAACTTTTTAAAGTAACTGTGGCAACACTGTATAGGGACTATTTAGAACAGCATCTTCAAGGAACTGGTTAACAATACACCTGTAGCTACTACTAACTACTCTTACAAAGTCGTATAACCCCATTTAAGTCACATGACCTTTGACTTTGGATGACCATAAAAGTCAGACTCTTTCTCTGTAGCAAGACTATTTCAAGGAACTGTTTAAAGATGCAACTAGTTACTATGAAATAATGAAGCTGCAGTATTTCTTCGTCATTCATCCATTGACCTTAAATGACCTTGAAAGGTCAAACCCCAGGTCACAGCTGTTTTACTCAAATTGTTTAGAGCCAATGTGGATTAAACATGGTGGAAGGTTTGTGTGTTAGTCAAAATGTTGTGAAAGTGTAGGTACACGGACCCACAACAGGGGGCGCAATGAACGGACAATGGAAAAAGGTAAGAACAAGTTTTACTGTTGTGAAATTAGCACAACTGATACAATAATTCACAATTTGGAGGTGTAAGCCGAAATCTGCTGGTGTCTTGTGGGCAGGCCCGAAGGTAGGAGACGTCCGTCCTAGTCGAACCGGAACCACCCAGATTTCCTCTGCCACCGAAACCCAGAAGTACTGGAACCGCCAAGTCCCGAATTCCCAGGTGGCCACTGCCTTCGCTCGTCGGATCCGGTACTGCTGGCGGGAAAGAACACAAACACACAGGTTGGGATGCGACCGCACCCAGTAGATGAGAGGGGCAAGCCGCCTCCACCTCTTGTCACAATAAGCAGGAAGGTGAGTACTTATCCGATCACTCGGCTTTCGGTAGTCAGCTGTCCTGAAAGGTTTAACAAGTATTATAGGATTATACTTAAAGAAGCTGCAGAGAAGATTACCTTAGGCTCAAGGCGATATCTCGGCACTGAGGTGGAGACGCTGTCCTGCTGATATACCTCCGTCCTGAGTGCAGTCAGCTGTGTCCAGTAATGGGTGACAGCTGTCACCCTGGCAGCCTTCGTCGGCGGCAGCGCCCTCTGGTGCCTGGAGCCCGCACTCCAGGCAGGGCGCCCTCTGGTGGTGGTGGGCCAGCAGTACCTCCTCTTCAGCGGCCCACACAACAGGACCCCCCCCTCAACGGGCGCCTCCTGGCGCACGACCGGGCTTGTCCGGATGGCGTCGGTAGAAGTCGGCCAGGAGGGCCGGGTCCAGGATGAAGCCCTTCTTCACCCAGGAGCGCTCCTCGGGGCCGTACCCCTCCCAGTCCACCAGGTACTGAAAACCCCGGCCCATTCGACGGACATCGAGGAGCCGGCGCACGGTCCAAGCCGGTTCCCCGTCGATGATCCGGGCAGGAGGTGGTGCCGGACCCGGGGTGCAGAGGGGTGAGGTGTGATGGGGTTTTATCCGGGAGACGTGAAACACTGGGTGAATCCGCAGTGAGGCCGGAAGCTGAAGCCTCACTGCGGCGGGATTGATGACTTTGAGGACCTTGAAGGGACCGATGTATCGTTCTTGGAGCTTGGGGGAGTCCACTTGAAGGGGAATGTCCTTGGTGGACAACCACACTTCCTGCCCAGGACGATACGTGGGAGCCGGGGCCCGTCGCCGGTCTGCATGTTTCTTCGCCCTCGTCCGGGCCTTCAACAAAGCAGAGCGGGCAGCACGCCACACCCGACGGCACTTCCGTAGGTGGGCCTGGACCGAGGGCACACCGACCTCTCCCTCGACCACCGGAAACAAGGGGGGCTGATACCCCAAGCACACCTCAAACGGGGAGAGGCCGGTGGCTGATGACACTTGGCTGTTGTGGGCGTACTCGATCCAGGCCAGGTGGGTACTCCAGGCCGTCGGGTGCGCGGCTGTCACACAGCGTAGTGTCTGCTCCAATTCTTGGTTGGCCCGCTCTGCTTGCCCGTTGGTCTGGGGGTGGTACCCGGACGAAAGGCTGACCGAGGCCCCCAGTTCCCGGCAGAAGCTCCTCCAGACATGTGAGGTGAACTGGGGACCGCGATCGGAGACGATGTCTGATGGTATGCCATGCAGACGGACGACGTGGTGGACCAGGAGGTCCGCTGTCTCCTGGGCCGTAGGGAGCTTCGGGAGGGCCACGAAGTGGGCCGCCTTGGAGAAACGGTCCACTATCGTGAAGACGACGGTGTTTCCCTGGGACGGCGGGAGACCCGTGACGAAGTCCAGGCCGATGTGGGACCAGGGGCGATGAGGCACGGGCAGTGGCTGTAGCTGCCCTGAGGTCTTCTGGTGATTGGCCTTGCCCCTGGCGCAGGTGGTACAAGCCTGGACGTAGTCCCGGACGTCGGTCTCCAGGGATGCCCACCAGAAGCGTTGCCGGACGACTGCCACGGTCCTTCGCACCCCTGGGTGACAGGAGAGCTTAGAACCGTGACAGAAGTCTAGGACTGCGGCCCTGGCCTCTGGTGGGACGTATAGTTTGTTCTTTGGTCCGTTTCCGGGGTCCGGGACACGGGTCAGGGCCTCCCGGACGGTCTTCTCCACGTCCCAGGTGAGGGCGGCCACGATAGCGGACTCCGGGATGATGGGATCCGGGGGATCCGACGGTTCCGTTCTGACCTCCTCTTCGTGCACCCGGGACAATGCATCCGATCGCTGGTTCTTGGTCCCGGGGCGGTAGGTAATCCGGAAGTCAAAACGGCCAAAGAACAATGACCAGCGGGCTTGCCTGGGGTTCAGACGCTTAGCGGTCCTGATGTACTCCAGGTTCCGATGGTCAGTGAAAACCGTGAATGGCACGGCTGTTCCCTCCAACAGATGTCTCCACTCTTCGAGGGCCTCTTTCACAGCAAGGAGTTCCCGATTGCCGACGTCATAATTCCGTTCAGCGGGGGTCAACCTGCGAGAAAAATAGGCACACGGGTGAAGGACCTTATCGGTCTTCCCGCTCTGGGAGAGCACCGCTCCTATCCCTGAGTCCGAGGCATCCACTTCAACCACTAACTGGCGGCTAGGATCGGGCTGCACCAGAACTGGTGCAGACGAGAAGCGCCGTTTCAACTCCTTGAACGGGGCCTCGCACCGGTCCGACCAGGTGAAGGGAACTTTTGGAGAGGTCAGGGCTGTCAGGGGGCTAACTACCTGACTGTAGCCCTTAATGAACCTCCTGTAGAAATTAGCGAAGCCGAGGAACTGTTGCAGCTTCCTACGGCTAGTGGGTTGGGGCCAATCTCTCACCGCCGCAACCTTGGCCGGATCCGGGGCGACGGAGTTAGAGGAGATGATAAACCCCAGGAAGGACAAAGAAGTGCGGTGGAACTCACACTTCTCGCCCTTCACAAACAGACGGTTCTCCAACAACCGCTGCAGGACCTGACGGACATGCCGGACATGAGTCTCAGGATCCGGGGAAAAGATGAGTATATCGTCTAGATATACGAAGACGAACCGGTGCAGGAAGTCCCGCAAGACATCGTTTACCAACGCTTGGAAGGTCGCGGGAGCATTAGTGAGACCGAACGGCATGACCAGGTACTCAAAATGACCTAAGGGGGTGTTAAATGCCGTCTTCCATTCGTCTCCCTTCCGAATCCGAACCAAATGATACGCATTCCTAAGATCCAGCTTGGTGAAAATCTTGGCTCCATGCAAGGGGGTGAACACTGAATCCAACAAGGGCAACGGGTATCGGTTGCGAACCGTGATCTCGTTCAACCCCCTGTAATCAATGCATGGACGAAGTCCGCCATCTTTTTTACCCACAAAAAAGAAACCTGCGCCCATCGGTGAGGTGGAATTCCGGATCAACCCGGCGGCTAATGAGTCCCGGATGTAGGTCTCCATTGATTCGCGTTCCGGCCGTGAGAGGTTGTACAGCCTACTGGACGGGAACTCACTGCCTGGAACCAAATCAATGGCACAATCGTACGGGCGGTGGGGAGGAAGCGTGAGAGCCAGATCCTTGCTGAACACGTCAGCGAGGTCATGGTACTCCGCTGGCACCGCCGTCAGATTGGGCGGGACTCGGACCTCCTCCTTAGCGTGGGAGCCGGGAGGAACCGAGGAACCGAGACACTCCCGATGGCAGGTTTCGCTCCACTGCACCACTACCCCGGACGGCCAATCAATCCGGGGATTGTGCTTAAGCATCCATGGAAACCCTAAAACCACACGGGAGGTGGCCTGAGTCACGAAGAACTCGATCACCTCCCGGTGGTTACCTGACACCACCAGGGTTACTGGAGGTGTCTTGTGTGTGATTGGTGGGAGTAGGGAGCCATCTAGTGCTCGAACCTGCACAGGCGAGATAAGAGCCACCAGAGGGAGCCCTATCTCCCTGGCCCATCTGCTGTCAAGCAGATTCCCCTCAGAGCCCGTGTCCACCAGTGCTGGGGCCTTCAGGGTTGAATCCTCATACAGGATTGTGACTGGGAGTCGTGTAGCAATGTGGGTGTGTCCCACGTGAATGTTTTGGCCCACCCCTGGCCCAGTCTCTAAGGGCGGGCGTTTGGCGTTTGACCGCTCGGGGCAGTCTCTCACATGGTGCTCTATTGAACCACAAACAAGACACGCTCCGTGGGTCCATCTCCTCTGTGCATCTGGTGCCCTAAATGTTGCCCTACTCGTGTCCCTAGCTTCGTCAGTAGGGGGAGCTGTGACCCCACGGAGCGCAGGAACAGAGGAGCGTGGGGAGGGCGGAGCTCGATCGGACCCGGAAGGGAGAGGGACGACGCGTGCCTGGCCACGCCCTTCGCCTCGTTCCCGGC
Source organism: Thalassophryne amazonica (assembly GCF_902500255.1). Taxonomy (NCBI): domain Eukaryota; kingdom Metazoa; phylum Chordata; class Actinopteri; order Batrachoidiformes; family Batrachoididae; genus Thalassophryne; species Thalassophryne amazonica. Next base: position 9,216,368 of record NC_047105.1, read on the forward strand.
GGCGTTCTTCTAACCGGTTGTCGAGTCGTATGACTAGATCAATGAGCCCATCCAAATCCCGTGGTTCGTCCTTAGCCACCAGGTGTTCTTTTAGGACCAGAGACAGTCCGTTTACAAAGGCAGCGCGGAGGGCAGTGCTATTCCAGCCGGATCTCGCTGCCGCAATGCGGAAGGCGACTGCATAGGCAGCTGCGCTCCGACGCCCCTGTCGTATGGACAGTAGTGCGGTTGAAGCGGACTCTCCTCTGTTGGGATGATCGAATACCGTTCTGAGCTCCCGTACAAACCCATCGTATGTATGAAGGAGCCGTGAGCTCTGCTCCCAGAGCGCTGTAGCCCAAGCGCGTGCCTCCCCGCGAAGCAGATTTATCACATAAGCTACTTTGCTAGCATCAGTCGCGTACATTACGGGACGCTGTGCGAAGACGAGCGAACACTGCATCAGAAAATCCGCGCACGTCTCCACACAGCCTCCGTACGGTTCTGGAGGGCTTATGTATGCTTCTGGGGACGGAGGGAGGGACCGTTGAACGACCAGTGGAACGTTACTTTCACGCGCAGGGTCCTCGGGAGGGAGAGCCGCAGCGGCGCCCGAAGGGCGTGCCTCCACTTGTGCGGCGAGAGCCTCCACCCTGCGGTTTAGGAGAACGTGTTGCTCGGTCATTAAATCGATCCGAGAGGTGAAAGCGGTGAGGATCCGCTGCAACTCACCGATTACCCCTCCCGAGGCCTCCACCGCGCCTTGGTCTTCCATTGGCCGTTCAACAGCCAGTTGACGCCCCTCGGGATCCATGACGCTGGCCGAGATATCCTGTTGTGAAAGTGTAGGTACACGGACCCACAACAGGGGGCGCAATGAACGGACAATGGAAAAAGGTAAGAACAAGTTTTACTGTTGTGAAATTAGCACAACTGATACAATAATTCACAATTTGGAGGTGTAAGCCGAAATCTGCTGGTGTCTTGTGGGCAGGCCCGAAGGTAGGAGACGTCCGTCCTAGTCGAACCGGAACCACCCAGATTTCCTCTGCCACCGAAACCCAGAAGTACTGGAACCGCCAAGTCCCGAATTCCCAGGTGGCCACTGCCTTCGCTCGTCGGATCCGGTACTGCTGGCGGGAAAGAACACAAACACACAGGTTGGGATGCGACCGCACCCAGTAGATGAGAGGGGCAAGCCGCCTCCACCTCTTGTCACAATAAGCAGGAAGGTGAGTACTTATCCGATCACTCGGCTTTCGGTAGTCAGCTGTCCTGAAAGGTTTAACAAGTATTATAGGATTATACTTAAAGAAGCTGCAGAGAAGATTACCTTAGGCTCAAGGCGATATCTCGGCACTGAGGTGGAGACGCTGTCCTGCTGATATACCTCCGTCCTGAGTGCAGTCAGCTGTGTCCAGTAATGGGTGACAGCTGTCACCCTGGCAGCCTTCGTCGGCGGCAGCGCCCTCTGGTGCCTGGAGCCCGCACTCCAGGCAGGGCGCCCTCTGGTGGTGGTGGGCCAGCAGTACCTCCTCTTCAGCGGCCCACACAACACAAAAAAGTGGTTCAGTTTTGAACACACTTGATAAAATGTTATATATATATATATATATATATATATATATATATATATATATATATATATATATATATATATATATATATATATATATATATATATATATATATGCAATGAAGAAAATAAGTATTTGAACACCCTGCGATTTTGCAAGTTCTCCCACTTAGAAATCATGGAGGGGTCTGAAATTTTCATCTTAGGTGCATGTCCACTGTGAGAGACATAATCTAAAAACAAAAATACGGAAATCACAATGTATGATTTTTTTAATTGAGTGTGTGAACAGGTGTCTTTTATACAGGTAACAAGTTCAAACAGGTGCAATTAATACAGGTAAAGAGTGCAGAATAAGAGGGCTTCTTAAAGAAAAATTAACAGGTTTGTGAGAGATAGAATTCTTGCTGGTTGGTAGGTGTTCAAATACTTATTTGCAGTAGTAACTTACAAATAAATTATTAAAAAATCATACATTGTGATTTCTGGATTTTTTTTTTTAGATTATGTCTCTCACAGTGGACATGCACCTAAGATGAAAATTTCAGACCCCTCCATGATTTCTAAGTGGGAGAACTTGCAAAATTGCAGGGTGTTCAAATACTTATTTTCCTCACTGTATATATATATATGTATGTTTAAGAAGGGGGACCGGAGGGTGTGTTCCAACTATAGGGGGATCACACTCCTCAGCCTCCCCGGTAAGGTCTATTCCAGAGTACTGGAGAGGAGAATTTGACCAATGGTCGAACCTCGGATTCAGGAGGAGCAGTGTGGTTTTCATCCTGGTCGCAGCACACTGGACCAGCTCTACACGCTCCATCGGGTGCTCGAGGGTTCATGGGAGTTCGCCCAACCAGTCCACATGTGCTTTTGGATCTGGAGAAGGCATTCGACCGTGTCCCTCGGGGCACCCTGTGGGGAGTGCTCCGGGAGTACGGGGTCCTTTGCTAAAGGCTATCCGGTACCCGTACGACCGCAGCAGGAGCTTGGTTCGCATTGTGGGAGTAAGTCAAACCTGTTTCCAGTGCACGTTGGCCTCCGCCAAGGCTGCCCTTTGTCACCGGTTCTGTTCATTATTTTTATGGACAGAATTTCTAGGTGCAGCCAGGGTGTAGAGGGGGTCTGGTTTGGGAACCACAGAATCTCGTCTCTGCTGTTTGCGGACGATGTGGTTCTGTTGGCTTCGTCAAATCAGGACCTTCAGCGTGCACTGGGGCGGTCTGCATCAGAGTGTGAGGCATCCAGGATGAAGATCAGCACCTCCGAATCCGAGGCCATGGTTCTCGACCGGAAAAAGGTGCTTTGCCCTCTTCAGGTCGGTGGAGTGTCCTTGCCTCAAGTGGAGGAGTTTAAGTATCTCGGGGTCTTGTTCACGAGTGAGGGACGGATGGAGCGTGAGATCGATAGACGGATCGGTGCAGCATCTGCAGTGATGCAGTCGCTGTATCAGACCGTTGTGGTGAAGAGAGAGCTGAGTAGGGGGGCAAAGCTCTCGATTTACTGATCGATCTACGTTCCGATCCTCACCTATGGTCATGAGATTTGGCTCATGACCGAAAGAACGAGATCGCGGGTACAAGCGGCCGAGATGAGTTTCCTCCGCAGGGTGGCTGGGTGCTCCCTTAGAGATAGGGTGAGGAGCTCGGTCACTCTGGAGGAGCTTGGAGTCAAGCCGCTGCTCCTCCATGTCGAAAGGAGTCAGTTGAGGTGGCTCGGGCATCTTTTTCGGATGCCCCCTGGACGCCTCGCTGGAGAGGTGTTCCGGGCACGTCCCATTGGGAGGAGGCCCCGGGGAAGACCCAGGACACGCTGGAGGGACTACATCTCTCGGCTGGCTTGGGAATGCCTTGGGGTTCCCCCGGAGGAGCTGGAGGAGGTGTGTGTGGATCGGGAGGTCTGTGCGGCTTTGCTTGAGCTGCAGCCCCCGCGACCCGACTCCAGATAAAGCGGAAGAAAATGGATGGATGGATGGATATATATGTGTGTTTGTGTGTGTGTGTGTGTGTGTAAATGATATTGCAAGGAATTAATTTGGATGACTGGTGTCAAATGTTATTGAACATAAGGTTGTGAGTGTTGCACTCTCTGAGACTCAATTGTAATTTTTATAATGGTTTGTTTAAATTATTTTTGTCAATAACTTGAAAAATAAGTGCACATATCCTGACAGAAATTGGAGGATGTATTTGGCAGATATACAAAATTTAATGAGTTGATTTCTGTTTGCAAAGGCTCCATGGTTGTTTTGTTTTTCTTTTAATTACATTCTTCCTCCTTTTCGACCAGGTGCACAGGACTGATATTATAAATTATTTTAATGAGTTGTTTAGTTTAGCACAAAAGTACATAATGAACACAACTGGAGCTGCAACAAAAGATAATTTCCATTATTAATTATTTTCTTGATTATTTTATGGATGAATTGACAACAAAATGTCAAAAAATAAAGAAATATGTCATTCATCTGTTTACTTTAATCATAGAAGTGATCCACCCCAACAGATCTGTTACTGCACAAGGCAGCAATATTAACGAAAGAGACAAAACAGAAACCTATTACACAACGTTAACGAGGCTAAAGAAGGAGATAAAGAACATTTCTGAGGCATATCTAGACAACCAACAAAACTTGAGCAGGTCCCGACATCGAAGGACAATCGCTCCACAGAATGTAATCACAATTTTTAGAGATATGAAGTACACAAACAAACAGAGTCACATAATCCTCTGCCTTCTCTGTTGGTTGAGGAAGAAAATAACACAAAGCACAGAGGAAGCACAGAGTGTTTGGGCTTTAGATAAAGAAACTACTAATCTGTTATCTCCTTACCAGTTAGAATGTTGTAGATTAACGAGCAAATATTCATTTCAGCTGGAACCACAATACAGTGAGAATATTTATTCCCATTTTTAGTAGGATTACTCAGAAAGTACTAAACTGATTTCCATGAAACCTGGTTTATTGGAGTCTGTAATATTCACATGATGTGACCAACTTTTGCAAAACTAGGAAGTATAACAGGATACTAGCAACGTGGAAGATAGGAATCAACACGATGGATGTTGTGTTTTGGTTTGTTTTGCAACTGCAAGATGGCTTTAATAATTTTTTTGTAAATGTTGGCCCTAATTTGGCAGAAAAGATTCCTGATTCATTGTTATCTGAGGACTGGAATGATAATCTTATAGAGAGGATTCCCTGTTCAATGTTCCTCACAGCAGTGGAAGAAAAAGAAATCATAGATATTGTTAACAATTGCAAATACAAAACATCTACTGATTTAAATTTAAATTGACATGATAGTTGTAAAACAGGTCATTGAAGGGATTTCAGAACCATTAACATATATTTGTAATTTGTGATTTCAAACCAGTAAATTTTCCAATGAAATGAAAATAGCCAAAGTTGTACTGCTGTATAAGACTGGGGATAGACACCACTTCACAAATTATAGGCCTGTTTCTTTGCTTCCACAAAAAAGCAGATCACAGACATGACACAAAACTAAAGTCATTTCAAATGGCAACTTTCTGGCTTTAAGAAACACTATAAGAAATCAAGAAAAAAGATTGTGGCAGTCAGTAATGGTTACTTTTTTAGACCAAGCAGAGGAAATAATTATGGAATCACCCTGTAAATTTTCATTCCCAAAACTAACACCTGCATCAAATCAGATCTGCCCGTTAGTCTGCATCTAAAAAGGAGTGATCACACCTTGGAGAGCTGTTGCACCAAGTGGACTGACATGGATCATGGCTCCAACACGAGAGATGTCAATTGAAACAAAGGAGAGGATTATCAAACTCTTAAAAGAGAGTAAATCATCATGCAATGTTGCAAAAGATGTTGGTTGTTCACAGTCAGCTGTGTCTAAACTCAGGACCTAATACAAAAAACATGGGAAGGTTGTTAAAGGCAAACATACTGGTAGACCAAGGAAGACATCAAAGTGTCAAGACAGAATACTTAAAACAATATGTCTCAAAAATCCAAAAATGCACAACAAAACAAATGAGGAATGAATGGGAGGAAACTGGAGTCAACGTCGATGACTGAACTGTACGAAACGGCCTAAAGGAAATGGGATTTACATACAGAAAAGCTAAACGAAAGCCATCACACCTAAACAGAATAAACAAGGTTACAATGGGCTAAGGAAAAGCAATCGTGGACTGTGGATGACTGGATGAAAGTGATATTCAGTGATGAATCTCAAATCTGCATTGGGCAAGGTGATGATGCTGGAACCTTTGTTTGGTGCCATTCCAATGAGATTTATAAAGATGATTGCCTGAAGAGAACATCTAAATTTCCACAGTCATTGATGATATGGGGCTGCATGTCAGGTAAAGGCACTGGGGAGATGGCTGTCATTACATCATCAGTAAATGCACAAGTTTACGTTGGTATTTTGGACAATTGAAAGGATGTTTGGGGATGATGAAATCATTTTTCAAGATGACAATGCATCTTGCCATAGAGCAAAAACTGTGAAAACGTTCCTTGCAAAAAGACACATAGGATCAATGTCATGGCATACGGTCAATGTCAACGAGCAGATCTGATTTGATGCACGTTTTAGTTTGGGGGATGGAAATTTACAGGGTGATTCCAGAATTTATTCCTCAGAATTGAGTGATTCCATATTTTTTTCCTCTGCTTAGTTTAAAAAAGTAACCGTTACTGACTGTCACAATCTTTTTTTCTTGATTTCTTATAGTGTTTCTTAAAGCCAGAAAGTTGCCATTTGAAATGACTTTAGTTTTGTGTCATGTGTGTGATCTGCTTTTTTTCTACAAAATTAAACAACTGAATGAACATCCTCCGAGGCCGGTGATTCCATAATTTTTGCCAAGGGTTGTATTAATCAATAAACTTGAACGGTATGGGATCAGGGGATTAGTGTAACCTATAAAGTGGTGCATACAGAGCAAAAAGAGAAAGAAACACTCAGTGCATCATGAGAACCCCCCAGCAGTCTACGTCTATAGCAGCATAACTAAGGGATGGTTCAGGGTCACCTGATCCAGCCCTAACTATAAGCTTTAGCAAAAAGGAAAGTTTTAAGCCTAATCTTAAAAGTAGAGAGGGTGTCTGTCTCCCTGATCTGAATTGGGAGCTGGTTCCACAGGAGAGGAGCCTGAAAGCTGAAGGCTCTGCCTCCCATTCTACTCTTCGAACCCTAGGAACTACAAGTAAGCCTGCAGTCTGAGAGCGAAGCGCTCTATTGGGGTGATATGGTACTATGAGTGTTGTGTGGGCCGCTGAAGAGGAGGTACTGCTGGCCCACCACCACCAGAGGGCGCCCTGCCTGGAGTGCGGGCTCCAGGCACCAGAGGGCGCCGCCGCCTCACGTGAGCAGCTACGGTGACAGCTGTCACCCATCACCTGAGACAGCTGATGGCAATCATCTGTGGGGTATATCAGCAGGACGGCACCTCCACCTCATTGCCGAGATATCGTTTCTACCAGAGAGGTAACGTATCGAAGCTACGGAGTGTATCTTTTTGGATTTGTGCTTAGTTTGTGGATTACTGTTCCAACGAGAGGTGGAGGTAACTTCCCTGCTGTTCGGAGTCCTGGGTGCAAACGCGCCCCCATCTAACTGTCCTTTGTTCCTCGCCAGCAGTACCAGGTCCGACACGCGGAGGCAGTGGCCACCTGGGAGTTCGGGACTTGGCGGCTCCGGTATTCCCGGGGTCCTGTGGCGGAGGAAGCCGTGTGGTTCCGGTCTTACCTTGGAGAGGCGTCTCCTATCTTCGAGCCTGCCCACACGACACTTTTGTGAATTGACTGTTGTCCATTGCTGTGATTGGTTGTATTCGTTGTGCACATTCACAACAGTAAAGCTTGTTATTTTGACTTACTCCATTGTCCGTTCATTTGCGCCCCCTGTTGTGGGTCCGTGTTCCTACACTTTCCCAACAATGAGGTCCCTAAGATAAGATGGGACCTGATTATTCAAAACCTTATAAGTAAGAAGAAGAATTTTAAATTCTATTCTAGAATTAACAGGAAGCCAATGAAGAGAGGCCAATATGGGTGAGATATTCTCTCTCCTTCTAGTCCCTGTCAGTACTCTAGCTGCAGCATTTTGAATTAACTGAAGGCTTTTCAAGGAACTTTTAGGACAACCTGATAATAATGAATTACAATAGTCCAGCCTAGAAGAAATAAATGCATGAATTAGTTTTCAGCATCACTCTGAGACAAGACCTTTCTGATTTTAGAGATATTGCGTAAATGCAAAAAAAGCAGTCCTACATATTTGTTTAATATGCGCTTTGAATGACATATCCTGATCAAAAATGACTCCAAGATTTCTCACAGTATTACTAGAGGTCAGGGTAATGCCATCCAGAGTAAGGATCTGGTTAGACACCATGTTTCTAAGATTTGTGGGGCCAAGTACAATAACTTCAGTTTTATCTGAGTTTAAAAGCAGGAAATTAGAGGTCATCCATGTGAAGAAGACTCCCCATTTACATGAACAAATTGTAATCTATTAGATAAATATGATTCAAACCACCGCACCTTTAATACCTATGGCATGCTCTAATCTCTGTAATAAAATTTTATGGTCAACAGTATCAAAAGCAGCACTGAGGTCTAACCGAACAAGCACAGAGATTAGTCCACTGTCTGAGGCCATAAGAAGATCATTTGTAACCTTCACTAATGCTGTTTCTGTACTATGATGAATTCTAAAACCTGACTGAAACTCTTCAAATAGACCATTCCTCTGCAGATGATCAGTTAGCTGTTTTACAACTACCTTTTCAAGAATTTTTGAGAGAAAAGGAAGGTTGGAGATTGGCCTAAGATAGCTGGGTCAAGTGACGGCTTTTTAAGTAATGGTTTAATTGCTGCCACCTTAAAAGCCTGTGGTACATAGCCAACTAATAAAGATAGATTGATCATATTTAAGATCGAAGCATTAATTAATGGTAGGGCTTCCTTGAGCAGCCTGGTAGGAATGGGGTCTAATAGACATGTTGATGGTTTGGAGGAAGTAACTAATGAAAATAACTCAGACAGAACAATCGGAGAGAAAGAGTCTAACCAAATACCGGCATCACTGAAAGCAGCCAAAGATAACGATACGTCTTTGGGATGGTTATGAGTAATTTTTTCTCTAATAGTTAAAATTTTATTAGCAAAGAAAGTCATGAAGTCATTACTAGTTAAAGTTAAAGGAATACTCGGCTCAATAGAGCTCTGACTCTTTGTCAGCCTGGCTACAGTGCTGAAAAGAAACCTGGGGTTGTTCTTATTTTCTTCAAATAGTGATGAGAAATAAGATGTCATAGCTTTATGGAGGGCTTTTTTATAGAGCAACAGACTCTTTTTCCAGGCTAAGTGAAGATCTTCTAAATTAGTGAGACGCCATTTCCTCTCCAACTTACGGGTTATCTGCTTTAAGCTGCGAGTTTGTGAGTTATACCACGGAGTCAGGCACTTCTGATTTAAAGCTCTCTTTTTCAGAGGAGCTACAGCATCTAAAGTTGTCTTCAATGAGGGTGATAAACTATTGACGAGATACTCTATCTCACTTACAGAGTTTAGGTAGCTACTCTGCACTGTGTTGGTATATGGCATTAGAGAACATAAAGAAGGAATCATATCCTTAAACCTAGTTACAGCGCTTTCTGAAAGACTTCTAGTGTAATGAAACTTATTCCCCACTGCTGGGTAGTCCATCAGAGTAAATGTAAATGTTATTAAGAAATGATCAGACAGAAGGGAGTTTTCAGGGAATACTGTTAAGTCTTCAATTTCCATACCATAAGTCAGAACAAGATCTAAGATATGATTAAAGTGGTGGGTGGACTCATTTACATTTTGAGCAAAGCCAATAGAGTCTAATAATAGATTAAATGCAGTGTTGAGGCTGTCATTCTCAGCATCTGTGTGGATGTTAAAATCGCCCAATATAATTATCTTATCTGAGCTAAGCACTAAGTCAGACAAAAGGTCTGAAAATTCACAGAGAAACTCACAGTAACGACCAGGTGGACGATAGATAATAACAAATAAAACTGGTTTTTGGGACTTCCAATTTGGATGGACAAGACTAAGAGTCAAGCTTTCAAATGAATTAAAGCTCTGTCTGGGTTTTTGATTAATTAATAATCTGGAATGGAAGACTGCTGCTAATCCTCCGCCTCAGCCCGTGCTACAAGCATTCTGGCAGTTAGTGTGACTCGGGGGTGTTGACTCATTTAAACTAACATATTCATCCTGCTGTAACCAGGTTTCTGTAAGGCAGAATAAATCAATATGTTGATCAATTATTATATCATTTACTAACAGGGACTTAGAAGAGAGAGACCTAATGTTTAATAGACCACATTTAACTGTTTTAGTCTGTGGTGCAGTTGAAGGTGCTATATTATTTTTTTGTTTTGAATTTTTATGCTTAAATAGATTTTTGCTGGTTATTGGTGGTCTGGGAGCAGGCACCATCTCTACGGGGATGGGGTAATGAGGGGATGGCAGGGGGAGAGAAGCTGCAGAGAGGTGTGTAAGACTACAACTCTGCTTCCTGGTCCCAACCCTGGATAGTCACGGTTTGGAGGATTTAAGAAAATTGGCCAGATTTCTAGAAATGAGAGCTGCTCCATCCAAACTGGGATGGATGCCGTCTCTCCTAACAAGACCTGGTTTTCCCCAGAAGCTTTGCCAATTATCTATGAAGCCCACCTCATTTTTTGGACACCACTCAGACAGCCAGCAATTCAGGGAGAACATGCGGCTATACATGTCACTCCCGGTCCGACTGGGGAGGGGCCCAGAGAAAACTACAGAGTCCGACATTGTTTTTGCAAAGTTACACACCGATTCAATATTAATTTTAGTGACCTCCGACTGGCGTAACCGGGTGTCATTACTGCTGACGTGAATTACAATCTTATGAAATTTACGCTTAGCCTTAGCCAGCAGTTTCAAATTTCCTTCAGTGTCGCCTGCTCTGGCCCCCGGAAGACAATTGACTATAGTTGCTGGTGTCGCTAACTTCACATTTAGGGGGAGGTGATGGTCTAGTGGTTAAGGTGTTGGGCTTGAGTCCAGAAGATCATGGGTTCAAATCCCCACCTGACTGGAAAATCACTAAGGGCCCTTGGGCAAGGCCTTTAATCCCCTATTCCTCCTGGTGTGTAGTGAGCGCCTTGTATGGCAGCACCCTGACATCGGGGTGAATGTGAGGCATTATTGTAAAGCGCTTTGAGCGTCTGATACAGATGGAAAAGTGCTATATAAATGCAGTCCATTTACCATTTACATTTCTCAAAACAGAGTCGCCAATAACCAGAGTTTGATCCTCGGTGGGTGTGTCGCCGAGTGGGGAAAAACGGTTAGGAATGTGAACGGGTTGGCGGTGTACATGGGGCTTCTGTTTAGGGCTACGCTTCCTCCTCACAGTCACCCAGTCGGCCTGCTTTCCCGGCTGCTCGGGATCTGCTGGAAGGGAACTAATGGCAGCTAAGCTACCTTGGTCCGCACCGGCTACAGGGGCCTGGCTAGCTGTAGAATTTTCCACGGTGAGGAGCCGAGTCTCCAATTCGCCCAGCCTGGCCTCCAAAGCTACGAATAGGCTACACTTATTACAAGTACCATTACTGCTAAAGGAGGCCGAGGAATAACTAAACATTTCACACCCAGCGCAGAAAAGTGCAGGAGAGACAGGAGAAGCCGCCATGCTATATCGGCTAAGAGCTAGTAGCTGCGCTAAGCTAGCGGATTCCTAAAAACACACAAAGTGAATAATGTGTAAATAATTTAGAGGTGATTCAGCAGAAGGAGTGCTTTAGTTAAGGCACGTGAAGATTACACTGGGAAACAAATCATAATCTAGATAACTAGATCAATCTAACTGCGCAGATTAAACAGCTAACAGATACAGCAAAACACCGCTGTGCTCCAGAACAGGAAGTGATACAATACCGCAGTGAGAGCCAACCACCAGTAGAGGCAAGCAAGTGCAATGCAATGCACAATGCAAAAACTGTAACCACAGATGACACAAGTATTTTTTGTTTTGGGGGGATTTGCAGAAACTACTAAGGAACATCACTACAGAAATGGGAAAGCTGAAAATGTGGTTTGACAGAAATAAATTATCATTAAACTTAAGTAAAACAAAATATATGTTATTTGGTAATTGTAATAAAGACATACAAGTACAGTTACAAGTACAGGGGGTGGATATTGAAAGAGTATATGAAACTAAGTTTCTTGGGGTGATAATTGATGATAAAATAAACTGGAAGTCTCATATAAAACACATACAGAGCAAACTGTCAAGAAGCATTTCAGTTCTGAACAAAGTTAAATACATTCTGGACCACAACTCACTCCGCATTCTCTATTGCTCACTGATCTTACCATATTTACACTATTGTGCAGAGGTCTGGGCCAATAATTATAAATGTACAACACAACCATTATTCATACTGCAGAAAAGAGCTATAAGAATAATTAATAATACTGGTTATAGAGACCACACAAATTCATTATTCTTAAAATCAAAAATTTTAAAATTTACTGATCTGGTTCATTTTCAATCAGTACAAATCGTGTATAAAGCCATAAACAATTTACTTCCTGGAAATATTAAAAACATGTTCTTTAATAGAGTAGGGGATTATAATCTGAGGGGGGAGTTTAACTTAAAACATCAGTGGGCACGTACAACATTAAAAGGTTTTTGTATTTCTGTTTGTGGAGTGAGGATGTGGAATAGATTGAGGGTGGAGCTCAAGCAGTGTCCAAGCATGAACCAGTTTAAGCAGCGGTATAGGTACATGGTTTTTTCTAGGTATAAGGAGGAGGAAGGGTGTTGAGGGTAAGGGTGTTTCGTTGATCATTGTTTAGTTGTGTGCACTTTGTTTTTCTATCTTGTAAATACGTAGTATAAAATCACACACATTGCATATGTATGTAGGTATGTGTGTATGTAGGTATGTGTATATGTAGGTATGTGTATATGAGGGTAGGTTGAAAAGTTCTAAGGCTCACTATAATGCAGTTAATGCATTACTCCTTCATGGGGAGCCTTAGAACTTTTCAGCCTACCCTCGTATATGTATGTATCTACACTAGAGATGTTTATGATGACGGGACTTGAGTTTGTGTTATGTTAAATGTGTTTGTAGCATGGCCCAAGCAGAGGGTCACTCCTTAGAGTCTGGTCTGCTTGAGGTTTCTTCCTCAATACTTCGGAGGGAGTCTTTCCTTACCGCTGTTGCCTGTGTGCTTGCTCTGGGGGTTGTAATGAGTACGTATGTATGTATGTTTATATGTATATAAGGGGTGGGCGTTTATAAGCTTTGCTTCTGCTCACCCCCTTTTGGTCACACATGTCACGGTGGAATTGTCTTGTGTATCAGTTTTTTTGTTACTGTTGAGTTTGTGTGCCAAATAAATTAATTCATTCATTCAAGAAAAGTTGAGAAGATTTTTGTTTTTATCATGTAAGTCAGGTTGGTACTGCACATCACTGCATCCACCACAGTACAGAACCACTTTGACTCCATTCATACACCATCAAATCAAAGCACCGCACACAACTAAGGTCCAGACCCCTTACCCACCCCATGAGCAAGCAGACTGATGAAAGTGGTGAGGAAGAACTTCCTCAGTGTTTTTTTTTTTTTTTTTGATGACAGGATGAAACCTCAAGCAGACCAGACTCAATGAGGTGACCATCTGTTATGACCATACTACCAAGACACAGCAGAAGGCACAACACATATTTGATGCTACATCAGTTCAGGTCTGGGAGCATATACTGGTGCCTCATGCTTCTGCATCCACCACATTACAGAACCGCCTTGGATGCTGGATGGAAACCATCCAAGCATATAACCAGTCCATCCTCACCTCTCAAAAATAACCAAGTATCTGCTGCAGACAGGGGAAACATTGACATCCCTTTTACCTTCTCCAGCCACTGAAATCGTCATCACTGTGCTGCATCGTGCTCTGAGAAACATGGAACATAGCCAAAATGTCCCAGCTGAAGCTTCATCTTTCTTTCTACAAGTAGTCGTTCATTGCAGCAGTATCCAAGGAACCGCAGAAGAGACCTAGTACCAAAGACATCTACTTGTCACTTTAGGTCAATGGTTAGCATCCAAGTCTCACAACCAGACACAAGAAGCACCAGCAACTTAAAGACCTGGACCTTATATGATAACAGAACCTGCACAAATAATAATAATACTAATAATATGACAATATGACTTAATACAGTCTGCAAACCTGTCATTCACACACTAGAACAGATGGCATGACGTGGACACCTAACTGTCACTCTGACTTCAGCAGCCAATCAAATTTTGGCATTTGGGGTAGGGGTTTTTACCTTGCATTGCAGAGGTAGCGAGGGGGTACGTACTTGCTCACGTATGACTGTACACAAAATAACTCAGAAATGTGTGAGCAGATTTTTACTCAAACTGGTAGAAACATCCCTTGGATCAGTGTTTCCAGATGATCCACTTTTGGTGCACATCAGCCAAAGGTAAAGCAGTGAAAATTATCGCCAGAAAAATGCTTTTTTTTCCCGGATATCTTTACAACCAGTCAGACTGAAGAGATGATGTGAGACTTATATCAATCATCTGTAATTAAGTGGCATTATGATGATGTCCTAAACATTATACAGTGATGTAAGGTTTACTGACTATTTCCTTCAATCCGCTGATGTCATACACACATTTGATAGTTTCAAAACTATAAGAAAAGAATTTGCTGTGGACACTGAAGAGTGGTTTGGTTTTTCTTCACTGTCTTTAATCAGTCTTATCAGGTTTGTTGTACAGGAAAGGCTGGAGACAAATTACGGGACACGACACAGTAGCTCAGGTTCAAAGAGACGTTTACTGAATTAATCAGTGAGGTCCGGTACACAGAGAGGCAGTCCAAAAACAGCAAACAGATCAGAAACATCAGGCGAATGGTGTGGTCAGGATAAACAGGCAGGTGGTCAAAACACAACGTGGCAGCAGGACTTGAATAATACAAAGGAACAGAGCTGGAAGTATTTGCCTGATGGCTGCACAAGGCGCAACCATCAGGCAAATTATCAGTGCAACCAGTGAAGCTTAAATGCACCAAGTAATGAGCTACAGATTGGAAACACCTGTGGAAAGATCCAGAACAGGGTGTGGCCTAAACACAGTGTGACACCCCCCACCAAGCACCAAGTGAGACAGACAAGATAAATAGGGACAGATAAAACCCAAGCAGGAAACACCCAGCAAGAGAAGTCACACATACAGCACAAACCAAAATCCCCTTAATCAGACCATTCCAACAATGCAGGAACTGCACAGAAATGAAACAGAATGCCAAACTAGGCATGGCAGAAAACCGGATGACACACAGTACATGACAAGTCTGAAGTAAGACGACTTTTAGTGAAATGCATGTTTGTTGGTTGGACTTCAAGCAGAAGAGGTGTCTATAAATAAATTATTTATGACATATATATATATATATATATATATATATATATATATATTGTGAGCCAATTCAGGTAATCAATGAAAAGCTCAGCTGAGACAGTAACTGGAAAATCTCATCAGCCTTGCTTTTGACAGCTTGTCTCCTCTGCAACCAGTGACCAGCTTTTCAGGTAGGCAAGAAGAGTGTGTGGTGTGTCACGGCTGTGAGCTGATTGATGTGGTCACACCATTTCCTCTCACACAGATCTGTCCTGAAATTGGGTCAAAATCACTTACGAGCTTGGTTTCTTATAAATAACAGTCCCTGAAATCTTTAATTAAGGAATTGGTGAAACTCGCAGTCTTACACCTCATTAATTTTCAACGTTAAACACGGATACAGATGTGGAAGGAGCCTTTTGTCCGCACAATGCTTTCACTACATCTGGATTTGTGTGGGTTTTCAGAGAGCTTACGGATACAGATGAAATGGAGCAGTTCCACCAGAAATCATGACGACAGTGTTGCCAACAATTCAAACAAGGGATGACACCAGGCAAAATTAACACAACAAAGACACTTAGCAAAGGCAGAAAATGTTGGGGAGACATTTATATGCATGTGTCTTGTCCTGAAATCTTGTGAAGGGTCAGAGGATCCATGAGCAGAGCAGTGCTGGAATGACTTTGGGTCAAATCAAATCAATTTTATTTATATAGCGCCAAATCACAACAAACAGCTGCCCCAAGGCGCTTTATATTGTAAGGCAAGGCCATACAATAATTACGGAAAAACCCCAACGGTCAAAACGACCCCCTGTGAGCAAGCACTTGGCGACAGTGGGAAGGAAAAACTCCCAAATGAATGGTTATGTAGGGAGTATCACCTGTATTGAAGGAGAATATCAGGTATGCCATTTTGGCCACGTGGCACATTCCTCTGGGCATGATCCAGCATAAGTGCCACATTGTTGAGGACCCCAGTGGCTGTAGAAGGTCAAGGGGTTGCCTGTATATTACCTGGCTGCAGCAGAAAGACGGTTACTTTCAATACTTGAGGATAGACTGGTTGTCTGCCTGGGTGGTTGCCATACACCACCCAAGATGGTTGTGTGATGTGGTAGATGCCACGGCACAGGGTGCCAGCACATGCTCACAGACTTGATTTGACGTGCTACCTCCATTTACACTTTTGTTTCTTTTGCAGGAGATGCATTGATGTTGTCGGAAACGTTTGAACCTGTGCAGTGCCCTCTAGTGGATGTGTTGCTTAAAATCTGGAGAAGGGTCTGTCTCCAAGCTGCAAGATAGGCAGAGCTTGTAGGGTTGTAACCGGAGACGTATTTTGTGTAGCAAGTGCTGCCTACTCTAGTTCAAACAGTCAAGTTAACGTATAATATTATGCACCCTAACCATCACCATAACCCTTTTTAAAATTCTAAACAAATGCGACTAACTTTTAGCTGCATTTGTTAACGTCTTCCTATATCCGGTTTGCACATTCTGTTTTACAGGGTCTCCTCTTCTGTCATTGGTATCTAAGTAGGCGTGTTTCATAGTCTTGTGGGCTGCAGACAGATACTGTTAAAAAATACGTCGCAACCAGTGTTGCCACAGTTACTTTGAAAAAGTAATCCATCCATCCATCCATTACTGATTACTCCTTGAAAAAGTAACTTAGTTACTTTACTGATTACTCAGTTGTAAAAGTAACTAAGTTAGATTACTAGTTACTTTTTAGTTACTTTCCCCAGCTGCCGACAACAACTCTCTGCCACCTCAACATGACAATGATACCTGTTTTGCCAAAACTCACTTTATAGTCACCCTTTCTTGACTTCAATGAAAATAAATACTTGTTTTATAAAAAGTAAAATAAAGACCTCTTTTTTGACCTCATATTTAACTGTTGACAGCACTGTAACAGTAAAACTTGCAATTTCTAACCCACATTGTTTATAAATGTAACTATTAAATTCTTTCTAACATTTTTCTAACATTTACATTCTCTCTAAACATTTTACTTGTTGAAATTATTATTATTATAAGTAGTATTAGTAGTTGAAGTAAAAAAAAAAAAGGCTTCAATACTGGACCTTTAATCTAGGGGTGTTGTGAGGGGGGGACATCCTGGCCCCACGCCCCCATTCCATCTGTATTCGTCCCTGCTTTGGCGTTTGAGCACAAACAATGGATAACGTTTATTTATGCAGAAAACATTGCCAGATTTACAGGTAAGAAAGTTTTATTGCATTTTCACATCATGTGGTCCTCAGGTGCATTTGAGTGGAAAAAAGTGTTAATTGTTGACCGTCATGGAGGATCAGCTGTTTTTAACGAGCAGATACGAAGCAGCTCAGCTCAGAATTCTAAATAAAGGAGAAAAATGCATAAAAATGTCTTTGTAAAGCTCAGTGCAGGTGTGCTGTTGTCACCGTGCTTTAAGAGGTGAGGACGAGTCGCAGCTGCTGCAGAAAACCGCAGATGAAAAGCACACAGCTCACTTAAAGTGGGCAGGAGGTCGGGGTTTAATGCTGCTATGGACCCAAAATGAAAAATAATTGTTGTGTGGGCCGCTGAAGAGGAGGTACTGCTGGCCCACCACCAGAGGGCACCCTGCCTGAAGTGCAGGCTTCAGGCACGAGAGGGCACAGCCGCTTCACAGGAGCAGCCGGGAGTGACAGCTGTCACTCATCACCACCCCATCACCAGCTGTCACTCATCACGACCACTTCACCACCCACAATAAAAACCGGGCAACAACTCCATCTCCCTGCCGAGATATCGTCTACCCGTCAGGTAAACACTCAGCCTTTGAACACGAATTGTTCAGCTAAACGTACGACAGTCGGAACGGCTTTACTTCTGTGTTTAACTACGTTAAATTCTGAGTTTGCAGACGTACCTTTGTACATGAGCGTTTGTAGGTGTGTTTGGGGAGTTGGCGTTCTCCGCTCCTCATCCCAGACTCCGCTAGTGTGACATTTGGATTCTGCACGAACTCTTGGGATAATTGTGATTAGGAGGTGGAGGTATTCCACCAGAAGAGAACTGTGCTGTGCTGACTGTTTGCTGGGTGTTCACGCACCCACCATCATCTGTCTGTTCTTCCTGCCAGCAGTACCAAGCCTGACAGCTGAAGACGGTGGCCACCTGGGGACTCAGGACTTTGCGGCTCCGGTGTGCTTCAGATCTGCTGGCAGTGGAAATCGTGTGGGATCCGGCTCTTCTCTGGACAGACGTTTCTGTGTAGGCTCTCAGTTGTCCAGGTGGTTTCCATAGTAGAGAAGCTTGAATCTTCGACTGGACTGGGTTGCTTGACGTGAGGACGTTTTGCTTCAAATCACAGAAGCTTCCTCAGCTAAAATTCTTGCTCTGGTATTCTGACTTCTGTCTTGACTCTTGTAGAGAAGAATAAACCAGAAACCAACAAAAGCTGGAGTTTTTTTTTTAACCTAACCAGACCCCACCTACAGAGAGGCTGACTGCTATAGGCTACTGACTAAACAATAGCTCTAATTAGCACCTATTGTGCTCTAGTTAGCACTCTCCTAATGACAGGACGGAAGCCTCCCCTGATGGCTCCCTTGACGACTTCCTCCTGATGACGTGAATGACTCATTACCATGAACAAAAGACTGAAACTGCTGCTTTGACCTGAGTACCACATTGTAAACAGGGGACAAAGCGTGTCTGAGACCCGCTCCGCGGTTAAGGCTGGGTTTCAACTGTTTAAAAAAAAAAAAACTGCAGCTTTTGTTGGCTTCTGGTTTATTCTTCTCTACAAGAGTCAAGACAGAAGTCAGACTACCAGAGCAAGAATTTTAGCTGAGGAAGCTTCTGTGATTTGAAGCGAAACGTCCTCACGTCAAGCAACCCAGTACAGTCGAAGAGTCAAGCTTCTCTACTCTGGACAGATGTCTTCTATCCTCGAGCCTGCCCACACATCACCTCTGCATATTGACTGATATCAAATTCTGTGGTTGTCTGTATTTCGTTGTGCACATTGACAACATTAAATTGTTACCTTTTGGCTCATCTATTGACCGTTCATTTATGCCCCCTGTTGTGGGTCCGTGTCACTACACTCACATCCAACAGGATATCTCGGCCAACTTCATGGATTCCGAGGGGCGTCAACCATCCGTTGAACATCCAATGGAAGAGCAGGGTGCACAGGCGCCAGCAGGAGGCGTGTTAGGTGAGTTGCAGCACATCTTAACTGCCTTCACTGCTCGGATGGACTTAGTGACCGAGCAGAGCAAAATACTCGATCGCAGGATGGACGCTCTCACCACGGAGGTGGAAGCACACGCACAGGGCGTGGCTGCAGCTCCTACTCCTGCTGTCCTGGTGCCAAATATAGACATTCCACTGGTTGTCCAACGAACCCCCCCCCCCCCCCCACCGTCCCCTGAAGCATACATAAGTCCCCCAGAACCGTACGGAGGTTGTGTAGAGACGTGCACAGACTTTTTGATGCAGTGTTCGCTCGTCTTTGCACAGCATCCCGTTATGTACGCGTCGGACTCAAGCCGGGTGGCTTATGTGATTAATTTGCTTCGAGGTGAGGCTCGCGCCTGGGCTACGGCGCTTTGGGAGCAGAATTCACGGCTCCTAACAGTATATACTGAGTTTGTGAGGGAGTTCAGACTGGTGTTCGATCACCCTCATAGAGGCGAGACCGCTTCAACGGTGCTGCTGTCTATGAGACAGGGGCGTCGGAGTGCAGCCGAGTATGCAGTCGACTTCCGCGTCGCGGCTGTGAGAGCCGGCTAGAATACTGTTGCACTCCGTGCCGCCTTTGTAAACGGACTGTCTCTGGTCCTAAAGGAGCATCTGGTGGCTAAGGACGAGCCGCGGGATTTAGAGGGGCGTATCGAACTGGTTATACGATTAGACAACCGGTTAGAAGAACACCGTCGGGAGCGAGACGAAGGACGTGGCCGGGCAAGCGCCATCCCTCTCCCTTCTGGGTCCGAAAAGGTTCCGCCCTCCCCACGCTCCACAGCCTCAGTGCTCCGTGTGGCAACAGCTCCCCCTGCTGACACTGCTAGAGAAATGAGCAGAGCCAAAATGAGATCAGTTGACAGAATGAGGAAGCTGGCCCGCGGGGAGTGTTTTCTCTGCAGCTCAAGAGAGCACATACAGAAAAACTGCCCCAAACGGCCAAAACGACAACACTCGCCTTTAGAGACTGGGCTAAGGGTGGGTCATAACATTCACGTGGGACACACACGGATTTCTGCATGGCTCCCAGTCACGATCCTAAGTGGGGATCTAACCCTTCAGGCCCCAGCACTAGTGGACACAGGGTCAGAAGGGAATCTGCTGGACAGCAGATGGGCAAAGGAGGTAGGGCTCCCTCTAGTGGTGCTTCCTTCACCACTGAAGGTACGGGCACTAGATGGCACCCTTCTTCCTTTAATCACACATAAGACACTACCTGTAACTCTGGTAGTGTCTGGGAATCATCGGAAGGAGATCGAGTTTTACGTGACTCCTTCTACCTCCCGTGTAATATTGGGCTTCCCGTGGATGATAAAACACAATCCCCAGATTGATTGGCCGTCTGGGGTTGTGGCTCAGTGGAGCAAAACCTGCCACCGGGAGTGTTTGGTATCCTTGGTTCCCCCAGTTTGACTGCTAACGAGGAGGTTAAAGTCCCCCCCAATCTGACAACGGTGCCTGAGGAGTACCATGATCTTGCTGACGTCTTCAGCAAAGATCTGGCACTCACTCTCCCCCCGCACTGTCCGTATGATTGCACCATTGATTTGATCCCGGGCGTTGAGTTCCCGTCCAGCAGGCTGTACAACCTCTCACGTCCAGAGCGCGAATCAATGGAAACCTACATCCGGGACTCGTTAGCTGCCGGGTTTATCCGAAACTCCACCTCCCCGATGGGTGCTGGTTTCTTTTTTGTGGGCAAGAAAGACGGCGGACTCCGTCCATGCATTGACTACAGAGGGCTGAATGAGATCACGGTTCGCAATCGATACCCGTTGCCCCTGTTGGATTCAGTGTTCATGCCCCTGCATTGAGCCAAGATTTTCACCAAACTGGATCTTAGGAATGCTTATCACCTGGTTCGGATCCGGAAGGGAGATGAATGGAAGACGGCATTTAACACCCCGTTAGGTCACTTGGAGTACCTGGTCATGCCATTCGGCCTCACTAACGCCCCCGCGACGTTCCAAGCCTTGGTAAACGATGTCTTGCGGGACTTCCTGCACCGATTCGTCTTCGTATACCTGGACGATATCCTCATCTTTTCCCCGGATCCTGAGACTCATGTTAAGCATGTACGTCAGGTCCTGCAGCGGTTGTTGGAGAACCAGCTGTTTGTGAAGGGCGAGAAGTGTGAGTTCCACCGCACTTCTTTGTCCTTCCTGGGGTTCATAATCTCCTCCAACTCCGTCGCCCCTGATCCAGCCAAGGTTGCGGCGGTGAGAGATTGGCCCCAACCAACAAGCCGTAGGAAGCTGCAACAGTTCCTCGGCTTTGCAAATTTCTACAGGAGGTTTATTAAGGGCTACAGTCAGGTGGTTAGTCCCCTAACAGCCCGGACCTCCTCTAAGGTCCCCTTCACCTGGTCAGATCGGTGCGAGGCCGCGTTTAGGGAGTTGAAACGCCGGTTTTCGACTGCACCAATACTGGTGCAGCCCAATCCTAGCCGCCAGTTTATAGTTGACGTGGATGCCTCTGACTCAGGGATAGGAGCCGTGCTGTCCCAGAGCAGGGAGTCCGATATGGTCCTCCACCCCTGTGCCTATTTCTCCCGCAGGTTGACCCCGGCAGAAAGGAACTATGATGTCGGCAATCTGGAGCTGAAAGAGGCTCTTGAGGAGTGGAGACACCTGTTGGAGGGAGCTGCGGTACCTTTTACGGTTTTCACGGACCATCGGAACCTGGAGTACATCCGGACCGCCAAGCGTCTGAACCCCAGACAAGCCCGCTGGTCATTGTTCGTTTTGACTTCCAGATCACCTACCACCCAGGGACCAAGAATCAACGATCTGACGCCTTGTCCCGGGTACACGAAGAGGAAGTCAAAACCGAGCTGTCAGATCCACCGGAAACCATCAACCCCGAGTCCACTATCGTGGCCACCCTCACCTGGGACGTGGAGAAGACCGTCCGGGAGGCCCTGGCATGGAACCCGGACCCGGGGACCGGCCCTAAGAACAAACTCTACGTCCCACCAGAGGCCAGAGCTGCAGTCCTGGACTTCTGTCACAGTTCCAAGCTCTCCTGTCATCCAGGGGTGTGAAAAACTGTGGCAGTGGTCCGGCAGCACTTCTGGTGGGCGTCCATGGAGGCCGACGTCCGGGAATACGTCCAGGCCTGTACCACCGGCGCCAGGGGCAAGGCGGATCACCAAAAGACACTAGGACTCCTCCAGCCGCTACCGGTGCCTCATCGCCCCTGGTCCCACATCGGCCTGGACTTCGTCACGGGTCTCCCGCCGTCCCAGGGCATGACTACCACTCTGACGATAGTGGACCGGTTCTCCAAGGTGGCCCACTTCGTTGCCCTCCCGAAGCTCTCAACGGCCCAGGAGACAGCAGACCTCGTGGTCCACCATGTTGTACGTCTGCATGGGATTCCTTCAGACATCGTCTCCGACCGTGGTCCCCAGTTCTCCTCGCCAGTCTGGAGGAGTTTTTGTAGGGAACTGGGGGCCACCGTAAGCCTCTCATCCCCAGACGAACGGACAGGCAGAGCGGGCGAACCAAGAGCTGGAGCAGGCCATCCGCTGCGTGACCTCCTCGCACTCGATGGCCTGGAGCAACCATCTGGCCTGGATCAAGTACGCTCACAACAGCCAAATCTCATCTGCCACCGGCCTCTCCCCGTTCGAGGTATGTTTGGGGTACCAGCCCCCATTATTTCCGCTCACAGAGGGAGAGGTCGGCGTGCCCTCGGTCCAGGCCACCTTGAGGAGGTGCCGTCGGGTGTGGCGCACTGCCCGCTCTGCCCTGCTCAAAGCCCAGATGAGGGCCAAGGCCCATGCAGACCGCCGGCGTTCCCCGGCCCCTGCATACCAGCGGAGGTTTAGTTGTCTACAAAGGACATCCCACTCTACGTGGAATAACAAAAACTCAAGGACCGTTTCATTGGACCCTACAAGATCCTCAAAGTCCTTAGTCCGGCCGCAGTGAAGCTGCAACTTCCTGCTTCACTGCGGATTCATCCAGTATTCCACGTGTCCCGCATCAAGCCCTACCATACCTCACCAGTCTGCACCCCCAGACCGGCGCTGCCTCCTGCCCGGATCATCGATGGAGAGCCTGCATGGACGGTGTGCAGGCTCTTGGACGTTTGTCGACGGGGCCGGAGGTTCCAGTATCTGGTGGACTGGGAGGGTTATGGACCCGAAGAGTGCTCCTGGGTGAAGAGGCGCTTCATCCTGGACCCGGCCCTCCTGGCCGACTTCTACGCCCATCATCTGGACAAGCCTGGTGGAGGGGGGGTCCTGTTGTGAAGAGGAGGTACTGCTGGCCCACCACCAGAGGGCACCCTGCCTGAAGTGCGGGCTTCAGGCACGAGAGGGCACAGCCGCTTCACAGGAGCAGCCGGGAGTGACAGCTGTCACTCATCACCATCCCATCACCAGCTGTCACTCATCACCACCACTTCACCACCCACAATAAAAAACGGGCAGCAACTCCACCTCCCTGCCGAGATATCGTCTACCCGTCAGGTAAACACTCAGCCTTTGAACACGAATTGTTCAGCTAAACGTAAGACAGTCGTAACGTCTTTACTTCTGTGTTTAACTACGTTAAATTCTGAGTTTGCAGATGTACCTTTGTACATGAGAGTTTGTAGGTGTGTTTGGGGAGTTGGCGTTCTCTGCTCCTCATCCCAGACTCCGCTAGTGTGACATTTGGATTCTGCACGAACTCTTGGGATAATTGTGATTAGGAGGTGGAGGTATTCCACCAGAAGAGAACTGTGCTGTACTGACTGTTTGCTGGGTGTTCACGCACCCACCATCATCTGTCTGTTCTTCCTGCCAGCAGTACCAAGTCTGACAGCTGAAGACGGTGGCCACCTGGGGACTCAGGACTTGGCGGCTCCGGTGTGCTTCAGATCCACTGGCAGTGGAAATCGTGTGGGATCTGGCTCTTCTCTGGACAGATGTCTTCTATCCTCGAGCCTGCCCACACGTCACCTCTGTATATTGACTGATATCAAATTCTGTGGTTGTCTGTATTTCGTTGTGCACATTCACAACATTAAATTGTTATCTTCTGGCTCATCTATTGACCGTTCATTTATGCCCCCTGTTGTGGGTCCGTGTCACTACACTTTCCCAACAATAATAGTAACACACAGTGACTAGGAGAAGTAACTTTAATCTAATTACTGATTTGGAAAGATTAACATGTTAGATTACTCGTGACTAAAAAAAGTGGTTAGATTACAGT
Source organism: Thalassophryne amazonica (assembly GCF_902500255.1). NCBI lineage: Eukaryota > Metazoa > Chordata > Actinopteri > Batrachoidiformes > Batrachoididae > Thalassophryne > Thalassophryne amazonica. Next base: position 9,240,814 of record NC_047105.1, read on the forward strand.
AACGCGTTACTTAGTAACGTGTTACCAGCATCACTGGTCCCAACATACTTGTTGTATAGAAGTATGTGGGCAGTGATGGGTACTTTGACTGATCCGCTGTAAAAAAGAAAAAAAATTCCCTTGTTTTGTGGAAAAATTCAGGCAGCTGTGGTTACCAGGAGAATTCTGTAAAAATTACAGTGAATATGTAAATGGTTTTACATAAAATATGTAAATTTTACAGTGTAAACCTATTTTAATTTGTCTATTTTGAAGATAAAATCTCTGCAAAACGGTCACCTTATGTTTAATTATCCTCAAATTGTAGTTTAAACAGACACATCACCTCTTTGTTCAAACCCTTAATTATCAGTATTTTGCTGTATTTGTAAAAATTCTCATCTGTAAAATCTAACTGTATTGTACAGTTTTTGGTATTACAGTTTTTCTGTCATTTGTAAATTCTACAATGGTATGTGATTATTTTAACATATTTGTACTGTTAAATTCACAGTTGTTTTGTTCCACATTTTACACATTATTGCTGTACATTAAATATTACTCCACTGTTTTTATCTTTAGTTTTTATGTCATGATTTCACAGAATTTCAATGTTAATTTCACAGTTTTAGACTTTATTTTGGATTTATGTAACACAAAACATAAATACACAATAAAAATACTGTAAATATGAAGGATATCATGAAATATGGAACATCTGTGCCATTTGATGGCATAGACACATTTCATCCATAGATTTGATTGCATTTAAGAGCAAACTCTCTTCATGACGCACACCCTGGGCATTTTTTTCCCTTTTTCACAAATTAACAATTAATGATAAACTGGACTGCGACTTGCTGAAAATGAAAAGTCTTAAGTGCAATGCTTATCACTAAGGAATGATGTTAATACATCTTTAATCTTGCAAAATATGACATTTTGGCATTACACTGATGACACTTTAAAAGAACTGGACTAAACACAATCTTAAATCAATAGCAAAACAAATCTCGAGACACCCAAAGCTTTCCAGCCTAAAGAAGTCCTCCCATGAAAGTGAGGAAGATGTGGCCCTATACTGAAGGTGCTGCAACCATTGGTTAGAATAGATCAGACAGACGCGCTCTGTGACTACTTAACATTCCACAGCAGTAAGATTTCCCCTAATTGCTTCATTGGTGCTGTTCTCTCACACAGAACACGAGCCTGGCATTTAACACCACTCAAAAAGTGAGAGAAACCATTTAAGCTTTTTATAACACGTATTCCCTTCTCTCTGCAACACTTTCACCACAACCAAAGAGGGCCTGCATGACAAAATCACTGCGCACGACACAAACATTTACTACTCAGGTGGTTTCCTGACTTGCATTTATAGAATGTGGAAACTGTGCTGTTAAATTTGTGAACAGATTTTATAAAGCTTACCCATTTCAGGGTTTCATGAGAAGAAAACTAGAGGTGGGCGATGCCGGGATTTTTGGTATTGATCCGATACCAAGTAAATACAGGCCCAGTATCGCCAATATCGATACCGATACATTTTCATATTTAAGCTTCATCTATCCAAAGGATCCAAAAGACCTAGAATAGAATTTCGCTAAACATTGTACATGACAACACAATACTTTATTATCACAATCAACATTTTTGTTTAAAACATTATCACTCAACACAACTTAAAACAAAATCTCCTGAGGTAGAGGGCTGACAAACCAAAATACAAGGGTGCGTTGCTCTATGTTGTGTGACACAGCGCAGCGCTGCTCTTACAGACAGAGAGTAGACTTTGATGAATCTGCGTGCGCAGCAGTCAGTGCGTGCGGGAGAGAAAAAAAGCTTGAGTATCAATCTTTTTAAACGAGGATCGTTCAATATCAATACCAGCGTTGGTATCGATATTATTGATATTAGGATCGATCCGCCCACCTCTAAAGAAAACTACAAGGATGCTCGGTAGAATTTAGATTCAGCCCCAAACCAAGCTCTAATCCTGTCCGAAAGCAAGTTTGTACACCATATCTGGATTATTATCTGGATCTGGAATGAAGTACACCAAATGATCCTGATTTCTGACATCTTAAACTCTAACATTTTTCAATGTCGGTTCTATTCGTAGATGTTTTCAAAATTCCTGTTTTCACTTGGGGCAATAAGGAAATAAATCAGCTCAATTCTGATTTTGAACACAAACATGGTCATGGGCTAGCCAGCCACAATACATAATAGGACAGAGCAAGCTAAAAATACTCAGAGGAAACCACTTTTTGCTGTCTTGAGCAGGTTTTTCTTCAAGACAAAATGAGTTCCTCATCAGCAGTCGACTTGGATTGGCTCAGTAGTGAGTAGCGCTGCCGGACAACAGCGAGACTAAGGTAAGCAGCTAACTGCATAATCAGTTGGGGTGTAACTATTAACAGTGTTGGAGAAAGTGTAGTGACACGGACCCACAACAGGGGGCACAAATTTAATGTTGTGAATGTGCACAACGAATATACAGACAATCTCAGAATCTGATTACAGTCAATCCACAAAGGTGACGTGTGGGCAGGCTCGAGGATAGAAGACGTCTGTCCTGAGAAGAGCCGGAACCACACGATTTCCACCGCCACAGAACCCAATGAATACTGGAGCCGCCAAGTCCCGAATTCCCAGGTGATCACCGTCCCCAACTGTCGGATCTGGTACTGCTGGCGAGGAGCACAAACAGTGAGATGTGGGTGTGTGCACACCCAGTAACAAAAACAGTCAGAAGGTGGAAATTCACCTCCACCTCTAATCACACACTCATGCAGCTCCTGTTAAAGCACTTATCTGGAAGGAGTGAGAGGCGAAGATGTCGGCACTCTCACAAACCGCCAACCCAGCTGACAAGGCACCACAGGACAACGGCTGCTAACAGAGCACACGTAAGTTATAATTACTTAGTACGGCAGAGAATATTACCTTCACAGGTAGATGATATCTCGGCAACGAGGTGGAGATGACGTCTGGGTTTTATGGAGTAGTATGATGAAGTGTAGATGGGTGACAGCTGTCATGAGATAATGAGTGACAGCTGTCACCCTCGGCTGTGTCCGTGGCGGCAGTGCCCTCTCGTGCCTGAAGCCCGCACTTCAGGCAGGACGCCCTCTGGTGGTGGGCCAGCAGTACCTCCTCTTCTGGCAGCCCACACAACAAACAGAAACAAATTGAAAATCGATTTTAAAGTAAAATTCAGTGTATTTCATTTATATAATGCCAAATCAAAACAGAGCTGCCTCAAGGTACTTCACACAAGTAAGGTCTAACCTTACCAACCTCTAGAGCAAGCAAACAGGTGACGGTGGTAAGGAAAAACTCTCTGTGATGATTTGAGGAAGAAACCTGAAGCAGACCAGACTCAGAGGGCTGACCCTCTGCTTGGGCCATGCTACAGACACAGTTGTCAACACAAATATAGAGGAAATTTTGGGAGTTCCTGCTGGTGTCCAGGACAGGAGGCTTCCAGAAAAAGACACCCACTCCCACTTCTGGATGGAGCAGCACCTCAAACAGAGGAAAAAAAAGCGATTTTAAAGTAAAAGGTATGATTCCATCGATAGACAAACCCGAATCAATGAAAATGTACTATGAACCAGTCAAAGGATTGATTTTACTATCATAACTCAATTAAATGAAGCTTGTTTCATTGTTATTTCCGTGTCTCAGCAGTTGGAATGCCAGCAGTGAAGATGTTGTAGAGCATAGGCGCAAGGAATCCACCTTGGAGAAGATCGATCATCTGTTTCTGCCATCTGCTTCTCTGTCCACTTAGTTTGATGTAAAAGCACTTCGTGAGCTTGAGGTCAACAGCAATCCCATGAAGTTTCATGAGAAGCTGGTGGTTAACGGTATCTTATGCAGCTGATAGGTCCATGAACACTGCACCAGTGATTGTTTTTTGAATCTGGAACCCATTTTCCATGTACTGGATGAGAAGTTGACCAATGGCAAAGTCAGAAACCTGCCTGCTCATAGATAGGTCAGATGTTTTTGGCTTCATTTGGAACCCTCACTGACTTAAGAATATCAACAGCATGAGTTTGAAGACACTTCTTTGGGACACAGGAGTTACTGAGGTGATTACACAACATCTCCAGTAGCCACTTTTGAGCTATAGGACCCATGTGCTTGATGTGCTCAGCTCGCAGGGCTGACACACATACATACGGACAGCCAAACACATTCTTACTCACACCTACGACCAATTTAGAACCCAATTTACATCTACTGCATGTCTTTGGAAGTGGGAGGGAATCCACGGAATCACAGGGAGAACATGCAAACTCCACACAGAAAGGACTATTTTGGAATCGAACCTGGGACCTTCTTGCTGTGAGGTAACAGTGTTAACCACAAAGCCACTGTGTCATTCTAAATGTAACATTTAACAGTTAAATACCAATTTTTCAACTTGTGGTCAAAACTGAAATCTTTTCCCAGCACAAAAATAGTTTTTTTTTTTCCACATTCAAAAAAAGAAAAGACTGAAATCTCCCTCCTCCACCTGATGCACAGTCAGTGTCCTACACCAGCAGATCCCGGCAAGACTGTGGACTGTATCCACTTTGTCCCACGTCAGTCTGAGAAGTGGTTTCCGAGGGGCGACGGCTTCCCAGATCTCTTCATCATCTAAGCTGTGCTAAACGTGTGTGTAATGGTTTCTGTCACGCCTCACTGCAGACTGCTCTTCAGACTGGGAAAACTATACACAAAATTAGACAGTACGGGTCAACAAACGCTCTTCCACGATTCCCGGCAGGTCCGGTGGCCTTTTCACCAACGCACAGCCAGACTGCGAACACGTCAGAAGCGCGCTGACCTCCATATCGTCCATGCAAACACATAGGGGAAACTTTTCTTTGGAAGCAGCGTTTGTTTGCCGTTTCTCCGCATGGTTTGTCATTTGTTGATGTCAGTGTCAAACTGACAATCACTAATAGGTCAAACTAAATTGCTTGTTTGTCCAACGTGCCTCGAGATTGCGTGTAAAATTAGTCATCAGGCCGGGCTGCGGGCTCAGAAACAGGACTGTGCATTTTCCGTTCAGGCGGGTCAAAAAGCACAAATGCGCATGGGGGCGGGGGGGGGGTGCTGTAATAGGATTTAACTTATCTGTCCATGCTGGACACTTTGACATTACAGCATAGCTGATCTGTGTTGTTCAGCTAAACTGCTTGAGATGAAGGTTCAGACGTTGTCGGGCAGCGGATTATATTTTGACGCCTTCTCTCTACCTGACTCCGGTCTGTTTCAGCCGTGACCGCAAAGCAGTCGGCATCACCTGAATATGTGCAGAGGGAATGATAAGACTGAAACTAGCATAGATCAGATGAGCCCCGACCATTAAAAATCAATAAATCATGTTGTCCCATAATAAACCACACTGACCTTTTTATCCGAGAACAAATATATTGGGGGAGGAGGTGATAAAGACCTCTTATGACACCTTGTCATCTCCGATCAGTAGTTTGTATGTTTATCATGATAGCGTGTGGTAAAAGCCACTGGATATTTTTTTTTTCCTCCAGTAAAACTTAACTGATTCGATGCTGTCACAGCAGATCCGACTGTGAGGTTACAAGATTTGTGGCTCAGTATCAGATCAATACACTTCTTTTTTTTTTTTTTACACAGTCTGATTAGTACAAGCCAAAGATCGGCACACCTGCACGCAGGGAGGCGACAAAATCTGCATTGTGCTTTTTTTCTAGTTAGGAATGAGTGCACAGAAAAAGTGTTGGAAAGCAGATTTTATTTACTGATTTAAACTGGTGAAGCAATACATGTGTGGAAATAAGCTCACATACTGGTACACTTTGGCCAAAAATCTTTGAAACCCCACACTTCACATGTATCACTGTAACTACAAGGATTAGAGATAAATGTTAGCAACATTACACAAAAACTACAAAACCAATTTTCTTGAAACTTGGTGAAACAGTGGAGTATGAGCCAAGGAAGAAACCATTAATTTTTGGAATAGATCCAATTAGGGGGGCAGGGGGAGTTAATGATAAATGGACTGTATTTATATAGCGCTTTTCCATCTGCATCAGATGCTCAAAGCACTTTACACATCAGTGCCTCATATTCAGCCCGATGTGAGGCTGCTGCCATGCAAGGTGCCCACTACACACCTGGAGCAACTAGGGGATTAAGGACCTTGCCCAAGGGCCCGTAGTGATTTTCCAGTCAGGCTGGGATTTGAACTGAGGATCTTCTGGTCTCAAGCCCAGCGCTTTAACCACTAGACCCCTCTCCTCATGTACATATTGGCAATCTGAGTGGTTTGGGAGTATGCCCAACTAGTCTACATGTATTTTGTGGACTTGGAAAAGGTCTATGACAAAGTATTATTCCAAAGTGTCATGTGGGTGGAACTGTTGGAGTATGAGGACACGTGCAACACATGATTCAGTCTCTACACAACCAAAGCACGAGCTGTGTCTGTATTCTCTGCATTACATCAGACCTGTTTCCGATGGGTGTTGGACTCCAACAGGGCTGTCCCTTGTCACTAGCCTTGTTCACGATTTTCATAGACAGGATTTCAAGTGGAAGTCAGGGATTGGACAGTGTCCAGTTTGATGACCTCAAAATTGAACCTCTACTTTTTCCAGAAGATGTGATTCTGTTGGGTTCATCAGACAGTGACCTCCACCGTGTACCAGACAGGTTTGAGGTCAAGAGTGAAGTGACTGGGATGAGAATCAGCACCTCCAAATATGAGACCAAGGTCCTCTATCAGAAAAGGGCAGTTTGCCCCTCTGAGGGAGGGGAGAGTTATTTCCCCAAGTGGAGGAGTTGAAGTATCTTGGTGTCTTGTTCATGAGTGGGGTTCAAATGGAGCATGAGATTGTTAGACTGTGTCTGAGGTCCTGCAGATGCTGTACTGGACTGTTGTGGTGAAGAAAGAGCTGAGCCGGAAGGTGAGACTCTTGATTTAACAGTTGATTTACTCTCCAATCCTCACCTGAGAATTGGGTAATGACCAAAAAATAGGCTCATGAATACAAGTGGTGGAAATTAGGTTCCTCTGTAGGGTATATGGGTTTACCCTCAAGAACAGCATGAGAAGTTTGAATATCTGGGAGGGATTCGCAGGAGAGCTGCTGCTCCTTTGCATCAGAAGGAGCCAGCTGACGTAATTTAGACATCTTTTGAGGATGCCACTTGGCTGTCTCCTTAGGGAAGTCTTCTAGGCATATCCAACTGAGGGAGGGCAGAGGGAACACCCAGGACAATCTGAAAGGAATTACATCAGGATGCTTGGGAACATCTAGGGATCCCCTAAGAGGAGTTGAGAAAAATATTAATGAATCAATTAAACCAAGGCTTCCACAGAAATAGTTCGGAACTCCACAAACCTGGTTCCTAATTAGGAACAATCTCTAAACGAGTTATGGTACAAACTGTACAATCTATCATACAGAAGTATAAGAAGCTTTGGGTTATACCTACTATACGTAAGGTCCAATTTGACACCCAGAAATGAACAAAGTATTGCTCTAAAGGTCCAACAGAACCTAAGGATCAAAACTAAGGAATTAAAACGTTGAAGGCATCAAATACATGTGCAGCATCATCCACATGCATTCAAAATGAAACTCTGACCAAGGTAAATCATGTGTGGAAGCATGCGCTGGTGTCACACATTGCCACATACCCCACACCATGGAACCACCTTCAGTATTAGATGGAAATCACCCATATATTTATAAAGGTGCTACTGACATGAAATTTTAACCAGATGTCAGTAATGATCCAAGAAATCTATAAATGCAAAGAAACCAAAACAAATAAGTACAGAAATTATGTGTAATAAAATGGAACAGAAGGAAAAATATTGAACATGCTCACTGAAATGTATTTAATACTTCATACGAAAGCCTTTGTTAGTAAAGAAGCTTCAACACACCTCCTGCATGAAGAAACTAGTCACACGCATTGCTCAGGTGTGATTTTTGCCCATTCTTCCACACAAACAGTCTTCAAATCTTGAAGGATTCATGGACCTCTTCTATAAACTGTGATCTTTAGTTCTTTCCATAGATTTTCTATTGGATTCAGCAGCTTTATTTTCATTCTCTGATTCCAACTGAGAGTTTCCTTGACTGTGTGTTTGGGATCATCGTCTTGCTGAAATACCCAGCCTCGTTTCATTTTCATCATCCTGGTAGATTTTTGTCAAAAATGTCACAGTACATTTTTTCATTCATCCTTCCTTTTAATTATATGACGTTCACCAGTGTCACCCGCTGAAAAGCAGCCCCACACCATGATGTTCCCATCTCCTTGGTATGGTGTTTTGGGGTGATGTGTAGTGCCGTTTGACCTCTAAACATGGTGTGTATCAAAAAGTAAATGAGTCCACCCACCACTTTAATCATATCTTAGATCTTGTTCTGACTTATGGTATGGAAATAGAAGACTTAACAGTATTCCCTGAAAACTCCCTTCTGTCTGATCATTTCTTAATAACATTTACATTTACTCTGATGGACTACCCAGCAGTGGGGAATAAGTTTCATTACACTAGAAGTCTTTCAGAAAGCGCTGTAACTAGGTTTAAGGATATGATTCCTTCTTTATGTTCTCTAATGCCATATACCAACACAGTGCAGAGTAGCTACCTAAACTCTGTAAGGGAGATAGAGTATCTCGTCAATAGTTTTACATCCTCATTGAAGACAACTTTGGATGCTGTAGCTCCTCTGAAAAAGAGAGCTTTAAATCAGAAGTGTCTGACTCCGTGGTATAACTCACAAACTCGTAGCTTAAAGCAGATAACCCGTAAGTTGGAGAGGAAATGGCATCTCACTAATTTAGAAGATCTTCACTTAGCCTGGAAAAAGAGTCTGTTGCTCTATAAAAAAGCCCTCCGTAAAGCTAGGACATCTTTCTACTCATCACTAATTGAAGAAAATAAGAACAACCCCAGGTTTCTTTTCAGCACTGTAGCCAGGCTGACAAAGAGTCAGAGCTGGATATTGAGCTGAATATTCCATTAACTTTAACTAGTAATGACTTCATGACTTTCTTTGCTAACAAAATTTTAACTATTAGAGAAAAAATTACTCATAACCATCCCAAAGACGTATCGTTATCTTTGGCTGCTTTCAGTGATGCCGGTATTTGGTTAGACTCTTTCTCTCCGATTGTTCTGTCTGAGTTATTTTCATTAGTTACTTCATCCAAACCATCAACATGTTTATTAGACCCCATTCCTACCAGGCTGCTCAAGGAAGCCCTACCATTATTTAATGCTTCGATCTTAAATGTGATCAATTTATCTTTGTTAGTTGGCTATGTACCACAGGCTTTTAAGGTGGCAGTAATTAAACCATTACTTAAAAAGCCATCACTTGACCCAGCTATCTTAGCTAATTATAGGCCAATCTCCAACCTTCCTTTTCTCTCAAAAATTCTTGAAAGGGTAGTTGTAAAACAGCTAACTGATCATCTGCAGAGGAATGGTCTATTTGAAGAGTTTCAGTCAGGTTTTAGAATTCATCATAGTACAGAAACAGCATTAGTGAAGGTTACAAATGATCTTCTTATGGCCTCGGACAGTGGACTCATCTCTGTGCTTGTTCTGTTAGACCTCAGTGCTGCTTTTGATACTGGTGACCATAAAATTTTATTACAGAGATTAGAGCATGCCATAGGTATTAAAGGCACTGCGCTGCGGTGGTTTGAATCATACTTGTTTAATAGATTACAATTTGTTCATGTAAATGGGGAATCTTCTTCACAGACTAAAGTTAATTATGGAGTTCCACAAGGTTCTGTGCTAGGACCAATTTTATTCACTTTATACATGCTTCCCTTAGGCAGTATTATTAGACAGTATTGCTTAAATTTTCATTGTTACGCAGATGATACCCAGCTTTATCTATCCATGAAGCCAGAGGACACACACCAATTAGCTAAACTGCAGGATTGTCTTACAGACATAAAGACATGGATGACCTCTAATTTCCTGCTTTTAAACTCAGATAAATCTGAAGTTATTGTACTTGGCCCCACAAATCTTAGAAACATGGTGTCTAACCAGATCCTTACTCTGGATGGCATTACCCTGACCTCTAGTAATACTGTGAGAAATCTTGGAGTCATTTTTGATCAGGATATGTCATTCAAAGCGCATATTAAACAAATATGTAGGACTGCTTTTTTGCATTTACGCAATATCTCTAAAATCAGAAAGGTCTTGTCTCAGAGTGATGCTGAAAAACTAATTCATGCATTTATTTCCTCTAGGCTGGACTATTGTAATTCATTATTATCAGGTTGTCCTAAAAGTTCCCTAAAAAGCCTTCAGTTAATTCAAAATGCTGCAGCTAGAGTACTGACGGGGACTAGAAGGAGAGAGCATATCTCACCCATATTGGCCTTTCTTCATTGGCTTCCTGTTAATTCTAGAATAGAATTTAAAATTCTTCTTCTTACTTATAAGGTTTTGAATAATCAGGTCCCATCTTATCTTAGGGACCTCGTAGTACCATATCACCCCAATAGAGCGCTTCGCTCTCAGACTGCAGGCTTACTTGTAGTTCCTAGGGTTTGTAAGAGTAGAATGGGAGGCAGAGCCTTCAGCTTTCAGGCTCCTCTCCTGTGGAACCAGCTCCCAATTCAGATCAGGGGGACAGACACCCTCTCTACTTTTAAGATTAGGCTTAAAACTTTCCTTTTTGCTAAAGCTTATAGTTAGGGCTGGATCAGGTGACCCTAAACCATCCCTTAGTTATGCTGCTATAGACGTAGACTGCTGGGGGGTTCCTATGATGCACTGTTCTCTTTTTGCTCTGTATGCACCACTCTGCATTTAATCATTAGTGATCGATCTCTGCTCCCCTCCACAGCATGTCTTTTTCCTGGTTCTCTCCCTCAGCCCCAACCAGTCCTAGCAGAAGACTGCCCCTCCCTGAGCCTGGTTCTGCTGGAGGTTTCTTCCTGTTAAAAGGGAGTTTTTCCTTCCCACTGTAGCCAAGTGCTTGCTCACAGGGGGTCGTTTTGACCGTTGGGGTTTTACATAATTGTTGTATGGCCTTGCCTTGCAATATGGAGCACCTTGGGGCAGCTGTTTGTTGTGATTTGGCGCTATATAAAAAAATTGATTGATTGTATCGAATAGAATAGAAAGCCTTTATTGTCATTATACACAGCAAACACAGTGTGCAGAGTACAATGAGATTAGGGGGGCTGCTCCTTAAGAAGTGCACGCAGTGCAATACTAGACAATATAACATGAATAAACAACAATATTACATAAAGAAACACGTGAAGTCCTTTGCTGAAATGTAAAATTGTGTAACATGTGGACAGTGTAAACAGTGAAGCAATTGAGAGAGTGCAAAAGGAAATGTAAAACTGTATGACAACTATAGGCGATGTAAACAATGTAACAACTGAAAAATGTACAAAAAGTCTTGTGCTACAAATGAGATAGATATGGTGCGACTCAGTACCTAATATAGTCTGTTTTTAGTGCAGATTATTGTTCAACATGGTGATGGTTTTGGGGAAGAAACTGTCTCTGAGTCTATTTGTCCTGGCCTGTATGGACCTGTAGCGCCTGCCAGAGGGCAACAGGTTGAAGAGGTGAAAGCTGGGGTGTATATAGTCCTTGAGAATGTTCTTGGCCCGACTAAGACAACAGGAGGTGTAGATGGTGGAAATGGGGGGCAGAGGACAGCCAATGATTTTTTTGGGCAGTGTTTGCTACCCTCTGCAGTCTCTTCCTGTCAGCTTCAGTGCAGCTGGAGTGCCACACTGACACTGCGTAGATCAGCAGGCTCTCTATAGTGGAGCGATAGAAGGTCACCAGCAGAGGTGTGCTTAATTGCTCTTTCCTAAGCACCCTCAAGAAGTGTAGTCGCTGCTGGGCCTTCTTGACCAGTGCTGCGGTGTTGACTGACCAGGAGAGGTCAGCAGAGATGTGAACCCCTAGGAACTTGAAGGACTCCACTCGCTCCACGCATTCATCATTGATGTACAGTGGGGCAGGGGCAGTTTTCTTTCGACGGAAGTCCGGGATGAGTTCCCTAGTCTTTGTGATGTTTAGTGCCAAGTTGTTGGCTGCACTCCACTCGACCAGTTTTTGGACCTCATCTCTGTAGGCCGCTTCGTTTCCCCCTGTTATCAGCCCCACTACTGTTGTGTCATCAGCAAATTTAACAATGATGTTCTCTGAGTGGGTGGGGGTGCAGTCAGATGTGTAGAGCGAGTAGAGAAGTGGGCTCAGCACACAGGCCTGGGGGGAGCCAGTACTGAGAGTACGGAAGGAGGAGAAGTGAGGACCAAGCTTCACCTGCTGTGGTCGGTTGACCAGGAAGTCTTTGATCCAGGAGCAGGTGGGCAGTGGGATCCCCAGGTTGGATAACTTGGGGATAAGGATGTCCGGTATTATGGTATTAAAAGCTGAGCTATAGTCAATGAAGACCATCCTGACATAGCTCCATTGTTTCTCCAGGTGAGTCAATGCTGAGTGAAGGGCGGTTGTTATTGCATCTTCTGTGGATCTGTTAGACCGGTATGTGAACTGATGCTGGTCCAGGGTAGGGGGGAGACAAGCTTTGATGTGTCTTAGAACCAGTTTCTCAAAGCACTTGTGATGACTGGGGTGAGTGCTACCAGGCGGAAGTCATTGAGGCTGGTTGTGGGTGATTTTTTGGGAACTGGGATGATAGTAGTGGATTTTAAGCAGACTGGGATGAGGGCATGTTCTAGTGACAGGTTGAAAAGGACAGTGAAGACCTGTGCTAGCTGGTCAGCACATGCCTTGAGCACCTTCCCTGGTACTCCATCCGGGCCTGAAGCCTTCCTGGGGTTCACAGCCCGGAGCACTCAGAGAGTCTCACGTCCTCAGCCGCTAGAGTAAGTGGGGGGGAACTGGAGGCTGGAATGGGTTGAGTGGGGGTTGGGGTGTTGTGCTTGAGTGCCGTGGCTGAGACTCAAAACGGGCATAGAAGCTGTTCAGTTCCTCTGCTACTGCCAGATCTGAGTTCCCTGGTGTAACAGCACAGCCTCTGTAATTGGTGATCGACTGTATGCCCTGCCACACCTGTCAGGGGTTGTTAAGCTGGTCCTCTATCCTGCTCTTATGCTCCACTTTGGCGGTCTTGATGCCTCTCCTCAGGTCAGCACGGGTGGTGTTGTATAGTGCTCTGTCTCCCGATCTGAAGGCTGCGTCCCAGTCCTGGAGGAGCGTGCGGACCTGGCTAGTCATCCATAGTTTTTGGTTTGGAAACACCAGAATGTTCTTTTCCACAGTAACCATTTCAATGCACTTGATGTAGGACAGTACTGTGTCTGTGAATGTAGCCAAGTCTTCATGGTAAAAGGCTTCCCACTGTGTCTGGTCAAAGCAGTCCTGCACACGGGTGAGGACAGCATCAGGCCAGGTGTTAATGGTCAGCCGTTTAGGCTTTGTTTGTCGGTTGAGGGGGGTGTAAGCGGGGGTGAGAAACAAGGAGAGGTGATCTGACTGGCCCAGGTGGGGGAGGGGTATGGCTCTGTATGCTCTCTTGATGTTGGTATAAACATGGTCCAGAGTGTTTTCCCCTCTTGTAGGGCATTTCACGTGTTGGTGAAATTTTGGTAAAACAGTTTTAAGATTTGCCTTATTAAAGTCACCCGCAATGATGTGAACGCCATTTGGATAGGCATTCTGTTGTTTGTTTATGGCATTTAGCAGCAGGGAGAGAGCTATGTTTACATTAGCATCCGGTGGTATGTAGACTGCCATAATGACCACAGCAGCTAGCTCTCTAGGCAGGTAGAATGGTCTGCATCTTACTGACATAAACTCTAAGTCAGGAAAACAGTGTCTGACCAAAACAGTACTATTATTGTACCAACCTTCATGTATGTAGATGCAGAGGCCCCCACCTCTGTTTTTCCCTGAGTCGCTGTTCCTGTCCCATCTGTGTAGCATGCGGCCTGCTAGCTGCACCGAAGCATCGGTGATTTGTGCATGTAGCCATGTCTCTGTGATTATAAGTGCGCAGCACTCTTGAATGTAGCGATTCCCAGCTAGCTGTAGTTCCAAATCGTCCGTTTTGTGTACCAAGGATCTGGCATTTGAGAGATAAAGGCTTGGCAGCGGTGGTTTGAGTGGCTGTTTCCTTAGTTTATGTAGCAGTCCAGCCCTGCAGCCCTGTTTTTGCTTTCTCTCACGACGCCGCCTGTGTCGCTTGCCGGCCCCGATAACAATCCACGGAGATCCCGCTGGTCTCGCTATCTCGTCTGGGATGTTGTGAGTTCGCTGAAAGTCACTGCAGATGGTAGTTTTCTGTTAAAAACCTATGTTTATTAAGTCCACCCGGTCGTACTGTTTGTAAAAGTCCGTAAGCGGCGTACAAGATTCCAAAACAACACACAAAAGACACACAAAGGTGCACAAATAGGGAGAGCTGTAAGCCGCTGCATCTGCGCGCGCCGCCATCTTGGAGTCAATCAAAGTCAGTCAAAGTATTATGGCATCCCAAGAGTTAAATTTTGGTCTCATCTGATCAGACCATATTCTCCCAGTATTTCACAGGCTTGTCTAAATGTTGTTGGCTGCTCCTGTTTTGTTCGGGGTTGCCACAGCGGATACAACCAGATCCGCATTGGCATTTGGCACAAGTTTTACGCCAGATGCCCTTCCTGACACAACTCCAGTGTAACCTGGAGAAACACACAGAGCCGCTGGTGTTCCAAAGAGGTCTCCCATCCAAGTACTAACCAGGCCCCGCACTGCTTAGCTTCTGAGATCTGACGGGATCAGACTGACACAGAGCAGATCAGCTGCACCAGGCTTGTCTAAATGTTGTGCAGTAAAATTTAAACAAGCTTCAGCATGCTTTTTCTTCAGCGACAGAGTCTTGTGTGGTGAGCATGGTGGTGGTGTGGTGTTTCTTTGAAACAATTGTACCTGCTAATTCCAGGACTCTCTGGAGCTCTCAACAAGTGGTCCTTGACTCTTGCACAACTCTTCTGATAATTCTTTTCACTCCTCTGTCAGTAACCTTTCAAGGAGCACATGGTTCTGGCCAGTTAATAGTGAAAGAATGTTCTTTGCACTTTCAGATTATGGCCCGAACAGTGCTCACTGGAACATTAGGAAGTTTAGAAATCCTTCTGTAACCAATGCCATCATTATTTTTTGCGACAATGAGGTTGTGAAGATCTTGAGAGAGCTCTTTGCGTTTACACATCATGAGACGTTTCTCGTGTGACCCCTTGGTAATGAGATACCTTTTTATTGGCCATCAGTTTGGACTGAAGCAACTGATATTAATTTGTACTGACAAGGGGCAGGACTGCTTTCTAATTACTGAAAGATTTCAGCTGGTGTCTTGGCTTTCCATGCTTTTTTGCACCTCCCTTTTTTCAGGTGTTCAATACTTTTTCACTGCATTATTTCACATTATTCCACATAACTTCATTTATGGACATCTGTGGTTTGATTTCTTTGTATGTGTGGATTACTTAGGGTTGATAGCGACATCTGGTGAAAATTTCATGTCAGTAGCACCTTTAGAAATATAATGAAAGAGAAAAAAGGTGATGTGTTCAATACTTATTTTACCTGCTGTATCTAGCCAGGTGAAGCTTGAGCATCCCCTTGGCCTTCTCCAACTGCTGGGGTGGGGTACTCAACACTGAAGCATCTCTGTGGTTGATCATACCCAGAGAAACACACCACCTGAACCAAATTTCTTAGCTGACTTTCCCCTTACAATGCAAATGATACGCCTTATTTATGTCTCCATAATTAACGGTTTATTTGACACAAGTCATTCCAGTGGTACACAAGGATCCCAGATCCTCCCAAGCACCAAAGACATCTAGTCATTGCCTTCAATGGTTAGTGTCCAAGTGACTATGTCGACCAAGGAGGGAGCCTTGCTCTAAAATTAGGTGTCTACTTGGGGCTTAATCGTAAATTAGGTCAAGTATTATGGCCCATGCTTTATATATTTTTGCATAACAGGTTGACTAGTGATACCATGAATCTTCTGATTATTGCTTTTAAGAAGAATATTGTCTTCTGGAGATCCAAAATAGGATGCTTGGTTGAACAGTAATTTATTTCTTGCTCCTAAGAAAAGGGAGGCACTGGTTCTTCAGGTTGGCCTTTTAAATATAGCCCAATTATACCACTTAATCATTCAGAAGCTTGTTCAAGTAATTCCATCAGTTCATATAAACTTCTGGAATCATGAATCGTAGTAAAGGTGAAGTTTGAAGAACCTGTGTTAATTCTTCAGTGATCTTGAACACAGACTCTGGCATGGTGGACAACCACAAGACCTGAATGCCTATAGCATGTGTCACCGTAACGTACTTTGGTTTTGGGGAGTAGAATTAACTGTCTACACACCACCACCTGATGGCTGCTATTAGATGACACAACCACACAGAACAGAATCACAAACAATAAATAAATGTACATAAATCCAGATACCAGGGAAAAGGAATGGCTTTCACCATGTTTGTTTTGATGGTCAGATGAAAACATGTGTCCAATAGACTGGAGAAATTGAGACACACAGAGAAACAAGCAGCCTGTAATGTGCACATGCACATATGTGTGCAAAAACTCACACCACACAACCCACACAAAGACGAGAGCGCCTGGCGGCGAAGAAAACCGGCAGATGGTGGAAGGCCCAAGTTCTGGATGAACATTTGTCAAATGACATTTTGTTTAATTTGCATAGAGAAGGCAGCCACTCTTATTTCAGTGAGAAGAAATAACAACTCAAGCAAAATACATTTATAGAGGAAAAGAGTATAATTATACAGAAAACACAATGTGCAACTCATAGATTTCCCTTTGATGAATCCAGCACCTGAGCCAAGTATTGTATCTATACAGCACAGAAAAGCAAATCGGAGACACAAAGCATCTGGCATAAAGGATCACAATAAGTATAATTATTTAGAAATCATTCCTGATTCTAATGACTTGCAGGCTTTCAAACAAACTACGTAGATGTATGAAGCCAATGCTCCTGCATAGTGGGGTGCTCCTCAAGGAACGCTCCTTAAGCATTCAATCCCCATAGATGCTCATGTTAAAATCTCAAACTTTACAGCAGAAATTGGGTACAAAAAACTGGTTTTGCTCTCCATAGAGTTTACCCATTTACAAAAACTCCTTCATCATTGTCTCTGCAAAGATGTTAAAAAGCAGCGGAGAAAGTAGGCAGCCCTGTCGCACTCCTCTTCCGATGATACATGGTCCAGCCATCCCCTGGTCAGTTCGCACTGTTGCCGTCTGTCCCATGTAAAGGGCTTTGATCAATCTCCTCTCCCTCCAATCTGCTCCCAGGTCTTTCAAAACGGCCATCAGGCCATCACCGAAAAAGAAGTGAGGAAAAGAATTGCTATGGCAAAAGACGCGTTCAACAAACATCAAGCGCTACTCACTGGAAAGACCAACCAAAACCTGAAGAAGAGAATATTCAAGACTTTAGTTTGGAGTGTTTATGGCTCAGAAACCATTGAAGAAAGAGGACATGAAGAGACTAGAGAGCTGCGAGATGTGGTTTTGGAGGAGAATGAAAAAGATCAGCTGGAAAGACCACGTGAGAAATGAAGAAGTACTGAGGAGAGTTGGAGAAAAGAGAAGCCTAAAAGTTACAATCTGGAAGAGGAAAGCACAATGGATTGGCCACATCATGAGATCAGAAGGAATGTTAAGAACAGTGCTGGAGGGGAGAGCAGATGGAAAGAGAGGGAGAGGAAGGAAGAGGTTGGCAATGCTGGACAACATACAAGAAGGGCGTGGCTATCACATCATAAAGGAGATGGCAATGGATCGAGAGAGATGGTGTGCGGTTGTGCATGCTGGACCTGCCCAAAAGCAGACCACCACCATATATATATATATATATATCCGCTGGGAGGGGAGGAAGCCGGTCAGACCTGGCAGGCCCAAACGTATCGTGAGGGTCTGCTGGGAACAACTGGCGGAACCCTCTGTCAGCGAGGTCTTCAACTCCCACCTCCGGGAGAGCTTCTCCCAGATCCTGGGAGAGGTTGCAGACATGGAGTCCGAGTGGACCATGTTCTCCACCTCCATTGTCGATGAGGCCGCTCATACCTGTGGTCGCAAGGTCTCTGGTGCCTGTCGCGGCGACAATCCCTGAACCAGGTGGTGGACGCCGGAAGTAAGGGATGCCGTCAAGCTGAAGAAGGAGTCCTACTTATCTTTGTTGGTAGGTGGGACCCCGGAGGCAGCAGACAGGTACGGGCAGGCCAAGCATGCCGCAGCCCATGTGGTTGCAGAGGCAAAAACTCAGGTCTGGGAGGAGTTCGGGGAGGCCATGGAGGAGGACTATCGTCAGCCTCGAAGAGATTCTGGCAAACCGTCCGACGCCTCAGGAGGCAGAAGCAGCTCTCCGCCAGCACTGTTTATGGTGCAGGTGGGTAGCTGTTGACCCTGACTGGGGATGTTGTCGGGCGGTGGAAGGAATACTTCGAGGATCTCCTCAATCCCATCATCACGTCTTCTGAAGAGGAAGCAGAGACTGGGGACTCAGAGGCGGACTCATCCATTACCCAGGCCGTAGCAAGGCTCCTGGGGTGGATCAAGTCTGTCCTGAGTACCTTAAGTCTCTAGATGTTGTGGGATTGTCTTGGCTGACACGCCTCTGCAACATTGCGTGGCAATTGGGGACAGTGCCTCTGGATTGGCAGACCGGGGTGGTGGTCCCTCTGTTTAAGAAGGGGGACTGGAGGGTGTGTTCCAACTATAGGGGGATCACACTCCTCAGCCTCCCCAGTAAGGTCTATTCCAGAGTACTGGAGAGGAGAATTCGACCAATGGTCGAACCTCGGATTCAGGAGGAGCAGTGTGGTTTTTGTCCTGGTCGCGGCATACTGGACCAGCTCTACACGCACCATCGGGTGCTCGAGGGTTCATGGGAGTTTGCCCAACCAGTCCACATGTGTTTTGTGGATCTGGAGAAGGCGTTCGACTGTTTCCCTCTGGGCACCCTGTGGGGGGTGCTCCGGGAGTACGGGGTCCGGGTCCTTTGCTAAGGGCTATCCGGTCCCTGTACGACCACAGCAGGAGCTTGGTTAGCATTGCCGGTAGTAAGTCAAACCTGTTCCAGTGCACATTGGCCTCCGCCAGGGCTGCCCTTTGTCACTGGTTCTGTTCATTATTTTTATGGACAGAATTTCTAGGCGCAGCCAGGGTGTAGAAGGGGTCTGGTTTGGGAACCACAGAATCTCGTCTCTGCTGTTTGCGGATGATGTGGTTCTGTTGGCTTCTTCAAATCAGGACCTCCAGCGTGCACTGAGGCGGTTTGCAGCCGAGTGTGAAGCGTCCAGGATGAAAATCAGCACCTCCAAATCCGAGGCCATGGTTCTCGACCGGAAAAAGGTGCTTTGCCCTCTTCAGATTGGTGGAGTGTCCTTGCCTCAAATGGAGGAGTTTAAGTATCTCGGGGTCTTGTTCACAAGTGAGGGACAGATGGAGCGTGAGATCGATAGACGGATCGGTGCAGCATCTGCAGTGATGCGGTCGATGTATCGGACCATCGTGGTGAGAGCTGAGTAGGGGGGCAAAGCTCTCAATTTACTGATCGATCTACGTTCCGATCCTCACCTATGGTCATGAGATTTGGCTCATGACCGAAAGAACGAGATCGCGGGTACAAGCGGCCGAGATGAGTTTCCTCCGCAGGGTGGCTGGGTGCTCCCTTAGAGATAGGGTGAGGAGCTCGGTCACTCGGGAGGAGCTTGGAGTCAAGCCGCTGCTCCTCCACGTCGAAAGGAGTCAGTTGAGGTGGCTTGGGCATCTTTTTTGGATGCCCCCTGGACGCCTCGCTGGAGAGGTGTTCCGGGCACGTCCCATTGGGAGGAGGCCCCGGGGAAGACCCAGGACACGCTGGAGGGACTACATCTCTCGGCTGGCTTGGGAACGCCTTGGGGTTCCCCCGGAGGAGCTGGGGGAGGTGTGTGTGTGTATTGGGAGGTCTGGGTGGCTTTGCTTGAGCTGCTGCCCCCGCGACCCGACTCTGGATAAAGCGGAAGAAAATGGATGGATGGATATATACACAATACTGCTTCAAGTTTAGTGCACATAAACAATGTCAAATGTATATGTGTTGTCTTTAATTCTGATGTGTGCCATTATTACAGTAAACAAGTAATAATTGTGGATTAATTGTTGTATTTTGTCTGAGGTATTTGGAGTGTAAATGTAATTTCGTTGTTGTTGCACTTGTGTAATGACAATAAATCTCATCTCATCTCATCTCAAAAGGCACAAATCACCATCGACAAAGAAGTGGAAATTGTGAGGGGATACAAAATCCTGACTGGAAACTGCATAACGCAATCTACAACCTCACCACTAGATGGCACTAAATCCTGTCGCTTTAAATTTGGACAAACATTTACAGACACCTGTTGTATGTTGTGAAACTCTACTGGGGATTTTTTTTTTCCCAGCGGCCGCCGCTGATCATAGTATATTTAAATATGATGTGTTTGCGTGAAGGCGCAGCATCTTTTGCCGCAACATCTCTGAAAGCGGAGTAACAAATTGTTCCCCAGAAGGAGCATCAGTTTACGGTGACACTTGTGATTTTTGTGTATCGTCTTCCATGCTGCAGTTCCAGTTGCAAATTTCACAAACGGTTGCTGAACCCAATTAAGCAAAACCTAAATCGGAGCAAAGGTCTCCACTAACAGACTGTACTTTTCCGCCAATCTCAATTAACCTCTGCAAAAGCTTTTCGTTAAGTGAAGGCAACTGTTTTAATGGCTGTCAATCAACAGCAAGAGCAAATCCACCATGTCGCACTGTGGAAATTAAATTCAATTCATATTGCCTCAATTCAGATGATGGACTGTCTTAAAGTGTAGCGTACATAAACAAACAAATGTATATGTGCAGTGTTTTAATTCTGACGTGTGCCATTATTACATTCAACTAGTATTAATTGTAGATTAATTGCTGTATTTTTTGCCTAATTAGGTGTGATATGACTTGCCCTTTTAGGGATCAATAAAGTTGTTTGAATCTTGAATCTATGCGTTTCATAGGAATACATGATCCGTAAGTTGTGTTCGGGAGAGGAAAACATGAAATCTGCACAGGCACACTGATTTGGGATTTGGTGAAATCAGGAAAATCCACAAAAAAATGCCTCTGATGTGTGCAGACTGATGGAGCTTTACACTGCGGGTGCAGAGCAGAATGAAATGGCACAGATGATGCTGATGGCCTTCAATCGAAGCACAAAGGCTTGCAAATTATAACAAATTTTCTAGAATCACAAATGAAGACAGATCAACATGGCAGTTTTTCAAACAAGAGCTTCTTTATGAGAAAGTAACAAAGAAGAGAGGACGTGTTGGCATTCGAATAATTAGAGAGGGAGAGATACATCGACGGTGGGAGGTGACTTACAGAAAATGGGAAAATGGAAAACTATCACCTCCTTGAACTGAACAAGCTTATTAATATCTGCAGCTCCCACAGCGAGTTACAGTGCTCTGGCCAAAATGGCTCTTGTTTCAAAATAATAGCATGTGTGCTGGAGCTTTTCTTTTGGATCTGATAATAACACAGTCCAGTCTGAAATGAACAGAATATTCACACATGCTGAAACCCATAAGTGAAATATAAACAACTGTTTGTTCACGTAGTCTGTAGATGAATACGTCCACCAACTGACAGGTGAAAGAACAGGTGATCACCACAAAGAAACAGATCCTCAGGGAACTCTGTGCACAAGGAAACAGAGAAATGTAATATATCTTCGCTGTTGTGTCATTTATGTTCACACACATTCCGTATGACAGACAAATTGACAATCCAATTCATCCATCCTTTTCCACTTATCCAATTACAGGGTCACGATGGGTGTGTTGTGAAAGTGTAGGAACACGGACCCACAACAGGGGGCGCAAATGAACGGACAATGGAGAAGGTAAATAACAAGGTTTTACTGTTGTGGAACGTGCACAACCAATACAACAATTGACAATTTGGGGTTAAACCGAATTCCACTCGTGTCGTGTGGGCAGGCTCGAAGGTAGGAGACGTCCGTCCAAGTCGAACCGGAACCACCCAGATTTCCTCTGCCACCGAACCCTGGAAGTACTGGAACCGCCAAGTCCCGAATTCCCAGGTGGCCACTGCCTCCGCTCGTCGGATCCGGTACTGCTGGCAAGAGAACAAACACACAGGTGTGGATGCGGCTGCACCCAGTAACACAGAGAGGGGAGAAGCCGTCTCCACCTCACGTCACAATACTGCAGGAAGGTGAGTACTTATCGTTGAGTAGACAGCTGTCCTGCAATGTTCAGAAAGGCAATAATATAGCAGAGAATTGTTACCTCTATCTTAAGGCGATATCTCGGCACTGAGGTGGAGACGCCGTCCTGTTGATATACCTCCGTGCTGAGTGGAGTCAGCTGTGTCCAGTAATGGGTGACAGCTGTCACCCTGACTGCTCTGGTAAGGCGGCAGCGCCCTCTGGTACCTGGAGCCCGCACTCCAGGCAGGGCGCCCTCTGGTGGTGGTGGGCCAGCAGTACCTCCTCTTCAGCGGCCCACATAACAGGGTGCTGGTGTTTTGTTTTTGTTGTGGTCTGTACATACAGTGGGTGGCTCTTCAGTGGGCTTGAACTTCAGGCAGCTCAGTGGACAAGGAGCTGGCCTACCAATATGTAGACCTGGGTTCAAATGTGCTCCCTGTTTGTGTCCTTGGACAAGAAACTTAATCTGTATTGTCTCTGTCCAACCAGCTATAAATACATTCCAGGATGCCTGGGAGGTGACCGGCGTTCTATCCATGGGGAGTTGTGGACTCTTGTCCCCATCACGCCACAGAAACTGGACACAAGCACCTTGATAAGCCTTAGACCCTGTAAGGACTTACTTTTACCGTAACCCCACCACAAAATTGACATTTCTCATTCTAAATCTGATGTTTTCAGCCTCCATTTCTCACATTGTCTGACTGAGCCAGTCCAGTATTGCGCCCCCACTTTCCATAATACCCATAAGGTATTGTTTATCTACTGAATTGGGTTCAACTGAGAAAGTTCACACAACTCATACAGTGTATGTCTGAAGTTATTTATTTAATTATTCCATGTTTGCCTGATGAAAAGTGGATTATTTCCTTATCTCCAGGATAACTCCAGGAATTGAAATTTAGAAACATTCACAATAGCACCACCTACAAGAGAGCTGTGTAAATTCTGAATATGATTTTTGTTATTAATTGTGTATTTTAGTTCAATTGCGCTGGCACATTTTGTGCAATTTTCCAAATTTCGCTTATATACTGTGCAAAAGTTTAACTGTTGGAATTTTTAAACAACTGCAATTCTGTTATCGGAACTCATCCCACAACTACTAATACTATTTGGTGGGAGGCACATTCAATTTTTATTAGAAATTTGTTAGAATACAGTGAAAAAACATCTAATTACACTGCTCACACTCCAAGAAATTACAGTTGTTCATATGAATTAACAAGGTGGCATTAATATTACATGTTAGACCCACAGTTGGATTGTGGAAGGAGGGTTGTCATGTCTAATTTTGTTGGAATGCACATACTGAATTGGTAAAACTCAAAGTAATTGTGTTTGTCTAAATTAAGTTAACAAATTAACAAGTCAGAAATAAATATTACTTGGTAAGTTAATTTGGAAAAAATATCATTTGCATTTTAGCAATTGTGGGGGGTGTCACATGTGTTGCTTGTTGGAAATTTGTTGGAATACACAAAAAAGACAAAACCTAATTAAATTGCTTGAATTGGTAAAACTCAAAGTAACTGCATTTCTCTAAGTTAAGTTAGCAAGTTGACATAAATATTACTTGGTAAGTTAATTTGTGGGAGAAAAAACAATTCAGTTGCATATTAGCAATTTGGGGGAGCGTCACATCAGATTTTTTTTTATTTTGTTGGAATAAAAAAAAAGACAAAACCTAATCAAATTGGTTGAATTTGTAAAACGCAAAGTAATTGTGTCTGTCTAAATTAAATTAAGCTGACATAAATGTTATTTGTTAAGTTGTAAAAACAACTTATCTGATTTTTGCTGGAATTTTGTTGAATACAGAAAAAAGATCAAGCCTAAATAAATTGCTCTAATTGGTAAAACTCCAACTACATGTGTTTACCTAAATTAAATTAATAAGTTGACATAAACATTACTTAGTAAGTTATTTTGGCAAACTTCATTTATTTGAGTATTTCCATATTTAGTACTGCCAGCTGAAGCAGATGGTCCAGCAATTAAATATTTTCATGTATGCATGTTTTAATGTTTCAAATTTGATATATTGTTGTCACAAAAAAAAAAAAAAAAAAAACTAGAGTGCACGTCTGTGCCATGTTTATTGTCTTAAACATATGACTTTTATTGCCCAATTCCAAAATATGGCCAGCAGGTATTGCGGAGACTTTGTGTCTGTCCTTCCGCCCACCTGCCTGTCTGTCTGTATGTCTGTGCTCAACATAACTCCAGTCCTATTACTGCCAGGGTCTTCAAATTCAAAGGGAGCATTCTTGGAACACAGACCTTGGACAAGTTCAAAGATGGCTAACCTTGACCTATTCTAAGGGGTCAAAAGGTCACATTATTTCTACACACTTTTTCACTGATTACATGCTCAATACAGCCGAGTGTATTTTAGCACTGCATTATATTACCCAGACAGCAAATAGATCCGGGCCAGATGTAGTCCAAAATCTGGTACGAATCCTGAAAACAGATCTGGTCCAGACAGTTTTTGCACCCTGGCCCAGATCCGGCACGGCTCCGCTTTACAGTTCTGGAACAGATCCGGACCAGACCTGAACTGGATCCACAAAAGACCAACCATTTACAGACCATATCTGGCACGGATCTGGGGCAGATGTGGACCGCATCACAGCACCGTGGCAGGAACAAGTTTTACAGGGGTAAGTTCCGTGGATCTGAGGAAACTGATTTGTATATATAACACACAGATCAGTGTCCCTGGACTTATAAAACTTGATTGTCGTAAAGAAACAAACCGCTTTGCAATAAGCATTTAAAAAAGCCTCAGTGATGATCACGATTACCGAGTACAGAGTTTACAACCACTAATGGATAGTTTCTACCGAGTGCAGATAAAATTTCTTATCATTATGCCCCATGTTCCTGCCATGGTGTTGTGATGCGGACCACATCTATTCCAGATCCATGCCAGATATGGTCTGTAAACGGTTGGTGTTTTGTGGATCCAGTTCAGATCTGGTCCGGATCTGTTCCAGAACTGTAAAGCAGAGCCGTGCCGGATCTGGGCCAGGGTGCAAAAACTGTCTGGACCAGATCTGTTTTCAAGATTGGTACCAGATGTTGGACTACATCCGGCCCGGATCTATTTGCTGTCTGGGTAGTCTCAGTGTCAGTAGAAGGCACATAAATTGCATGGAAAAATACTCCATTGTCAAATACTGGCTAAAATTAGAACAGAAACGTACAATATTTAAGGGATTCGTGTTTAACCCCTGCCTCACCAAGTTCTTTTGAAAATCAATCCATGACATTTTCATCGTTTCTGGTGACAAACAAAGCCGCGTGTGAAGACACAAAGCTGAAAACATGACCTCCTCGGATGTTCAATAATAAACGTGCTTTGCCTTCCTGCGCAACATTACACCTAAGTAACGTGCACAAAGTGATTTGACACACAATGCAAAGTTAATTTTGAGTACTGCCTTGTTTAATGGTATTAAACCACCAGTGCATTCTTCATTGGCGTTATCGTGAAACTATCACCGGGCGTACTGTGGCTGACTCTCTAGGAGTGAGACGCTTCGATGTACTGATACGAGTTTATCTTGATTTAGCTGTCATTCTGAATCAAACAAGGCACGAGGCCATCACTCAACCATGTCAGTGGAAGGTTTAGAGAGGAAAAACAAGGAGCTGGAAATAGCACAACATGTTCCTGTTGTTCCTTAATTAAAAAAAAAAAAAAAATCATT
The DNA here is from genome assembly GCF_902500255.1 of Thalassophryne amazonica. NCBI lineage: Eukaryota > Metazoa > Chordata > Actinopteri > Batrachoidiformes > Batrachoididae > Thalassophryne > Thalassophryne amazonica. The sequence goes on from NC_047105.1 coordinate 9,266,816, forward strand.
CTGTAACTTAGACAGGATTAAATATATTTAAAAAATAAAAATAAATGTTATACTGACTTCCACACTGGACCTTTTACTTTCCCATCTTCACCTATTTTTCAGGTTGCTCCACAGTTGCTCAGATAATATGCAGCCACAGTGAAGAAATTGAATAAAATGAATAATTTTCTAATTTTAGCTGAAGCAGTGATGAAATTTGGTGTAAACAAAATAAATACGTGGACTATAAAATAAAAAGGGCTGTCATGCTTAAACTCTCTCACACAGTACGCAGAAAAAATAGAGCAAACCTCCTAAGAAAGATTAATATACAACTGCCAGAATGGATATTGAATTTATTTTTCCTCTCTGTAACCTTTAATCTAACTTTAAGTCCAAATTGTAAATGAACACAAAGAGCATGTATTTAAATTTGCAGATATGATCCCATTTCTGAGAGATGCTCCACTCGGGTTATTGCTTCATTCTAAATGCGTACAAACCCGGCGGCTAAAAGATAAAACGTTCTTTAAATAATGTGATTTGTAAAGCCGAGAAACATGCACTGTTAAAAAATGAACAAAGAAAGGGGGGAAAAAGAGGGCCTTAAAAAGACTGTACAAGTTCACTTAAAGTCTCCGCAACGTAAAAGTTACTATTCAGCTTAACTTTTTATGTCAAACATGATATAGTACAAACCATTCAATGAGTTGAAGCCGAGTTGAATAGTTTGTTCCTGCTTTCACCGAATTAAATATTCGTTCCATTGAAAGAATGTGAAAACATTCATTATTTGTTTTACATAACACCTAAAATAGATCATTGTCATTTGATATTTTACTAATTTATAAACAACAGAAAAGGGACTTACACTGTGGTGTTCCACTGGTACTAAAGTCCAACACAAACTTTAAATAGGAGTCCAAATTGTGACGTCTAGTCCAGTGATGCTGTGCACTGACTTCTTACTTCCAAAAAAAAAAGACTTTGTGTAGTTCCTCAGTCCAGCACAAAATCACGTCAGCTTTTCAGCTTTTCATCCGAACAGCTCTTCATACCTCCAGATGACTTACAGCAGAGTGGAGTCTGTGTGTGTGTGTGTGTGTGTGTGTGTGTGTGTGTGTGTGTGTGTGTGTGTGTGTGTGTGTGTGTGTGTGTGTGTGTGTGTGTGTGTGTGTGTGTGTGTGTGTGTGTGTGTGTGTGTGTGTGTGTGTGTAATAGTACCAAACATATGGGACCAACTATAAATGGAACCAAATTGCACCGTAAATGCAACGCAACACAAATGGAACGAATAATCCATGTCATGCGATGTACAAAGCACCTATCAAATGACAAGGATCCACTCAGCCGTTATATAATACATGCTAAGAAGTTCATCACAGCACTGTGTAACTTCCATGTGGTCTTCAGTGCTGTTCATCAGACCAGGTTGTGGCTGAACCCTGCAAAGTTTCACTTCCTGACAGAAATTCCTCAGCCACAGTGCTCACAGTCTCAGCTAAGGTGAATGCCATCTGAAGCTAATGTCAGCAAACAACGAAGCATCCTCACTCTGACATATTACCGCCTCTTCATCGGGCCCTCACCGCCATCAGCAGCCCACTCAACAGGTTGATTGACTGGGCGAACAGGTCAACTGGGGTGACGCTGATCGTGCAGCATCCACCTGACTCACTGAAGCCTCAGTCTGAGCCTATCTACAATGTTTGCATTGAGTGCATTTTATCAATTACCATAGTTGTGTTTTATTATTTTCCATGTTTGAGTGGCTAGAACAAACATCAACGGTTTAATTAGCAAACCAGCCACCATAAGTGAGAAGGTTGGACTGTTTAATGATCTCTGGTTAATGTTGATGTTGGTGGTTTGTTCAAAACAGCTGAACAAACAGCGGCTCCTGGAGCTGAGTGTTGCATGGGACAAGAACTGATTTAAAAGCTGAGATCTTCATCTTACTGTGCATTATGCTATTGCAGCAATAAGTTGTGCAAATCTCTGCCACTGCTTTGTAGCTGGTGTGTTCCTTAGGAACACAATGTGCACGACAGAGGTACAACGCATTAAATGTTTAAATTTTAAGTACACAATTGCACTGATTGCTCATCAGCCAGTGAATCGGGCAGTGACTGTTCTCACAATACAGAAGAGGCAAATGAACACCAACAAATGATTTTTCTGTCAAAACCAAACCAAAAACAATTAAGAAAAAACAAAATTAAAAATGCAATCCTGTGCAGCTGTTTAGTTTGATATAAAAACACTGTAAAAAACAAAATAAGTGACGTTAATAGTGTAGCTGTTGTTAGCAATGTGTAGCAACAGGTGCAAAACACAAAAATACATAGCGCCACCAACAGGTCTGGAGTGGTAAACATCAGCCGGGACCAATGTGGGGCATGTAGAGCACACAACCATAATTATGTGAACACACCCGTGAAGGCCCAGTCAAAAACAAAAGGAAAAAACAGAACTTAATTCAATGCACTTTTATAATAATAATAACTTGAAATTAACAGATTTGACCAAGTTAATTTTGATTTTAAATTGTATTTCAAACACGTAATAAATAAATCTCAGACCATAATGTTATTTTTTGTACAAGAAAATTAACTAAGCAACGTTTTGAGCATTCATACTCCAATCACGTTAGGAAACAAATGTCTAAAGTTATACCAAAGAATCAACAACAAAACTTGGGAAAAGCATTAAAGGATCTCACTTGGGAAAGTGTAACCTCATGTGACAATATTGAAATATGCTCTGATATATTTCTTAACAAAATTCAAAATGTATGTAGTTCTTTTACAAAAAACATGAATTATAGGGAAAAAAAAATCTTACTCTGTCCCATGGGTAGATTCAAATTGTATAAATTTAATGAAAAAGAGACCAGTTATTGAAAAACTCAATAAAATCCAGGTTGACAACAGACAGACAGAAATATACTTCAATGCGAAATAGAGTAATATCAGAAATGCGAAGAGCAAAAGCAAATTTTTTTATCACAATAATGCAAAACGCAAATGAAAATGGAAAACAAATATGGCAGAATATTAACAAACTTTTAGTGAGGCAGAAAAAGAAAGATGCAAATGATTTGGAATTGAAAATTAATAACCAGCTTGTGAATGATCCTACGATCTTAGCAAAAGAGCTGAATTTATCATTTCTACACTCTGTTGAAGAGATGGCACCAAGTTTCAAATCGCCTGAAATAACCTACAATATTCCAATACACAGTCAAACGTTTAATATAGAACTAATATCAGAGGTTGAAACTTTAAAGATTATAAATGCCATGAAAGAGTCCAAAGCTAAAGACCATCATGGCTTTGATGTTGGATTCCTAAAAACATAAAATGGCTCTAGTACATCCAGTTACGCATTTAATAAATTTGTCAGTTGAGCATTCCATTGTACCACAGATATGGAAGATGGCCACAGTTACCCCAATTTTAAGGGGGGTGACAAAAATAATATTAATAACTACAGACCAATTAGCATACTGTCAGTCTTTTCTAAAGTCCTTGAAAAGTGGGTTGCCAAGCAACTGATTCAACATCTACAAAGTGGCCAAACTACTCTGCATCCCATGCAATTTGGTTTTCGTACCTACCATTCAACTGAGACTGCCATAACAATGTTCATGGAAAAAGTGTCTTTTGGATAAAAACAATTGTGTAGGAGCAGTTTTCTTAGATTTGCGTAAAGTATTTGATCTAGTGAATCATAATATTTTATTATTAAAGTTGCAATCTTTTAATTTTTCTGAGCATGCCATAAAATGGATGGCATCTTATTTATCAAATAGAAAACAAGCCACCATGGTAAATGGTATTAAATCCCCCTACTGAGATTGTGCACGAGGAGTCCCCCAAGGATCTATCTTGGGGCCCATTTTATTTTCATTATTCATTAATGACCTACCAAGTGTTTGTGAAGATGTGGACATACAACTTTACGCTGATGATGCGGTAATCTAAGCGCAAGATCACCTGAGGCAGCAGCTCAAACTCTTACATCAGCCCTAAAGTATATTTCAAATTGGCTTAACGGATCATGTCTGAAATTAAACATACACAAAACTGTCTGTATGTATTTTTCAAAAAAGGCTTCCAATATAGAGCGCTCCAATGTGTACATCGGAGATGATGAACTGCAGTTAGTTAAAGAATTCAAATATTTGGGAGTGTTGCTGGACTCGACACTCTCCTTTAAAAATCATATTAAAATGATAACTAAAATAATCAAATACAATGTGTTTAACTTCAGCCAAATAAGGAGGTCAATGAAAGATCAAGCGGCTGTAATGTTCTTGCACTGTATGATTTTTTCTCATGTAGGTTACTGCATAACCAGCTGGTCTCTCACAGGTGTGACAATTTTAAAACCGATTGAAAGGCTTTGTAAAAGAGCACTGAAAATTTTAGATAAAAGACCATTTTCATATCATCACTGCAAAATTTTAACAAAGTATAACTTATTTAGTTTTGAAAATTTTATAAAATTTTAAAATGCTTGTCTAATATATAAAATTTTACATGGGTTGGCTCCTCCACCTCTTACAAACTATATTAAATATAGAACAGTTGGTCCGAGGGTCACCAGGGCAATGAGTAGAGGGGACTGTGAAGTGTGTGTGAAAAACAGCTTTTGCACAAAATGTTCTGTCCTACAAAGGCAGTGCCCAATGGAACGCTTTTCCAACTACAGTGACAGAGGCTCCAAGCTTTAAAGCCTTCAAAAGTCACTTAAAGGAGTGGCTCAAATCAAATAAAAAATGTGAGCATTATGAACTCAATTGTAGAAACTAAGAAGAACTGTAGGGAATGTGCAATGCACTACAGCACTTTATAAATTATTGTTTTTAAAGTTATGGTTTTTAATATATAAAATAAATAAAAATAAATAAAATATATAAATGTATGAAATTAGACTTGCAGTTTTAATTAACTTATTCTAATTGAATTGTACATATAGTTTTTTTTTTGTTGTTTTTTTTTTAAGTGTGTCCTCCTTTGACTGAATTTGCGTAAGCTAACCTTCATGCTCAGATCATGTCAGTGTCCTTTTTGTTTCCTGTTTTTTGTCTAGTCAGTGTCTTGTTGTAGTAGTTGGTGACCCCTATGTAATGTAATCTGTTGTATTGTAAGCTCCTGTGATGTTTGTGTGTTTTTACTGTAAATTGATTAATTCTTATAGTCTTTCAGGGACTACAGATGGAAATTAGCCCATGGCTATAATCTGACATATTTACACATTATGTGTTCATTAATATGTGTTGTCCCTTTTAAATAAATAAAAAGAAAAATAATAATAAATAAATAAATAAAAATGCAACTCCAAAAGTGGACAAAAAAAATTATATTCACAGACAATGAAAAGCATAAAGTAAAAGAAATTGTCAATAGTTATCCAGCTTCCTTATTAATCTAAACCTATATTAACTATCTTTTCTTAGTGATTGACCGTGTGACCATGTGGCAAAACCCATTTTTATTCTCTTTCTTATGAATAGTTTTTTTATTTTTTATCTGTTTTATTCTTTTACTTCTGCTTTTTATTATGTATTTGAATTTTTTTTTTATTCATTTTTAATTATTTATTTAAATTTTATGTTGTATTGTTTCGTGTAAGGCGCCTTGAGAAGGCTTTTGCTGTGATTTGGTGCATTCTAAGCTAACTAATTAAATTAAATTTTTGAAATATAATAGTTACTACTTGTATCTCTGCAAATCAAAAATATTCATTCATTCCTGATATACTTAACCTGATCAAAAACATAAATTATCACTCTCGTAAATTACAATTCTTAATCAAACTACAAATTCATTGCTTACATCTTGATGTTTATTGTGTTAATTTCCTTTTTCAGATCAAACTGATCTGAAAAAGGAACGTTTAAAGCGGCGGAAGCACAACTGGTGACAAAGCAGCTGGCGAGCAGCTCTGGGAAGGAGAGCTGTGCTGGAGATCTGGATCATTGACTCATTCATGGAGTCATGAAGGGAACCATCTCCTGCTAACGATATTCGTCACCTCGCTATTTGCAGTGTTTGAGTTTCTGCTGATGGCTTTTGCCTCACAGCCAAGTAATTGCTGCTTTTTCTGTGTGACATTTTTCTCTGAGCACACATGCCCATAAATGAGTAACTTTACTCGCAGATACAGTCATAAAAATCTGCAAGTTGGATTTTTCAAAGGGTATTTAAATTACTGTATGTTGCTTTCACGTGCACAAAGCGAGATTCCTTTAAAAGGCAGCTTTAAAAATGCAGTTACAATCGGAATCACAACATTGCACTCTGCAAAGCACGAGGAAGAACAGCACAGACAATAACAACGTTAATGTGAATTTGTGGTTTTACCGCCTGTGTCATAACGTGCAGGATCATTTGTGAGTTCAGATGAAAGCTGAGGCTGTGTGCGAGCTCTAGTAATCAACAGGTTCTGATGTGTGGTGCTTCTTGTTGATGCTTTGGGCACAGGAAAGCATTGGACACAAACTACAGAAATGGCACCTTACTGGGAGAGGAAACATGAAAATCACAGGAAGAGACGATTATCCAAAGCTACACGTGAATAACTTGGACCACCTCAACAGAAACTTCAAGAGCTCATATTAAAGCACTCTTAGCTTTCAACAACAACAAGAGCAATCCGAGATTTCTGACATCGGCCAATCCAGATCCAGCTTGACACTGGGTTCATGTGCCATACATCATACGGACAAAATGAGGAACCTTGGGGTCATTTTTGATCCCACGTTGTCTTTTGACCTCCACATCAGGGATGCTATTAGGACTGCTTTTTTCCATCTGAGAAATATAGCGAGGATCTGCCCCATCCTGTCCATGGCTGATGCTGAGACCCTGATTCCTGCTTTTGTTTCTTCTAGACTAGATTATTGTAATGTTCTATTTTCAGGGTTACCACAGTCCAGCATCAGGGGTCTTCAGCTGGTTCAGAACGCTGCCGCCAGACTTCTGACACGTAGCAGAAGGTCTGGACATATCACACCCATTTTGGCATCTTTGCACTGGCTCCCTGTCTCTGTGAGAGCAGAGGTTTTGTTTAAGGTTTTGTTATTGACTTATAAGGTTGTTCATGGACTGGTGCCATCTTATCTGGCTGATCTGGTGGAACTCTATGTGCCGGCCCGGGCTTTGCGGTCGCAGGATGCGGGACTTCTCTGTGTTCCCAGGGTGAAGAAGAAGTCAGCAGGTCAAAGAGCCTTTTCGTATTGTGCACCCACCCTGTGGAACAGTCTTCCTGCAACCGTGAGGCAGTCTGAGTCTGTGGACATTTTTAAGTCAAGACTCAAAACCTATTTTTATTCTCTTTCTTATGAATAGTTTTTATTTTTATTTGTTTTATTCTTTTGCTTCTGTTTTTATTTATGTATTTGAATTTTTTTTTATTCATTTTTAATTATTTATTCAATTTTATGTTGACTTGTTTTATGTAAGGCGACTTGAGACGGCTTTTGCTGTGATTTGGCGCATTGTAAGCTAATTAAACAAACATAATCCTTCAAAGCCTGTATAAAATGAAATCCAGATCCAGATCTGATGTTGCAGACCGAACGGTCCTCCCCCTAAAAATCTGTCCCTCCTGCCTTCACTCTGCATGCGTCATTAGCCGCGGTTCATGGATTAACACCTCGTTTCTGTTTAAAACGGCACTCCAGTAATCATCTATTATGCTTGTTTCATCATCAAAGACGGATGAAGCGATCAGAGCGCTGCGGCTAAACGAGCTGCTAGCTGATGCATTCACTGTGTGTCTGTCATTTCAAAGCATCACAGAATTTCTGCTTGAAACTGAGTGCTTTTAAAATTGATCTTAAAAAATGTCTTAAAAACAATCAAACCTGTCAACACAGGTGAGATGTATTGTACATAATCTCATGTTTTGTTTTAATTTATTTATTGTAATTATTGTTTGTTGTTGTGTGTCTGAGGACTACAGATGGAAAGTAGCTTTTAGCTAAATCTGGAGTATTTACACTAAGGAATGAAAATGTACAAAGTGTTCATTAATGTGCATTGTCCTCATCAAATAAACAATAAGCAAAGAAAGAAAGAATAAACGGTTTTGTTTCTGCTTAAAACTGACTTTAGAAAGATTTAAAAGGTTTTACCTTTATCATCTGATGGTTAATAATCCCATTAATCCATTTGATTGCTTTGGGTGAAGAGACACTGTCTCATATGTGCTGCTGTGGTCCAAAATGGCACAGTGAAGCAAGGCAGACCGATTTTTAGCGGGGGATCGTTTGGTCTGCAACACTGGATCACCTCCAAAATTCAGTGCCCTAATATCTATCTGTGGTGTAAATTCGGTGAGAATCTATGAAGTAGTTTTTTTTTTGTTGTTTTTTCCATAATACTGCAAAGCCTATAAAAAGTGAAATCTTGATCCAGAATCTTGATCCGGATCACCTCCAAAATGCAATGGCGTCTTACTGGCCTAATATGTATCTGTGGTGAAAATTTCGTTACAATCTGTGCAGTAGTTTTGACATAATCCTGCTAGCAGACAAATAAATAAACGCATATGACTTTATTACATTCTTGGAGGCCGTAATAATAAATCTGCAGTCTTATAAGAAACGTCCTGACTCCTGTTTACCCAAGTTAGTATTTCTCTTCTGAGCCAATCTTTTCACCAAATCTGTGTAAATTAGTCTTTGAGTAATTCTGCTAGTTTGCTGTCTTCAATGCACGTTGACGTAGTCCAGAAGAGGGCAGTGTTGAACAGGCAGAGCTCAATGTTTAGGAACCATGACGTAGTTTAACTGCCGCTGTTGGAGAGCAGGCGTGTTTCTAGCGCACTCCTCAGAGCAGTTGCGTAGCTTGGCAGAACTGATCATCAACTTAGCGTTTGGGACGTCAGGTAACGTAGCCTCTATAAACTCAATGTAACTCTGCAACTGCATCACTTTTGACAGGTTCTACATATTTCTTCATATTTGTACATGTGTCTTCATGCCCAAAGGGCCCAGAGATGGTGGTGAGTCCAGTCAAACCTCTGACCTTGGCCACCAAAGGCCAGCAGAGAGAACAGAGCAGTAACAGCGTACTAGTGGAGGTAATACAGTGGTAATGGAGCTCAACTCTTGAGCTCTGGCATTTCAACATGAATCTTGATGATTTGAAGCTTGTTGAAAATTTTTCCATAACCACAACAAACAGCAGCGTTGTCTGACTGACAGTGGCCTAGCTCCTGCAAAGTCAGATAGACCTCGGCACAGGAGTTAAATCGACACCAGTCAAGCAACGCTGATGTTCTTCGTCCTCATGGAAAAATTATCAACATGCTTAAAATCTTCATGCTACAACACCGGCAATAGTTGAGCTCCACTACCACGTTACGTCAGCTCCACTAGTACGACATTATTTTTCTGTTCGCCTCTACCAGCCTCCACTGACCGCGACAAACGTCAACATTGCCTGACTGACATCAACTTACCTCCTGTGGAGTCTGACGGACCTCAGCACAACTTTTCACTCTGTGACAGCAAACGTCGAGCTATTTGTCACAGTGTGAATGGAGAAAAAGTTTGAAGAATCTGCTACATTGGCCGGTTCACCCACTCCACGTCATAGTGTGAAAGCTTATTATGCATCCAGAGCGGGACCTCCCCATGCATTCAGAACCAGACCTCCATATGCATCCATAACCGGACCTCTCCATGCATCCAGAGCTGGACCTCTCTATGCATCCAGAGCCGGACCTCCCCATGCATCCAGAGTCGTACCTCCCCATGCCATAACCAAACCTCCCTATGCATCCAGAACCAGACCTCCCTATGCATCCAGAGCTGGACCTCCCCATGCATCCAGAGCTGGACCTCCCTATGCATCCAGAACCGGACCTCCCTGTGCATCCAGAACCGGATGTCTCTATGCATCCAGAGTTGTACCTCCCCATGCCATAACCAGACCTCCCTATGCATCCAGAACCAGACTTCTCTATGCATCCAGAACCAGACCTCCCTATGCATCCAGAGCTGGACCTCCCTATGCATCCAGAACCAGACCTCCCCATGCATATAGAACTGAACCTCCCTATACATCCAGAACCAGACCTCCCTATGCATCCAGAGCCAGACCTCCCTATGCATCCAGAACCAGACCTCCCTATGCATCCAGAGCCGGACCTCCCCATGCATGCAGAGCCGGACCTCCCTATGCATCCAGAACCAGACCTCCATATGCATCCAGAGCCAGACCTCCATATGCATCCAGAGCCAGACCTCCCCATGCATCCAGAGCCAGACCTCCCCATGCATCCTGAGCGAGACCTCCCCATGCATCCAGAGCCAGACCTCCCTAAGCATCCAGAACCAGACCTCCCCATGCATCATATGCATACAGAGCCAGACTTCCCTAAGCATCCAAAGCCAGACCTCCATATGGATCCAGAGCCGGACCTCCCTATGCATACAGAGCCAGACCTCCCTAAGCATACAGAGCCGGACCTTCCTAAGCATCCAGAACCAGACCTCCCCATGCATCCAGAACCAGACCTCCCCATGCATCCAGAGCCGGATCTCTCAATATGCATGTTGACAAGGGCCACGCAAATGAAAATAGGCCCCGCCTCCCCCTGATGTCATAGAGAATATCAGTCACTTAATGGGGACAAGTTTGGTGCCCAGATGAAGTGAAACTACCGTTTGAGGCACAAGAACAAAAGCATTTTGAGAACACTTCTTGAAACACTGAAATTCTGGCAGAGTGAAGAAAAACAAATAAAATCTATCTCCCAAATAATATTTGAAATGATTTTATATGGGAATAAAGTAGACATCTGAACTGATTTAACACATATACTGTATGATAAAGTGAAATACGTGCAGACGGGGGAAACTGAGTTTTAAAGTTTTGTTGCAGAAGAAATAACTCAGTTTTGCTATTGGTTTGTTTGTTTGTTTGTTTTGTATTTTTGTAACGAGGAGTATCAGAACCACTGACGGCCCGTGTGTGCCTGTGCATGAAAACCAGGGTAGGATTAACTTAACAGTTCCCCTTTTGAATATGTAATTTTGTTATCTGTCTGTTACTCTCGCGCCGCTGAACGGAGCCACGTCACGTTTTGTCCAGTCAACAGCAAACTGTAACGCCAGAAGAAGGAGCGGCACCGGCACACGTCATTCCTGGGTCACTGCTCATCCTTCCATCCTGCTCGTGTAACGTGGAATGAAACTAATGAAATTTTTGTTGTTGTTGTTTTCCAGTGAACAGGAGTCAAACGTTTGAGCTGCGTTGAGTGACAAATCCCCATCACGACCTCCTGCTGAGATAAAGCAGGCCCGGTTGTAGGATCTGCGTCGGCGAAGTGTGGCGGTTCTCCGAAGGCATCTCCTAATAATGTTATCAACTGGCACAGCTCGGCTCTGATTATGAATTGTATTTTCCACTGCCTGTCACAGTGGACCCCCACTCCCCCGCGCCACCACCCCCACCATCATTAACAAAATGTTTTCCTGCAGCAACTGGTGCTTCTCCTGTTACATAAGGCTGCAGTATTAAAATATTTATGAAGCTGCTGTGGTCCACATCTGTACACAGTTTTTTTATTATTATTATTATTATTATTTAAATATAAATTACATGCCTTAGCCCTCTTTTATGAAAGGAAAAAGCTCTAATTTTTACATTTCCTGATAACACCCCTTCACTTTGAGTCACTCAGAAGGCTGTTGGTTCTCTTTCTATATAGATGAAAAACTGACCCTCACTGACCTTTTTATTAGGTACACCTGTTCAATTGCATGTTAACACAAATATGTAACCAGCCAATCACATGGCAGCAATTCAGCGCATTTAGGCATCTACACGTGGTAGAGATGACTTGCTGAAGTTCAAACCGAGCATCAGAATGGGGAAGAAAGGGGATTTAAGTAACTTTGAACATGGCATGGTTGTTGGTGCCAGACGTGCTGGTCTGAGTATTTCAGAAACTACTGATCTACTGGGATTTACACACACACACCACCTCTAGGGTTTACAGCGAACGGTCCGAAAAAGAGAAGATATCGAGTGAGCGGCAGTTGTGTGGACAAAAATGCCTTGTTGATGTCAGAGGTCAGAATGGGCAGACTGGTTGAATGGGCGACTGCGTGATGCTATCATGTCAATATGGACCAACATCTCTGAGGAATGTTTCTAACACCATGTTGAATCTAAACCACGAAAAATAGAGGCAGTTCTGAAGGCAAAAGGGGATCCAACGTAATACTAGCAAGGTGTACCTAATAAAGTGGCCGGTGAGTGTACATGCATACACCCAACAAACACAAAATTTTAAGATGACTGTGTGCCTGACCTGAGAAAGATTAAATAAATCAATAATTACAAAACTTGTACATAGCGCAATACATTCTGGCATTGCCAAATACTTGGTATTGCAAAAGGATCCTTTTGAGGAGAACTCAGTCTTTAGGTTCCTGGTGCTTCCTGTTTTACGGTGTGGTTGGAAGACGTGGATCACCCTCTCCTTTCTACAGAGGGACAACAAGGCCTTTGTTCCAGCTTGTTGGAATGGAAGCCTGTTTCTTAAATGGTAGGAGACAGCATATAATGTCAGCAGAAGAGCATCTCCAGCAACCTGAAGAGGCTCAGCCTTGATACCACGGATCCTGGCAGCTTATTCTGCATTCGGCTGCTTCAAGGCTTTTGCAATCTCTCTGAGATCCAGTGGTTCCCAGCTGTCTGAAGGATCAGCTGAGCATATAAACAAAAGGAAAAGAGACAGGTATGCAGGCTGTGTATTGTATTTTGTTTTGTTTTGGTTTTTTTTTTTTTACAAAATGCTTGCTTTTGGAATGTGTGTTAGTCCCCAGTCACACAAGAATAAAAATATGATGGCAACCTCTTTGCGGCTGAGAAAAAATGGTAGTAATCTGGTGATTGCAGTCAATCATGTTGCTGTCGGTGACCAATTGAAAGGGGTTGCCATGACCAGCTGGTCGAGGGTGGTTGAGGGTGCTACAATCTCAACTTCTACGTGACCACGTTTCAGTGGAATGGAATGGCACAAGTCACCTGGTAGGAGGAGCCCTCTCCCCAAACAGCCACAGTCTGACTCAGACTGAGTGCAGTCACTGTCAAATAGATTGCCACAGGCTGCAAGTCGTCCACCGTCTCACTTAATAAATGCAGATACATTGCCCACATGTTGCAATTAACTGAAGCCAGCGTGTGCCCCGTCACAAACCACACATTTATGAGCAATTCACGGTTCAGCTGTAATGTCATCTGAACCCGCTACACATTTCATGCAGTGGCCGCTCAACGAACACAGTGACACATGCACAGTCCTATTTCAGCGTCAAGTAAAGTTCACAGTGAGACAATATGGTTTCATTATCTTGGAAGTGCATAAATCTGGTGTGCACTGATTGTGAGAAAGAGGATGTAAGCAAAATAGGCAGACAGCTCTGGTGCTGAAATGGTGCCTCATTGCGCTCCTTGTTAAAAGCAGGTGGTCTGTCCATCTGCCCTACACAAAGAAACAGATGTGACACCTACAAATGTGTGGTCAAAAAGATATTTTTCTATATTAATTTTAAAAAGACAAGTTGTAATATTATTAATTTGGCTATGATTAATGTGGTGTAGTACTTAGGTATGCCACATGGTGGAGTATCCACAGAGGTTAGCACTGGTTGCAGGAGTGCTGCCATCCCTCAGACATTATAGCCAGCTGAATGTGAAAATCAACATCATCTCCTTGTTTTTTCATGCATAAAACAAAACATGACACCCTAAGTATTCACAGGTAACCCGTGTTTTTTAAATGCATCTTTTTAAAAGCCGCCATGCCTGACATAAATAGTGGAAAACTCCTTGTACACAAACACTTCTCTTCAAACAAGATTAAGTGAATCAATCAATCAATCAATCAATTTTTTTATATAGCGCCAAATCACAACAAACAGTTGCCCCAAGGCGCTTTATATTGTAAGGCAAGGCCATACAATAATTATGTAAAACCCCAACGGTCAAAACGACCCCCTGTGAGCAAGCACTTGGCTACAGTGGGAAGGAAAAACTCCCTTTTAACAGGAAGAAACCTCCAGCAGGACCAGGCTCAGGGAGGGGCAGTCTTCTGCTGGGACTGGTTGGGGCTGAGGGAGAGAACCAGGAAAAAGACATGCTGTGGAGGGGAGCAGAGATCGATCACTAATGATTAAATGCAGAGTGGTGCATACAGAGCAAAAAGAGAAAGAAACAGTGCATCATGGGAACCCCTCAGCAGTCTACGTCTATAGCAGCATAACTAAGGGATGGTTCAGGGTCACCTGATCCAGCCCTAACTATAAGCTTTAGCAAAAAGGAAAGTTTTAAGCCTAATCTTAAAAGTAGAGAGGGTGTCTGTCTCCCTGATCTGAATTGGGAGCTGGTTCCACAGGAGAGGAGCCTGAAAGCTGAAGGCTCTGCCTCCCATTCTACTCTTACAAACCCTAGGAACTACAAGTAAGCCTGCAGTCTGAGAGTGAAGCGCTCTATTGGGGTGATATGGTACTACAAGGTCCCTAAGATAAGATGGGACCTGATTATTCAAAACCTTATAAGTAAGAAGAAGAATTTTAAATTCTATTCTAGAATTAACAGGAAGCCAATGAAGAGAGGCCAATATGGGTGAGATATGCTCTCTCCTTCTAGTCCCCGTCAGTACTCTAGCTGCAGCATTTTGAATTAACTGAAGGCTTTTTAGGGAACTTTTAGGACAACCTGATAATAATGAATTACAATAGTCCAGCCTAGAGGAAATAAATGCATGAATTAGTTTTTCAGCATCACTCTGAGACAAGACCTTTCTGATTTTAGAGATATTGCGTAAATGCAAAAAAGCAGTCCTACATATTTGTTTAATATGCGCTTTGAATGACATATCCTGATCTGCCATCCAGAGTAAGGATCTGGTTAGACACCATGTTTCTAAGATTTGTGGGGCCAAGTACAATAACTTCAGTTTTATCTGAGTATAAAAGCAGGAAATTAGAGGTCATCCATGTCTTTATGTCTGTAAGACAATCCTGCAGTTTAGCTAATTGGTGTGTGTCCTCTGGCTTCATGGATAGATAAAGCTGGGTATCATCTGCGTAACAATGAAAATTTAAGCAATACCGTCTAATAATACTGCCTAAGGGAAGCATGTATAAAGTGAATAAAATTGGTCCTAGCACAGAACCTTGTGGAACTCCATAATTAACTTTAGTCTGTGAAGAAGATTCCCCATTTACATGAACAAATTGTAATCTATTAGACAAATATGATTCAAACCACCGCAGCGCAGTGCCTTTAATACCTATGGCATGCTCTAATCTCTGTAATAAAATTTTATGGTCAACAGTATCAAAAGCAGCACTGAGGTCTAACAGAACAAGCACAGAGATGAGTCCACTGTCCGAGGCCATAAGAAGATCATTTGTAACCTTCACTAATGCTGTTTCTGTACTATGATGAATTCTAAAACCTGACTGAAACTCTTCAAATAGACCATTCCTCTGCAGATGATCAGTTAGCTGTTTTACAACTACCCTTTCAAGAATTTTTGAGAGAAAAGGAAGGTTGGAGATTGGCCTATAATTACCTAAGATAGCTGGGTCAAGTGATGGCTTTTTAAGTAATGGTTTAATTACTGCCATCTTAAAAGCCTGTGGTACATAGCCAACTAACAAAGATAGATTGATCATATTTAAGATCGAAGCATTAAATAATGGTAGGGCTTCTTTGAGCAGCCTGGTAGGAATGGGGTCTAATAAACATGTTGATGGTTTGGATGAAGTAACTAATGAAAATAACTCAGACAGAACAATCGGAGAGAAAGAGTCTAACCAAATACCGGCATCACTGAAAGCAGCCAAAGATAACGATACGTCTTTGGGATAGTTATGAGTAATTTTTTCTCTAATAGTTAAAATTTTGTTAGCAAAGAAAGGCATGAAGTCATTACTAGTTAAAGTTAATGGAATACTCAGCTCAATAGAGCTCTGACTCTTTGTCAGCCTGGCTACAGTGCTGAAAAGAAACCTGGGGTTGTTCTTATTTTCTTCAATTAGTGATGAGTAGAAAGATGTCCTAGCTTTACGGAGGGCTTTTTTATAGAGCAACAGACTCTTTTTCCAGGCTAAGTGAAGATCTTCTAAATTAGTGAGACGCCATTTCCTCTCCAACTTACGGGTTATCTGCTTTAAGCTACGAGTTTGTGAGTTATACCACGGAGTCAGACACTTCTGATTTAAAGCTCTCTTTTTTAGAGGAGCTACAGCATCCAAAGTTGTCTTCAATGAGGATGTAAAACTATTGATGAGATACTCTATCTCACTTACAGAGTTTAGGTAGCTACTCTGCACTGTGTTGGTATATGGCATTAGAGAACATAAAGAAGGAATCATATCCTTAAACCTAGTTACAGCGCTTTCTGAAAGACTTCTAGTGTAATGAAACTTATTCCCCACTGCTGGGTAGTCCATCAGAGTAAATGTAAATGTTATTAAGAAATGATCAGACAGAAGGGAGTTTTCAGGGAATACTGTTAAGTCTTCTATTTCCATACCATAAGTCAGAACAAGATCTAAGATATGATTAAAGTGGTGGGTGGACTCATTTACTTTTTGAGCAAAGCCAATAGAGTCTAATAATAGATTAAATGCAGTGTTGAGGCTGTCATTCTCAGCATCTGTGTGGATGTTAAAATCGCCCACTATAATTATCTTATCTGAGCTAAGCACTAAGTCAGACAAAAGGTCTGAAAATTCACAGAGAAACTCACAGTAACGACCAGGTGGACGATAGATAATAACAAATAAAACTGGTTTTTGGGACTTCCAATTTGGATGGACAAGACTAAGAGTCAAGCTTTCAAATGAATTAAAGCTCTGTCTGGGTTTTTGATTAATTAATAAGCTGGAATGGAAGATTGCTGCTAATCCTCCGCCCCGGCCCGTGCTACGAGCATTCTGACAGTTAGTGTGACTCGGGGGTGTTGACTCATTTAAACTAACATATTCATCCTGCTGTAACCAGGTTTCTGTAAGGCAGAATAAATCAATATGTTGATCAATTATTATATCATTTACCAACAGGGACTTAGAAGAGAGAGACCTAATGTTTAATAGACCACATTTAACTGTTTTAGTCTGTGGTGCAGTTGAAGGTGCTATATTATTATTTTTTTTTTTTTTTTTGAATATGAGGTATTCTTAAGTAATCTATATATTAAAAGCCAAGTGGCCTATGTGTACATGTATACTCAACAAAAATATAAACGCAACACTTTTGGTTTTGCTCCCATTTTGTATGAGATTAACTCAACGATCTAAAACTTTTTCCACATACACAATATCACCATTTCCCTCAAATACTGTGCAGAAACCAGTCTAAATCTGTGATATTGAGCACTTCTCCTTTGCTGAGATAATCCATCCCACCTCACAGGTGTGCCATATCAAGATGCTGATTAGACACCATGATTAGTGCACAGGTGTGCCTTAGACTGCCCACAATAAAAGGCCACTCTGAAAGGTGCACTTTTGTTTTATTGGGGGGGGATACCAGTCAGTATCTGGTGTGACCACCATTTGCCTCATGCAGTGCAACACATCTCCTTCGCATCATCCGTGAAGAGAACACCTCTCCAACGTGCCAAACGGCAGCAAATGTGAGCATTTGCCCACTCAAATCGGTTACGACGACGAACTGGAGTCAGGTCGAGACCCCGATGAGGACGACGAGCATGCAGATGAGCTTCCCTGAGACAGTTTCTGACAGTTTGTGCAGAAATTCTTTGGTTATGCAAACCGATTGTTCCAGTAGCTGTCCGAGTGGATGGTCTCAGATGATCTTGGAGGTGAACATGCTGGATGTGGAGGTCCTGGGCTGGTGTAGTTACACGTGGTCTGCGGTTGTGAGGCTGGTTGGATGTACTGCCAAATTCTCTGAAACGCCTTTGGAGACGGCTTATGGTAGAGAAATGAACATTCAATACACGAGCAACAGTTCTGGTTGACATTCCTGCTGTCAGCATGCCAATTGCACGCTCCCTCAAATCTTGCGACATCTGTGGCATTGTGCTGTGTGATAAAACTGCACCTTTCAGAGTGGCCTTTTATTGTGGGCAGTCTAAGGCACACCTGTGCACTAATCATGGTGTCTAATCAGCATCTTGATATGGCACACCTGTGAGGTGGGATGGATTATCTCAACAAAGGAGAAGTGCTCACTATCACAGATTCAGACTGGTTTGTGAACAATATTTGAGAGAAATGGTAATATTGTATATGTGGAAAAAGTTTTAGATCTTTGAGTTCATCTCATACAAAATGGGAGCAAAACCAAAAGTGTTGCGTTTATATTTTTGTTGAGTATGTGTGCATGTGTGTGTATGGCTTCAATCACTAAGAAACCTGGGGAGAGTTGACAGTTTCCATTTGGTATGCTTATGTATTTTTGGTCAAGGATGAACACAGCAAAAATGGAAAGTTGATGGGACTAATATTTTTGGAGAAATTAGGGATATTAGGTAACAACAATGAACAATGGATGTTCATATCACCATTAATCAGTCCCTGGTAACCACACAA
The DNA here is from genome assembly GCF_902500255.1 of Thalassophryne amazonica. Taxonomy (NCBI): domain Eukaryota; kingdom Metazoa; phylum Chordata; class Actinopteri; order Batrachoidiformes; family Batrachoididae; genus Thalassophryne; species Thalassophryne amazonica. The sequence goes on from NC_047105.1 coordinate 9,285,399, forward strand.
GTTCTGAACAAAGGAAATATCTCAACCTTGCCAGTTGTAAAATATGACATCAACTACATTTGCCAAATAATAAATACAATTATTTACAAAACTTTCTCATTTTAATTTCCTGCACTTTCAGTTAAAATCATTATAGAAACTTTGCATAATGTATTACCACCCTTCAAAAATGTCACCTACCTATTTTATAAACACTACCCAATCTAGAGCCTGTGTATCCCCACGGGCAGTGTGCTAGTTTCTATGAATCATTTACAGAATTTGTTCCAGTGCAGCAAACTACTGAACATTTCTGTTAATAATTACTTCATCCCACCTCCCCATATACAGCCATATAAAATCTGTCCAGCCCAAATATTTTATGCAATAAGGGATTCATCAACATCCTGCATGTATGACAAGGTTTTCATGTAGGCACAAGAGCTAATAGTTTGTGGCTTTTGCACAGTCACCACGATTCACATTCATTAATAAAGTGAGAAATCAGATCTGTTTTTAACACAAATGTTGCTGAATGAATTAAAGACTGTAATATCCAAGTAGTAATAATAATATTAATTTAATTAAAATTGGCATGGTCTCCTATGATGTTTGTGCTATACTACATGTGGGTGCACAGACAGCTCTGTGCCACAGAAACAGAACAACAGAAAGCAACAGATTTGCACTGTTGCATTGTTCTCCTCTTGTCACTGTCATTTTTCATATTTCTGTGCAAAGATTGCATGTAATTGCTAACTTGGCATACCCATAGCAAGCAACTCACCATCAGACTCCATTTTAGAGCTGTTTTATTGATGTTTGACTGCAGGTTGCGACAGACCTGGCCGTCATCTTTGACACATACATTTCAGAGATTCCTGGATGTAATGTGACAACAAGGTGATTGCATCCGCTGTGCTAATCTGGATCATGATGTGGTGTCTAATCATTGTTTTTCGTAGTGTGAATAAGCCCTTACTGTATGGTTGTGCCACTTGGATGGTTGGATGACACTTGGATGACAGAGGGTGACATCTAGTGTTGGTTGGTGCCAGGTCTCTTCAGAGGACCCTTTGATACAGCAGGAATGACTTTATATCAAGCAAATGGTAACTTAAGACTTTAACAGATTTTAGGTTTACATCATTCAGCAACCCCAAGTTTTTTTATTTAACATTTGTTTAGTTTAATGTTTGTTTGCCAATTTTCACTTTTGACCAAATTGTATTACAGTATTACTCATTGTATTACAGTATCCATTGAGGTTGGAGAGAATATTGTGACTTCAAATTGCTCCGACACCCCAAATGTCTGTTTGCTCCAAATGAACATTTTTTTCCTGAAAGTGATCAGAAATTCTTGTTGTGACACTTGAACCCCCCGCTCCCCCCAAGAAATGAATGTTGGTCTATTTCACAAACAGACCACAAAAAACTGTTGCACTGGAGATGAACTTAACAGAACAGAGAGGTAGCGGAGCAAAGGTTGAAGAAGGGTCACAGGTTCAATCCCCTGACTAGATGGGAAAATCACTAGAGTGCACTTGAGGAAAAGTATTTAATCTTTAAGTCACTCCTGGTGTGCAGCTGAGCACCTTGAATTGGCAACATCCTGACATGTGCGTGCGTGCGTGCGTGCGTGCGTGCGTGCGTGCGTGCGTGCGTGCGTGCGTGCGTGCGTGCGTGCGTATGAGCATGGACAGGTGAATGCAAAGTAACACAAAAGCAATTTTATCATCCACGTTAGATGGGAAAGCATGATATAATTACACAATGTTTACCACTGTGATCATCACAGTTGAATATTTATCAGTCCGTGGAAAGGTCATGCAAAAGGGAAGCAGGAATATTTTGGATAATTTCACACCTAAATCAAAACAGGAAAACCAGACCAAAAATGTTTTGCATTAAACAGTAGGATGAGCGTTCTTCATTTTGCTGATAATGTCACTGACCTGCATTCAGACATCGACCCAGTATAACACAGGATTCAAGAAGGATGTACGCTTGACACCAAATCATGCAAATCAAATCTGTGTGATTTAGTAATACTGTAAAATATGCTTCTGTGCCTTTGCGCTTGATCAGATTTGTCCGAACTTGAACCACTTTATCCTCGACTTCCATGCTGCTGAGCGGAGGTGAAGACTGCACAGCGTGTGGTCGGGTCAGAGCTCCCACACCAAGATGATGTCTACACCAACCGTCTGAGGAAGAAGGCCAGCAGCATCATTTCAGACACTTTTCACCCCGGTCACCCTCTATTTCAACTTCTGCCATCAGGCAAACGTTACACCATAATATGATCCTGCACAAGCAGACTGAGGAACAGATTTCTCCCTCGAGCTGTGGCCTCCATCACCCCCAACCCAACCCCACAACCCACCCCAACCACTCACCCACTGCAATAACGTGCACTGACAAGCACTCTCAGGACTATCATTGCACCTTATATAATCACTCTCTCAGGACAAATGTTTACAGCGCTTTATGTAGTTAGTTATTGTTGTTGTTTTCTTTAAAATGAACATGGGAGAGATACCAATCTAAATTTTATTGTACTTGTATAATGACAATAAAGTCTATTCTTTTCTATTCATATTTTGTGGAGTGAAAGTCACATTGTTTTTAATTTATTTGTTTGGTTTGGTTTTTTTAACTACTTTGGAAGGTCCTGCAACATATACTCCAGTAGACCTATATACCAAAAAATGATTGGTTTACTATGAAAAATAATAATACTAACAACAATTGAACATATTTTCCAGAGTATAACTGACACCTGTTAAAAAAAAATCCCTCTTGAGGAGGAAAAACCCATATATAAGTTGCACTGGAGCATAAGTCCCACCTTTTTACTGTATTATCAGCTCTTTAATTTGGGATTTTTGTGCATTGTTGTAGAGTAGGTTTTATTATTGGCCTTCTTCTACTATTAGAATGTATTTTATTTAGTGTTTTGATTCCTGGAAAAGTTCCACAGTATATAAATGGTAATTATTGTTGTTGTTATTATCATTATAAAGAACGTGATTTTCAGTATATACGTAAGTCGCACCAGAGTGCAAGTTCAAGAACCTCCCAAACTAGCACAAAAGAAACAACTTATACTCCAGAAAATGTGGTGTATACTCTCTCTCTCTCTCTCTCTCTCTCTCTCTCTCTATATATATATATATATATATATATATATATATATATATATATATAGATATAGATATAGATATAGATATAGATATATATATAGATATATATATAGATATAGATATAGATATATATATATATATATATATATATATATATATATATATATATATATATATATATATATATATATATATATAGATATATATATATATACAGTAGTGTTCAGAATAATAGTAGTGCTATGTGACTAAAAAGATGAATCCAGGTTTTGAGTATATTTCTTATTGTTACATGGGAAACAAGGTACCAGTAGATTCAGTAGATTCTCACAAATCCAACAAGACCAAGCATTCATGATATGCACACTCTTAAGGCTATGAAATTGGGCTATTAGTAAAAAACGTAGAAAAGGGAGTGTTCACAATAATAGTAGCATCTGCTGTTGATGCTACAAACTCAAAACTATTATGTTCAAACTGCTTTTTTAGCAATCCTGTGAATCACTAAACTAGTATTTAGTTGTATAACCACAGTTTTTCATGATTTCTTCACATCTGCGAGGCATTAATTTTGTTGGTTTGGAACCAAGATTTTGCTGGTTTACTAGTGTGCTTGGGGTCATTGTCTTGTTGAAACACCCATTTCAAGGGCATGTCCTCTTCAGCATAAGGCAACATGACCTCTTCAATTATTTTGACATATCAAAACTGATCCATGATACCTGGTATGCGATATATAGGCCCAACACCATAGTAGGAGAAACATGCCCATATCATGATGCTTGCACCACCATGCCTCACTGTCTTCACTGTGAATTGTGGCTTGAATTCAGAGTTTGGGGGTCGTCTCACAAACTGTCTGCGGCCCTTGGACCCAAAAAGAACAATTTTACTCTCATCAGTCCACAAAATATTCCTCCATTTCTCTTTAGGCCAGTTGATGTGTTCTTTGGCAAATTGTAATCTCTTCTGCACATGTCTTTTATTTAACAGAGGGACTTTGCGGGGGATTCTTGCAAATAAATTTGCTTCACGCAGGCGTCTTCTAACTGTCACAGCACTTACAGGTAACTCCAGACTGTCTTTGATCATCCTGGAGCTGATCAGTGGGTGAGCCTTTGCCATTCTGGTTATTCTTCTATCCATTTTTATGGTTGTTTTCCATTTTCTTCCACGCGTCTCTAGTTTTTTTTGTCCATTTTAAAGCATTGTAGATCATTGTAGATGAACAGCCTATAATTTCTTTGCACCTGCATATAGGTTTTCCCCTCTCCAATCAACTTTTTAATCAAACTACACTGTTCTTCTGAACAATGTCTTGAACATCCCATGTTCCTCAGGCTTTCAAAGAGAAAAGCATGTTCAACAGGTGCTGGCTTCATCCTTAAATAGGGGACACCTGATTCACACCTGTTTGTTCCACAAAACTGACGAACTCACTGACTGAATGCCACACTACTATTATTGTGAACACCCCCTTTCCTACTTTTTTTTTTTACTAATAGCCCAATTTCATAGCCTTAAGAGTGTGCATATCATGAATGCTTGGTCTTGTTGGATTTGCGAGAATCTACTGAATCTACTGGTACCTTGTTTCCCATGTAAGAATAAGAAATATACTCAAAACCTGGATTAATCTTTTTAGTCACATACGTAGTACTACTATTATTCTGAACACTACTGTATATATATATATATATATATATATATATATATATATATATATACACACTCAACAAAAATATAAACGCAACACTTTTGGTTTTGCTCCCATTTTGTATGAGATGAACTCAAAGATCTAAAACAGTCTAAGGCACACCTGTGCACTAATCATGGTGTCTAATCAGCATCATGATATGGCACACCTGTGAGGTGGGATGGATTATCTCAGCAAAGGAGAAGTGCTCACTATCACAGATTTAGACTGGTTTGTGAACAATATTTCAGGGAAATGGTGATATTGTGTATGTGGAAAAAGTTTTAGATCTTTGAGTTCATCTCATACAAAATGGGAACAAAACCAAAAGTGTTGCGTTTATATTTTTGTTGAGTGTATATATATATATAGAGAGAGAGAGAGAGAGAGAGAGAGAGAGAGAGAGAGAGAGAGAGAGAGAGAGAGAGAGAGAGAGAGAGAGAGAGAGAGAGAGAGATGGTAAAAAAAAAAAAAATCATATGGACTCACATAGTGTTTCCAACTCCATGTCTACCTGATTTTTCTTTATTTTGTCCACACTGCATCAATTCCTATCCATTGTCCAATGCAAATTTATTTCTCCATCTTGGTTAGTTTTGGAATTTTACAGCCCTTACATTAAATAACACTCCAAACTGTGGTGTGCACATGTGCTACACTGCAATCATTTCCTTTAATAAACTCACCGTCAAGAAAATACTGTGTTACAAAGTAAGTTCCACATGCAGAAAAAAGGTGTGACTTACCCTCTGGGTTGCCTTACATGCCAGAAAATATGATAAATGGCATATCTATGTATCTACGACCAAGTCTAATCCATGCTGAGAACAAACTGTTTAACATTCATGAACTTCAGTTTAGCCTTTCAAAGTCAAGCAAGGTCAAAGGTCATAAAAGGTGCTATATGACTTCATCTTAGTGTTTAATAGTAATTTAACCAGTTCCTCGAAATAGGTCAGGTCAGGTCTCGGACCATACACTTGTGCAATGTGCTGCTGCATTCACGACATGATGGACCCACGTTAAGTCCTGGATGGCAACCGCCCAGGCAGGCTATGCTCCACCCACACATCTTAAAAGTAACCATCTATCTACCTTTAAATGAAGCAGACAGATGGTGACAGCCAGTCACTACATAAAAATCACTATATATAAGCAGTAGGACCAGAATTTGACCTTGGCCTTTCACCTTGACTTTTAACCTTTTTTTTTTCTTTTATAATTAAAATAAAATCACTTAGTCCTTGGCTCATCCTCAACCATTCCACTAAGTTATGTCCATATTGGATGAAAACTCTTCAAGTATTTTGTGGCTGTAAGAACAAAGAGTTTGAATCATAACTCAAGATTTCTAAATAATGCTTCATTTTATTTCTGGAAACTTTTTGAACATGTCTAAATATAAACCTATACAGGTGAAAATAGCCATTCTACCCATGGTTATTTTTACACCACTTCTGAAAGTAGTTTGACTCATGTCCATATGTGGCTTTTTTTTCTTTTTCGCTGTCTTTTTGTGGTAAGTTGGTCTGTTTTTGGTCTCTTCTGTCCATTTGTTCGACTGGGGAAATGATGCTGAATAGCTGGTGAGTTTCTTATGACCGTTTCTGAGGCCATCAGCATTTTCGTCCTGCCCAGGATCACCATCTGGAACCCGACTGACCCATAAATCCCAGAGAAGCCGTAACTCCAGGCCCCATCTTAATGAGTTCACACCGCTCTCAACATGTTTACACTTTAATCCATATAACTGACCAGAATGCAGAGCATTTACTCTATTTTCTGATTGTTTGGAGTGGGTGCTCATCAATACAAGTGGACGCTGATCGATTGGTGACTTACTTAGGAAACGTTTGATTTTCAATTTTGTGACAGCAAAGTTCAAGTGATGGTTAGTGAAAATTGAGTAACCTATCTCACCGAGTTGATCTTCTAAACCTCCTGAATGAACAGAGCTGCAGCTGAAGGTATACATACAGAATAAAGTCAAAGAAGATCAGAAAATTCCAGGTTAAATATCCAAGGACACCACTTATACACATTAATGAAGATGGAAAGAGTACTGTGCTGATGACAAAGGATTTGACACGAGGTTCGAGAGCGCCCTGCTGGAAACACTCATTACTGTAGACCACAGTAAATCTGACTTGTGTGAGCCCACTTGTATGCATATTTTATGTGTGTGCATGAGTAAGAGAGAGCACTTCCATAAAGGGCTGCACACGCTATATGGCACACTCATACATAAAATCATGCAGAAGACAAACATGCAGGCAACAAAACAAATAAAAGATGCACTAAACTTAAAGTCGGTTCACTTCCATTAACGCTGGCAGCCACAATAAGCAGGATACTATGGATGTTTTCTCACTTTGTTATGAAGTGGATGGCAAACTTATTCTGATGCCGATACTTGTGTTGAATTCTGTGAACCAAATAATGTAATGTGAAAATAGACAACAGTAGATGTCCCGCATCTGTTTGACTGTTGGCAAAATAAAACGAATGAATATTCTCTGGCATGGCCAAAGATCTGGCAACTTGCTTCTGACAGATTGTTTGCTGCTGTGACGCCACTCTGAACTTCACACGGTTGTATACGCTTCTTTTATTTCTGTTTAGCACTCTTCTGGTTATTAATTGTATCTACTCTGAACATTATTTAACAACAGTCCTGTTGTGAATCGCTAGCAGTTAGCATTCGCTACCGGTTAGCTATCGCTAGCTAGGTTGACTCCTCCCCTCCCCCATTGTTACTTTTTATAGCTGTTTCTTTTTTATCCTTTTAATACTTCTGTTTGTTTTTCAGTCAAACTGCTGTGAATTTTAAGTAATTATTTTACTCCTGTGTAAAATCTTAGGAGCGGCTAGCATTTTCGCTAGCGGTTAGATTGCGTTAGCTATTTCGGACCGTGTCATCATTTTTTCATTTCATTTTTTTATAGTTGTGTTTAGTGTATTTTATAGCTGCTGCTTTTTTACCTGTTTAATACTTCAGTTAGTTTTTCAGTGTAACTGCTGTGAATTTTAATTCATTTATTTACGTCTGTGTGAGCCTTAGGAGTGGTTAGCTTATCCATTATTGCTTAGCTCGTGTTTGCTTGGCTACATTCTTGAATTTCTTTCTTGCACAAAGTACACTACAAATCCCACTTTACACCCTCCGTAAATCCTGCATGATGTTGGAAGATAGGGTGGCTCTCTTACAGAGCCGTGTCCGTAAGTTAGAGCAGCTTCTTAGCTCAGTAGAGTTAGATGTTACGGGCACTCCAGATGAGGTTAGTGTTGGGCCGGCTAGCGAGCCAATTAGCATCAGCTTAGAAACGCCAGCTGTGGAGGATGGCTTTCAGACTGTGGCTAGGCGGAGGAAGCCCCGTAGGGCTTGGTGCCCTGTTGTGGCACCCCGATCACACTCGCCAGTGCGAACTGTGAATCAGTTCTCCCCCTTGGATTTGCCTGATGTGAATTCTCTGAGCCCACAAGTGACTTCCACTCCTGTCTCCAGGCCGAAACACCGGACTTTAGGGCACTGTCCCACTGGCATTTAGGAGGATTTGTGCATGAAATGAGGAGACAAAAGCTGAGCGTCCGCAACAAAGGTGAACGGAAATGACAAATGTCCCGGGGTGGATCAGCGAATACATGAGGAAGAAAAGCGGATATAACAGGGAACAGAAGCAAAAGCGACCGCGGAGGCGCCCCCATGAGGGGCACAGCGGCCGTGATGCACTCGCTCCATCCGTGCCCACTCTGTCTGCGTGCGCGACATACCATTTGCGACCGTGATGTGGCCTTGATGGGCACGCGTCATATCTGTTTTGCACACTGTCCTGGTCCGTCGCCAAGCCGCGCCAACCCGTTGGTTGCGGATATCAGCGGATGACAGGGGATATGTGGCGCGTTGGTTGTGTATGTCCTGCGTATGTCTTCAGTATGTGTTCAGGCAGTGATGCGAATCTCATCCGCAGCAGGATTTTTAAACGCCAGTGGGACAGGTTACAGATGCCGGCTGACGTTAAATGTATTCCTGGGGCCAGAGCTCCCGACATTGCATCTCATCTTAGGGTGCTGATGCTGCAGAAGGGAAGACAGACGAAGGAATATGACATGAGATATAGTAACATACTTATTTACGTTGGCACCAATGATATCAGGATGAAGCACTCAGAGGTCACAAAAATGGACATAGAGAGGACTTGTGACCTTGCCAGAAAGATGTGTCGGCATCAGTTAATAGTCTCTGGTCCCCTCCCCTCCCGGGGTACTGATGAGGCGTTTAGCAGGCTGACATCGTTAAATAGGTGGCTGGCGCAGTTTTGTAGACAGCAAGACTTTAGCTTTATTGATAACTGGCCTTCTTTCTGGGGCCGCCGTGGCTACTGGGGAAGGCGCCGCCATCTTGTCTGCGAACATAGATAGAGCTCTACAGGGAGGGTAACATTAGGAATCTACAGCAGGCCACAGAGCAGGTGATTAGAGACCCTGCAAGGCTTATTACAAATGTGGATGTGGAATCCATTAGCTTAGTGGGGAATTTAGTGCAGAAAATCCACTATGGTGATAGTGCAGTTTATTTGCAATGGAGGGAATTTCAACAAGTTGAGACTGTGGCCTGCTTCCGTAGTCATGTCCATAAAAATCATAGAGGGATATGCTTTCCAAAATTAATACCCATTACTATATTGGATGATGTTGAAATTGAGGATGGCCCAGTGGTTGTTCCAGCAACAGCAAAGATTTCATGTCTGCTACCTACAACGCGCGTGGAATGTCTCAAACCTAAACCTACTTCTAGGTTTCTTATATATGCTACTCTGGAACCACCCCTAAACCCAAACAGTTCAACTGCTCTGTTCTGCTCAGGATATTACACATTGCCAAGGTCAGAAGAATAAAAATCAATCGCATTAGTCACTGTATATAGGCCTCCTGGCCTATATTCTGAATTCTTAGATAAATTTGATGCGTTCATCTCTAACTTGTCAACTAGTGTAGATAACATTCTGATCATTGGTGACTTCATATAAATAAGCCTTCTGATCCCCTCTGCAAATCATTTATGGAAATTGTGGATGCATTAGGATTTCGGCAATGCATTCGGGATTCGACGCACATTAGTGGAAATACCCTGGATCTGGTTCTCGCACGTGGTATTGCTGTCATGAATATTGACATCATGCCTCTTACATCAGTGGTGTCTGATCACTCACTTATTAAGTTTACAGTTTCGCTGTCATGTCTAGTGGAACAACAACCTTACATATATCATTACGGCGATGCATCAACTCCTCAACTAAGACTGAACTCGAAGCTAGACTGTCTGATGTCTTAGCTTCACATTTGACAAATTCCCAGTCAGTAGACAGACTTGTGGATAGTTTAAACTCAATGCTCAATACTACACTCGACATGATTGCAGCACCTGTGTTAAAACCGTGCTCCCCCAAATCACAGTCACCTTGGTTCAATGATTATCTGCATGACCTGAAGCATAAAGCAAGAGGTCTAGAACGGAAATGGCGTCATTCAAAATTAGAAGTATTTCACCTGGCGTGGCGTGATGCTATGTTAGACTATAAGCATGCATTATTGGCTACAAAGCGGACCTACTACTCTGATTTGATCAACAAAAACAAGCATAACTCAAAGTTCTTGTTCGACACGGTGGCAACACTTTTGCATGGACAACCACCTGTAGTTCGCTCTCCTTTTACAGCACAAGATTTCCTGGATTACTTTGGGAAGAAAATAGAAGACATCAGGTTAAACATATTCCGGCATGCCTTAACCGAGCCACTACACCCTCCTATTGAGGGTGACTCTTGGGCCGACTGTGCTGGAAATTATTAATCTTTCTTTAACTTCTGGATCTGTTCCTAAATGTTTCAAATCTGCAGTGATTAAACCATTACTTAAGAAACCTAATCTTGACCCTAGTGTATTGAAAAACTATCGGCCGATATCAAATCTATCATTTTTCTATAAAATTCTGGAAAATGTGGTGTCACGGCAGCTTGAAGACTATCTTACTGACTTGAGGGAAATGGTGATATTGTGTATATGGAAAAAGTTTTAGATCTTTGAGTTCATCTCATACAAAATGGGAGCAAAACCAAAAGTGTTGCGTTTATATTTTTGTTGAGTGTATATATATATATATTATATATATATATATATTTTTTTTTTTTTTTTTTGAAGGAATCTTCCATCCATCCATCATGGAATTCTTGTAAAATAGAATTCAACTTTGACTTTCACGTAGAATCATAGCCCAGTCTTATGTGTTTTTTTGTTTGTTTTGTTTTGTTTGTCATGCTCCCATCACGAAATGAGTCATGTCCGTAGCCATGTTTTTTTAACTCACTATTACTAACCCTACTGCTACCCCTAACCTTAACCACCCTGACCCCAACACTTCAATTTTAATTTTGTGCCACATCACGGAATGAATTAGAATGAATTTGTGCTGCCGTGATGAAAATGAGGCCCTTTTCGTCACAATATCATGAACCAATAGATTCCAATAGATTAATGTATATTTCTTGCTGCTGAATCACAACTTGCCATGAGACCGGGTTGAGAATCAACAGAGATTCTCGGCTTGCTGAGGGTTATCATGTGGGTTCAAGATAACAGTAAGCTGTTAAACTGAACACTCCATTTTAATACAATAATTAAGTTATTGTAACTCAAACTTTGAAAAAGTTATAGTCACTCATTTCCATTAATCAAACTAACTCAAAAATGAATTGTTGTCATAACAACTCAGTTCCTTTAAGTGCATTTAAAGTTTTGGGGCATTTAAGTGTTGATGATGTATTTCCAGTGCATTCCATTCACTCATTTTAATTGAGTTTAATTGAACGAATGGGCGGAGTCATAACAACACAATGCAGAGTCAACAAGTAAACTAAGGAATGTATCAAAAAATCTAATCCAAAATGTAATGCAATTTTTTTTTAGGCAGAAATCTGTCAATTTTTTCTGAAAAACATAAACTAGATTTACATGAGTTTAATTAACTATAAATTGTTAAGTTACTAAAACTTTAACAATTAAATTTTTGAAAATTATTTAATTTAAGTTTGCAAACTCAAATGGTTTAAGGCAGTTGGTTTCCTCAAATGGTTTGAGTTCAACTAACTCATTGAGTTTTACAGTGTAATACTGTTTAATCACCATTTTAGGTGAAACAGAACATACATGATTACCCAAGAAACAGCCCTTTTTCAACTGCTGGATAATAAAAAAAAAGTTACCATGGAGTGAGTCCTTTTGAACTTAAAATAAGCAACACATTCATTAAAATTGACTGAGCAATTACCAATGAAATAATTTCAAATACCTGACGGTACTTTATAGTTATATGGGCTACAGCTTGGTGTATCATTTTGAGGTGAGCCAAGCAGTAAATAGCAATAAATTCCATCACACGGAAATAGAAAGAGCTATTAGAATTTCCATGGATGGTTGAACAGAAAATAGAAAATGTATTAAATAATTCATCAAACGTCCAGATGTCCATGAAAAGAACAGATTCTACCACAGTATACGCAGATGTAAACATTTTATGTTCCAAGCCCACCGGAGGAAAGGCTGTGGGGCAAAAATGAAATCAAGCAGCATTGTATTCATCACTACTGTATTGCGACAGGCAGTGCCTCTCACTGCTTAGCAACCAACTCCTCCAGGGCAACAGTCAGCGTGATGAGATTTACCATGGGATCGCCTCGCCAAACTTATGAAAGTGGCCGTTGTGTGGCAGCAGATACCTAACACACATTATTCTCCTACACTGTTTGGTAGTTCATGTTCAGACAGCGTTATGCATTATTCAGATGACCAGGGAAGAATCCATAAAGCCTGTTTTCTGTCTCACACCGTTAAGCAAAGAAAACCTTAGATGTTCCACGTGGTCTTACCTTGAACAGGCGTAGAATGTTGGCCACCATGATGGACACTGAGCTGGAAGAGGCGCCGATGACGCCCACCACCCTCTCTGGTTTGGTGATGATGGGCGATCCTCCGCCGACACATTTCACGTCTGTGCCGTCCTTCTCAATCAGAGCCTGCACAAAGGTAAGCGACTGCTCCAAGGCGTGAGTGTCCCTGGAACAGGTGTCCAAGATACGCGCCCCCAGTGTGATGTTGGGCAGCAGATTATTGTCATTATTGATGCGGTCAAGGGCGAACAGCATGGCTTCCAGCCTGTGTATACCCTTCTCTTTCTTCAGCTCCCCACATGGCTTCCCATCGTGACCCCTGGCATGAACCGGAAACAGCCCACCGAGGGAGATATCTCCATCGATGCGAATGGAGTTCAAATGTGTGTGCCCCGGAACTTTGGCTTTGGCAGCTTCAGAGGCCCTGAAGGAGGTGCAGCAAAGCAGCGCCACCAGCACAATCAGGCTGATTGTCTGACAGCCACTCCGATGCCATCTACATGTCGAGGGTTGAAACATGACCACCGCTCGTGAGCTCGTCCGCAGCCAGGCAATCAAAAAACAGCAGAATCCAGGTATTATTTTATGACGGCCGAAGGGTTAATTGCAATACCGTCTGAAGCGACTAGCACAGAAAATGCTTCCTCTCATGACTCTCCTCTCTCCGAGGCATTCAATTAATATAGAATATGAGCTGGGCTGTTTTGCAGAGTGTAATCCTCCTCTCGTCTTTCACTCTCTCACTCCATCGTCTGACCACAGCGGTGGACGGCTGCTTGAGCGTACGCTGACTCCCCTATGGAGATCCTTCACTTGGGGCATTAGGAAGAACAAAGGTGAAGGATAAGCTTTTTCTCCTCCTCTACCTCTCTCCTTCCCTATCTGTGTTTCTTTCCTCTCCACCTCAATCAGAAGTTTTTAATCTCCCTGGTTCCCCTGGGCAAGGATTTTGTATATGTCAGAGCCCTCAGGCCTGCCTAGGTCCACAAGCTTCAGAGTGAATTCCTGAAAGATGAAAAAGAGAAGAGTAGTGAGACAGCGTGCAAAGAAAACCAAAAACAGCAAAGAGCTTTGTATTGGGGTGAGCTACCACTTATTTTGTTTAACCTTTTTCTGGAGTGTTATGTTGGAATAAGGAGACAGTTCTGTTCCCAAGATGATTTTCTTCACGTCAAGCAGTCCTAGTCTCAACCATTATGAATTCAAAACGTTGCCATGAGCTCTCAAGGTTGACAAGAAGTCAAATCCCATGTGCTTCATTAAATACTCATCACCTTGACAAAGAACAGACTCGGCATGTTTGACAATGTTGTGACATGTGGAGTGTACAGTATGTTTTATGTTGGAGTGAAAATGTTATTAGGCCTCCTACTGGCCTTGAGGTCTACAATCAAAGGAAAAAATTGACCAAAGGCGTGATAAAATATGGGAAAGGTCTTGCATAAACAAAGGCTGACTGATGAATTCTGCATGCAGAATTAGATTTCCAATTTTTAAAAGAAAAATTGTGTATTAAAAGCGATGGTGATAGAATGATGGAAACAATATGGAGTGCTCCGGCCGGCGCTACGCATCATGTGTAGTGACACAGTCCTATCCATTATTAAGGGCCCCTTCACACATACTGCAAAGTTTGGTCGACGTCTGGTCGATTAGGGCAAAAGAGCACACCATGAAACATCGCACCAATGGGCAGGCGTGCACGAACCCGGTGCGACAGTTTGTGCATGCGCCGGTGTCTTTCAAGCAGGAACAATGCCAGGTGCAGCACATGGCACCGCTTATGTGGAAGAAATAAAAACCACCTGGTACGTGTGGAACCACATTGCGCTACTTATGTGGAATAAATAAAAAAATAATAACCAGCCAGTACCTGTGGGACCAGATCGCGCCACTTATGTGGAATAATTAAAAATAAAGAAAGAAAAAACACACCACCTGGGATGAGAACTCGTGCCTTTCAAAAGCTCTGATTCCCAGTCAGAGATGTTACCACTGAGCTACGGAGCTGTACTTTGAAAGCTGCAGGAAGCTGCCTCATATCAGGAAGGACATGGAAGTATTACAAAAAAAATTAAAATCTCACACACCATATAAAACACCACAAGTGAGCAATACAAATATGATCCGTCTATTCCTCTGGTGATGACCCATGTTCACTGACATACAGTCATGAAATGACATGAATGAGAAGCAGGGTGCTCTTATCATGTCCACATCTGCTGGTGGCATGTCCAGCTGGCCCCACACGTGTGTTCTGCCCGACACGTGTGTCTTGTGGATGGTGCGCCACAGCACAGACACCGCATCATGTGGAACAGAGCTCATGTGGGTGACGTGACGGTCAGATCGCCTGCTGCGTGTTCTGATTTGACGGTGTGTTTCAACCTGGCAGGCTGTCATTGTCTGCTCCGTGCGCGCGCTCGCTCGCTGCAGCTTGTTGCCATTGGGATATATGTTTTTATTTTATTTATATCCATGTAAGACCAGCAATCAGACACACAAGCCTCACAGTGGACAGGTGTTAGTCCATGTCCGTCCAAACACAGTAGGTGTTGTGTAGCTGTGATGTCCAGAATGACAAGGTCACCACAGCTGCTTCTGTCATAGCCACACCTCCTGTCGGTTCTCAGTGCACACACCAAAGCCACACTCATGTGGAACTTAGCCAAATTTCACAGCAGTACGACAGTGGTCACCTGCAGTCTGCTGTCATGTGAAGAGTGCAACTGGCCACACATTTTCTAAGTGCCATGCAAGCGGTGTTAGATGTTCGTGCATGTCACCTGGAATTTGGCCGATATCACAGCATGATGCTGCCACCACCATGCTTCATTGTAGAGATGGTGCCTGGTTTCCTCCAAACATGATGCCTCACATTCATGCCAAAGTGTTCAATCTTTGTCTTGTCAGACCACAGAATTTAGTCTCTCATGGTCTGAGAGTCCTTCAGGTGTCTTTTGGCAAACTCCAGGTGGGCTGCCATGTGCCTTTTACTAATGAGTGACTTCCATCTGCCCACTCAGGAAGTGTGACCAGGACTCAAACCCTGGTCATCATATTGTATAGTCCAGCTTCTATCCCACTGAGCTACGTATGTTTTCATACTGCAGCTCCTGATGGGGTCCCAGTGATGGAATCAGTTTTTAATGACGGACTGCTACAATTCACATATGAGGATGCCCACACATCTGGTTTTGCTACTTTTCCACCTCTGATTTATGTGAGAAATTTGCCACCCTCATGCATGGACACGTACAAGTGTTGCCATAGTAACCCAGTAGATTCTTCAACACATCCCAGGTGAATCGTGAAGGTTTAATCCCGATTTATCCTCTTGTTGGATCTCTTTGAAAATACCAGATTTTGTTTCAAATCAGACTTTTGCCAAAGTGTCTATTTTCACATCTACTTAAGGGTCATGGAGGCTGGTTATCCCAACAGTCATTGGGCGAGAGTCGGGGTGCACCCTGCACAGGACCCCAGTCTATCTCAGGGTGTTTGCATATTTTTTCATTTATTTGTTGTTGAACGTTGAGAAACTGAACAATTAAAGGATTATTAGGATGCAAAATGTTAACTAAATATTCCGATGGATCAAACCGCTCTGCTCCAGCCGCCACATCCCAACCTTCATCTCCAACATGAATTCAGTGATATTAAAAACGTCCGTTTGTACTTTGTGTGCAAAAAAGTGGATGTGAGCAGACATCACGTTTGTCATAATAAGTGTTTATGTTCACCGAAATAACAGACCTACGAGGAACAAAAAGCACCACTTCAACTCTGCTTCAATGGTTTCCTGTTTACTACAGACTAAATTTTCCACGTGGTCCTCAGAGACTCTCAAACATGCAGCTCAAAGAGAGGAAAAATTACAACAAACCACGGGTTTAAAACCTGAGACGTGACTATGAAATTGTAGTTGTGTTATTACCACTGGAGAAGCACTTTGTTCTCCAAAGTTTGCAAAAAAACACCATTATTTGATGAACATGATTTCTGAATCAAAGGATGAAGTGTTCTGCAGTGATTCATGCTAACAGCTGAACGGTTACTCTGATTCTGACTTGACTTTGCAATTATTGCAAATTATTGCAATTATTTCACAACACAATGCAATTATTGCATTGTGTTGTGAAATCTGGATCCAGGTAAATCACATATTTTTCATTTCATAAAATGAATGAACAGCTGCAGTTTTCGCAGCTACCAAAACGTAGGCTTTGGAAAAGAATAAAACTGACAAACAAGCTTATTTTGAGTTAAACACAACAAACTCTAATTACACAGACATGCACAGCATGTGAAAGCTTCCCTGTGGTTAACCAAGCATGCACACAACGGGCAAATTTTCAAGTTGCGCTGGCATGTTGAAACCGAGACTTCCAGTTACTGAGCCTCTCGCTCGCGTGTTTGGCGTCATTAGAAAGCTGTCAGATTTCCAGTGAATGAAATGTCCACTGGAGGCCAATTCCACGCCGTATCGGTAAGTAATTTTGTTGTCATTGCTCTTAACCACAGCTCACAGCTTGGGCTCTGGTACCCAACTCCTGGAGAGGGGCTGGACACTTCATTTTTCTGGCGTTGCCCTCGGGGAGAGGCGGAGAGCTGGGGTCGCATTGCTTATTGCTCCCCAGCTCAGTCGCCATGTGTTGGAGTTTACTCCATTGAACGAGAGGGTCGGGGACAGGTCTCTCACCGTTGTCTCGGCCTACGGGCCGAGCGGCAGTGTAGAGTACCCGACCTTCTTGGAGTCCCTGGGAGGGGTACTAGATAGCGCTCCGACTGGGGACTCCATTGTTCTCCTGGGGGATTTCAACGCCCACGTGGGCGGCAACAGTGAGACCTGGAGTGGGGTGATCGGGAAGCATGGCCTCCCCGATCTGAACCCGAGTGGTGTTCAGTTGTTGGACTTCTGTGCTAGTCACAGTTTGTCCATCACGAACACCATGTTCAAGCACAAGGGTGTCCATAAGTGCACGTGGCACCAGGACACCCTGAGCTGCAGGTCGATGATCGACTTTGTAGTCGTATCATCTGACCTTCGGCCACGTGTCTCGGACACTCGAGTGAAGAGAAGGGCAGAGCTGTCGACCAATCACCACCTGGTGGTGAGTTGAATCCGCTGGGAGGGGAGGAAGCCGGTCAGACCTGGCAGGCCCAAACGTATCGTGAGGGTCTGCTGGGAACGACTGGCGGAACCCTCTGTCAGCGAGGTCTTCAACTCCCACCTCCGGGAGAGCTTCTCCCAGATCCCGGGGGAGGTTGGAGACATGGAGTCTGAGTGGACCATGTTCTCCACCTCCATTGTTGATGAGGCCGCTCATAGCTGTGGTCGCAAGGTCTCTGATGCCTGTCGCGGCGGCAATCCCCGAACCAGGTGGTGGGCGCCGGAAGTAAAGGATGCCGTCAAGCTGAAGAAGGAGTCCTACTTATCTTTGTTGGTAGGTGGGACCCCGGAGGCAGCTGACAGGTACCGGCAGGCCAAGCGTGCCGCAGCCCGTGCGGTCGCAGAGGCAAAAACATGGGTCGGGGAGGAGTTCGAGGAGGCCATGGAGGAGGACTATAGGTTGGCCTCGAAGAGATTCTGGCAAACCATCCGACGCCTCAGGAGGCGGAAGCAGCTCTCCACCAGCACTGTTTACGGTGCGGGTGGGGAGCTGTTGACCCTGACTGGGGATGTTGTCGGGCAGTGGAAGGAATACTTCGAGGATCTCCTCAATCCCATTGTCACGTCTTCCAAAGAGGAAGCAGAGAGTGGGGACTCAGAGGTGGACTTATCCATTACCCAGGCTGAAGTCACTGAGGTGGTTAGAAAGCTGCTCAGTGGCAAGGCTCCTGGGGTGGATGAAATCCGTCCTCAGAACCTTAAGTCTCTGGATGTTGTGGGACCGTCTTGGCTGACACGCCTCTGCAACATCGCGTGGCGATCGGGGACAGTGCCTCTGGATTGGCAGACCGGGGTGGTGGTCCCTCTGTTTAAGAAGGGGGACCGGAGGGTGTGTTCCAACTATAGGGGGATCACACTCCTCAGCCTCCCCAGTAAGGTCTATTCCAGAGTACTGGAGAGGAGAATTCGACCGATGGTCGAACCTCGGATTCAGGAGGAGCAGTGTGGTTTTCGTCCTGGTCGCAGCACACTGGACCAGCTCTACACGCTCCATCGGGTGCTCGAGGGTTCATGGGAGTTCGCCCAACCAGTCCACATGTGTTTTGTGGATCTGGAGAAGGCGTTCAACCGTGTCCCTCGGGGCACCCTGTGGGGGGTGCTCCGGGAGTACGGGGTCCGGGGTCCTTTGCTAAGGGTTTGCTCTCGGGGTCTTGTTCACGAGTGAGGGACGGATGGAGCATGAGATCGATAAATGGATCGGTGCAGCATCTGCAGTGATGCGGTCACTGTATCGGACCGTCGTGGTGAAGAGAGAGCTGAGTAGGGGGGCAAAGCTCTCGATTTACCGATCGATCTACGTTCCGATCCTCACCTATGGTCATGAGATTTGGCTCATGACCGAAAGAACGAGATCGCGAGTACAAGCGGCCGAGATGAGTTTCCTCCGCAGGGTGGCTGGGCGCTCCCTTAGAGATAGGGTGAGGAGCTCGGTCACTCGTCGAAAGGAGTCAGTTGAGGTGGCTCGGGCATCTTTTCCGGATGCCCCCTGGACGCCTCGGTGGAGAGGTGTTCCAGGCACGTCCCGTTGGGAGGAGGCCCCGGGGAAGACCCAGGACACGCTGGAGGGACTACATCTCTCGGCTGGCTTGGGAATGCCTTGGGGTTCCCCCGGAGGAGCTAGGGGAGGTGTGTGTGGATCGGGAGGTCTGGGCGGCTTTGCTTGAGCTGCTGCCCCCACGACTCGACTCCAGATAAAGCGGAAGAAAATGGATGGATGGATGGATGTTGTTGTTAACCCACAAGGAATGAGAAGGAGTGGTGCAGTGATGTAAAGCTCCGGTCACACGTCACTAACGAAGGACACCGAAGCCAAAACAAAACAAGAAATCTGGGCTCACATTGACTTTCGGAGACATCGTTTAACTGTCGTCCAGCTTCATTTCTGTAGCTGGCACTTTGTCAGAATTTTCAAACTGTTGAAAAATGTGAATGAATCCTGACGACAACCTCAATTCATTTGTATTCTGTTTTGCTTTCTGTCTTGACGGTTCCTCATTGTTTGCATAGTCCCCGTACCGTCAGTGTTCCATTTGACTGTTGCCCAACTTCATTCAGCCTCCCAAGTCCAATGTCTTGCATGAATATTGATGATATCTGAACGGATCAGTAACTAAAGATCTGATAATGTGACTCGTCCATATGTGAGACAAAAAGCAACATTTTCATACAAAAAACAATAGCGGCAAACCGCGTCTCCTTAACCAGAAAGAGTTGTGACATCATCACGTATGCGCTGAGGCGCTGCTCTAGAGAAATACTTTTTTCACAAACTGTTATAAAGGAAATGTTTGTATCTAAAGTGCATTTGTAGTAGTAGTAAAAACTGAACTTTAAAATTATATACAGTGCATCTGGAAAGTATTCATAGTGCTTCTCTTTTCCACATTTTATTACGTTACAGCCTTCTTCAAAATGGCGGAAATTCATTTTGTCCCTCAAAATTGTACTCACAACACCCCATAATGACAACATGACAAAAGGTTGTTTTTAAATACTTTTGCAAATTTCTGAAAAGAAAAGAAAAAGAAATCAAATGTACAACTATTCACACCCTTTGCTCAATATTTTGTTGATGCACCTTTGGCAGCAATTACAGCCTCAAGTCTTCTTGAATATGATGCCACAAGCTTGGTGCACCTATCTTTGGGCAGTTTTGTCCATTCCTCTTTGCAGCACCTCTCAAGCTCCATCAGGTTGGATGGGGAGGGTCAGTGCACAGCCATTTTCAGAGCTCTCCAGAGATGTTCAATCATATTCAGGTCTGGGCTCTGGCTGGACCACTCAAGAACATTCACAGAGTTGTCCTGAAGCCACTCCTTTGATATCTTGGCTGTGTGCTTAGGGTCATTGTCCTGCTGAAAGATGAACCATCGCCCCAGTCTGAGGTCAAGAGCGCTCTGGAGCAGATTTTCATCCAGGATCTCTCTGTACACTACTGCATTCATCTTTCCCTCAATCCTGACTAGTCTCCCAGTTCCTACCGCTGAAAAACATCTCCACAGCATGATGCTGGCACCACCATGCTTCACTGTAGGGATGGTACCTGGTTTCCTCCAAATATGACACCTGGCATTCACAGCAAAGAGTTCAATCTTTCTCTCATCAGACCAGAGAATTTTGTTTCTCCTGGTCTGAGAGTCCTTCAGGTGCCTTTTACTAAGGAGTGGCTTCCGTTTGGCCACATTGGCGATTGCTGCAGAGATGATTGCCCTTCTGGAAGGTTCTCCTCTCTCCACACCGCAATGCTGGAGCTCTGACAGAGTGACCATCAGGTTCTTGGTCAACTCCTTGACTAGGGCCCTTCTCCCTGATCACTCAGTTTAGACAGACTGCAAACTCTATGCAGAGACCTGGTGGATCTGAGCTTCTTCCATTTATGGATAATGGAGACTACTGTGCTCATTGGGACCTTCAAAGCAGCAGAAATATTTCTGTATCCTTCCCTAGATTTGTGCCTCAAGACAGTCTTGTCTCAGAGGTCTACAGACAATTCCTTTGACTTCATGCTTGGTTTGTGCTCTGACTGTCAACTGGGGGACCTTATATGTAGACAGGTGTGTGTCTTTCCAAATCTTGTCCAATCAACTGAATTTACCCCAGGTGGACTCCAATTAAGCTGTAGAAACATCTCAAGAATGATCAGGATGCACCTGAGCTCAATTTTGTGCTTCATGGCAAAGGCAGTGAATACTTTCCGGATGCACAGTATGACATACACATAAAGTAGCCACGATAAAAGTTCAGCAGTTTATCCTCAGCTCTGGGGAAAACTGTTCTTTGGACAACGTGAGCCATGCTACTCCAAAAAATACACTTAACCAGCCATATATCTTCAAATGTTGACCCATGAACATGTTGATGATTACAATGTAGATTGCTACCATGGTTTCATTGGTATTATGGTGCATTTTTGCAGCTCCACGAATAGCAAACTCATTCAGAGTCATGCTGTCATTTGTAAACTAATTTTTAAAGCAATTCTTGCAAACGAAGCAGCTGAGAAAGGGGAGCATTATACTCTGTGTCTTCTTAAGTGGTTGTTTTAACAGTTGCACAAAACTGAGCTTGTCTCTTACATGCAGATTTGTAGAATTAGATGTAAACCAGTCTCAGATTATTGATGTCCCAGTCAAGGTTTTTGCTCCAATTCCAGTTAGAGTCATTTAATACTAAGTGTATGCTGATCCCAATTCCTGACCCATTTCTTTTCTTATATATTGCACTTTCACAGAGCCAGCTACAAGCACATTAAAGTCAATCCAATGTACTATCCGTTGAAATGAAACAGTGCTGCACTACACGAAGAAGAAACTATCTTCAATCCAAGATGCTCTTTAATGTCTTCATTTATTTAGTTTTACAAATTAAACAGATGGAATTTCTTTATGTTATTATCAATTCTCCTGAATGTAGCATTGTACTTGTAAAACTAGAAGAGTCAGTAATATTGATTGAACAACATTAATGAAATACTACTGGCTGTGTTTTAGTTGTTAAAAATACATTAATAGTCATTAATTATCATTAATGACTATTGATGTATTTATTTAATTACTTAGTCAATCAATTATTATTAAAACCCCTCCCATAGGGTTTTTTTTTTTTTTTGAAGTAGGCAGATGAAAATTGGTACACATGTGTGACTTGCATAGACGTACAAAAAAGTCTCTTGCACCATGGGCCTACTCCAAACAGGAAGTCAGCCATTTTGAATTATCTTCTCATTTTGGCGTAATTTCCACACGTTGTATTTGAGATGATACTGATCAAAAGTTATCGAAAGCTTTTCTCTATGTCGAAGGATGTGGCCACTATGGCGCCGCCATTTTGACCCTTCGCCATGGAATATCATGTCACAATAACTCCTTCATGCTTTGCCTGATTGATTTGAAACTTCACATGTGTGATGGCGGTTGGCCCCTGAACACACCTGCCCCCTCTGTTTGTGCTCTGAGCGCCCCCTAGTGGATGAACCATCAACATGTCATAACTCCTTCATGCATTGTGTGATTTGCTTGAAATTTGAACTGTGGGATGAGTGGTTGCCCCTGTACACACATGCCCATATCTGGTCACAAGGGGACACGCTGGCCTGGGAAGGCGTCATGCGGAATGAGGGCCCATATATGACTGCTTGCAGTAATAGTTATTATTAGTATTATTATTACATTTATTATTATTATGGGTGAGAAGGCAACATCGTCACTTTACCAGTTGATTTCCATTCATATCTGCACCTTTAGTCATTGACTTTGGGGAATAACCAAAAGAACAAGATTGTGGATACAAGTGGCAGAAAGGTGGTTCCTCTGTTGGGTATCTGCGCTAATACTCAGGGACAGGGTGAGAAGCACAAATATCCAGGAGAGACCTGGATTAGAGCCGCTGCTTCTTCACATCAAAAGGAAGCAACTGAGGTGGTTTTTCCCATCTATTGAAGATTCCCCTTGGTCATTTCCTTTAGGGAGGTCCTTCAGGCATGTGCAATTGGGAGGAAGCCCTTGGGAACACCCAGGACAAGTTGGGTGGGAATGGCTTTGGATCTCCCAGAATAACACTTTCTGGCAATCCCAGAATTGGCCAAGGATAAAAAATTGTGGGATAAACTGTTTAGTCTAGTGCCAGCGTGACCCAGATAAGATGCAAAAAAATGGATGAATGAATTGCTGTTATTGTTTCATTTGCAAAACTGTTTTTAAAATGTAACTTCAAAAGTGGGCTTTCCCTCAAAAGGGGGCTGGGTCAGGTTGTTTTGGCCCCTCGCAATTGTGGCTACAGGCCTGTACACTGCCTGTTAGTACGAGGAAAACACACACAAAATGATTGGCCAGTAAGAAGCATATCACATGTGCCATTCATCAGAAACAGACTCGGTGTGTGTTTGAGGCAAACCAGAGCATAAATATGCTTAATAAACCTTGTACTGTAGCATTACTGATGAACTAGCATAATGCATTGATAGAGTGGTGGCTATAGCTCTGTCAGCACCACGCTTAGGAAACAGAGAGAGATGGCAAGCATGCTTATCTGTGTGACGCAGTTTGATATAGTGTATAGCGATCAATCCAAAAAAAAAAATGCCTCAATCAGGCTCAGTAATACCAATTGCTGTGATCGGATCCCAAGCTGAGATATTTAATTCTGATTATGAGCTCCACTGTATACTCAACAGTTATACATTGACATCATCTTTGCCTCCTCTTTTCCATTCCTCTAACACCCTTACTTAAGGCAGAGACAGAAATATGTTGCTATGCACCCATCTTGTATGTACGTATCTAAATTCTGCACAGTCAAGGGGCTGTGATAAACTCTGAAGGGCCAATGTCCCTGCACCCAGGCACAAACCTTAACCTCAGTTGTCCTGAGGAGTGGGTAGACGCCGTGGATCGGCCACGGCTGAGATTTATTGAGAGCATATTGGAAGTGACAAGCTCCTTGGAATACACCTGACTGCCTCCTACTGACTGAGAGGTAATATTTCAGAGTTAATTTCATTTCAGCTTCACTTTAAATGCTGCACAGCAGACGCCAACTGGAAAGTCAGCCAGCTCACCTTCATCCCACTGCCATATATGAAGGTTTACCAGGAAATCTAACCGAACAGCAATCGTGGAGGCAAAGGCAGGATGAGCTTCAAATGACATACTCTGATAGAGATAGGCAAGAAAAAAACGTGTGTAACTGTTAAAGTGGGGAATGCTCTGCAAGACTGCTGCTGCTGCTTTCACAACAGATGTCAAACTTATTGTTTGTGTAAAAAGAAGAGCTCATACTGCACGTCTCCCTCATGCTGAAGAGATGCCAGGCAATCTGTTCACAGCACCTGAATGGAAAAACTCTTAACATTTCACAAGGTTAGTTATATTAGAGTTGTTTCCGCAGAATATCTCAGGCATTTCCTCACTTAGCAGTGCCGTGCCACCTTATAATGAATGGGTTTATGTTGGCATAGTGAGTTAGGGTACTATTTAATGATAATGATTGACTCAGGGGTTTCACATCCATTTATTATGGATGATTAGAGGTAACTGTATTACGGTGATAATGCACACGAGGAAGTGTGATCAACCAGAAGAATAAGGCCTTAGACACACAGCAAGCGTCATGCTCGCATTGTAGCTATGTTGCATGTTGATTTTCAATCAGGCATCCAACCTTGTCAAGGACACATCACCAAAGTGTCTGTTGCACGGTGTGAACCGCTCCTTCTAGAGAACAGTTTCAGCCGTGACATCATACCGGCAACATCAAATAATTAACACCTTTTACTTGATTTTGTGTGACTGGAAAATAGTTTACAGGCATGAAAAATCTAAATATAATTTTTTAAAAAAATTCAGTGTTCAAATAAAATGTCACATGACTTTTGCATGGACTCGGGCAAGGACCTGAATCCCTAAATTGCCCCTGGTGTGCAGCTGAGCCTCCTACACGGTGCATTCTCACACTGGATGAAAGTGTGATGTAAATGCAGTCTATTTTCTATCTCAGCAAGTTATCTGTTATATGATGGTTTTCCAGAAAGTGAAGAATTTCCAGGTTTGCAATGAAGCATTGTTACTCTGATATGGAGTGTTTGATTGACAGCAGTACTGTGCTATATATGCTAGTCGTCATATTATGGAGCTGAAGAAATGCGGTAGATCTTCAAATGTGAATGAAAAACACATTTAAAATAGAAACAGAAAGACGCCGACGGACACAGCTAATAAACGTCGTCAACCAGAGATCCATTTGGGGAGAACGCCAGATAAAATCTGGACATATTTCACATGAAAGTATTGCTGGATGTCTGCTAAACACGTAAACCAACACTCACACAGCTCACTCTGTCTCAGTTGTTGTGGCACGAACATTACTTATAGTTGCAACATTTTTTACGTGATTTGCCAAAATGAGTCAGGACTGCTACCTTTCGATTGTAGATTGACTGAATGTATTTTTTTCTAGTTGTATGTCAAAAATCCAGCCCAGTCTCATTTTTTTTTCGTCTTCCTGTCATGAAATGAGCCAAATTTTTGTGACAGGGTTTTTTTTAACTCACTATTACTAACCCTATTCCTACCCCCAACCCTAACCTTAACCACCCCCAACCCTCACGCTGCACTTTTATTACGTGCACCCATCATGGAATGAATTAGAATACATTCGTGCTCCCATGATGAAAATTTTGCACTTTTCATGACAATATGACGAATGTATGCTGCTGAATCACAACAATCCATGAGACTGGGTTGCAGAAATCCTGAGTTCCCAGTTTCCATAAAATGCAGCATGAACTACAAACTTTGTGCATGCACATGCTGTCTCGAAAATCCATGCAGCCAGAGGGCGGAGTCATCATGTAAACATGTTACCAAGGAGGCAGTACCACCATTACCGAACGGGTCCGTTTGCAGCAACTCAGCACAACAAATGCTGCATTCTGCAATGAGGAAACCAACTCAACTGGACTCTTTACCAGTTGATGGTTATAGTACATTATAGATTCATTTTTAAACTGATAAATGCAAGACTGATGCATGGATTTACAAACATTTTGCATACGTGGATGGATTTTAAAGTATTACATCGTTGTAACTCACTGAATGCAGTAAAGCTTGTACTGTGCATAAGGCTGGTTACTGACTCCCAACTCAAAGCTATGCAAGGAAATTCTGTCCCTAATTTGTGAATTCTGGGTAAGAAAATATCTCTTTCTGTCTCTCTCTCTCTGAGATGAGATGAGCAAAATCCCATATTTATTTACAGAAGGGTTATGGCACACCTCAATATCTGCACACTACAGAGACGTGAGAACAACAACAACAACAAAATGCTTACCAGCTGCAAAAATGTCAAAGACAGCTGCTGGATTTCAGGGGATTCATATCAAAAGAACAACCTTTCCTCAGGTGCAAAAGCATATTTTGGGATAGACTATGCATTAATCTCAAAAGGCCATACAATAACCTCCCGGCATATGAATGTGAGCTGTCACACGGGCTCAAAGCAGCAGCAGCAGCAGCCTTGAATCTGAAACCATCATGATGCAAAAACCTTTTTCCAACAAAAACCAGCTTCACATGGAACTGTGTTCACTGAGTTTTGGCATTTATTCACAAAAGATATTTAACACAATGACAGTCCCTGAGTGAAATATGTTCAAATAGAACTTTGACTATTAATGTGCAAAATACTGCATTTGTGGGTGTCACAGCTGTCACAGTGCCGGGTCCTAATTCATAGAAAATTTTGTTTTTCAGTAAGTCTTGCAAAGGTTTGTTGGCATTGGATGACAGATTAGTGTTTGTGGGATACAACAGCATAAACAACTAATTCATTGGAAAAGGAGAACTAAATTTCGTACAGCAGGTAACTGTTAGACTCGTTCAAATCTGGTTACAAGCACCAAAATTTGTCTGTGTATACCTTTTGGTATATATTGTAGAAAAATAACTTTAGCCATTTGATTTTTTAATAGGAGGCCAAGTAGGGGTCAATTGAAGAATTGCACAGGGGTCAAAATTAAAAAAATGTTCCAATCATATTGAAAGAGATACCACATTATGTGTCTGATGATAATGATTCCAAAAAGGTATAGTTTGGACTATGTATGACTGAATGTTCTGGAGTTATGGGGTAAAAACAGCAAGAATGGTGACAAAGGTCAGTTTCAGTTTGTACAGGGGTCAAAAGTTAAAGTTGCTCCAGTTTTGGTAAAACATGGTGCAAATTAGTGGTTGAACTAATAGGATTAACAAATGTGTTGAATGTTTGGTCTCCAAAGTAAAGGTCAAACAATGTTGACGTCCATTGGATTCTATGACATGTGACGTGTTATCCCATAACATGATAACTAAGCATGACACATGGTATAAACTATTCCTTTTTAAAATCCTACTAACTCAACCAATAATTTGCATCATGTTTTACCATAATTGGAGCAACTTTAACTTTTGACCCCTGTACAAACTGAAACTGACCTTTGTCACCATTCTTGCTGTTTTTACCCAATAACTCCAGAACATTCAGTCATACATAGTCCAAACTATACCTTTTTGGAATCATTATCATCAGACACATAATGTGGTATCTCTTTCAATATGATTGGAACATTTTTTAATTTTGACCCCTGTGCAAGTCTTTAATTGACCCCTACTTGGCCCCCTATTAAAAAATCAAATGGCTAAAGTTATTTTTCTACAATATATACCAAAAGGTATGCACAGTCAAATTTTGGTGCTTGTTGGCCAGATCTGAAGGATTCCTCTGCAAATATTCTGTTATCTGATGCACTAATTAGGGTTATGGGTGACACAGTGACTTAGCAGTTAGAAATGTTGCCTCACAGCGAGAAGGTTTTTATATCGCTTCCCACCTGGTCCTTTCTGTGTGGAGTCTGTATGTTCTCCAGGTGCTCTGGCTTCCTTCCACTTCCAAGGACATGCAGCTGAGGTGAACTGGTGACTCTAAACTGACAGCAGGTGGTCATGGAAATTTGTCTATCTGTCTATATGTGGCCCTGCGACAGACTAGTGTCCTGTCCATCGTGCACCCCCCCCTGCCCTATGACTGCTGGGATAGACCCTTGAATGGAGTAAGTGGGTATAGAAAATGAATGAATTAAGAGTACTAGGTAATCATAGTGAAGCTTAGGGTTAGTGGCCAGCAATCACCTTAGTATTTCTTCTGTTTTTCTCGTTGCTTAATGCTCACAAATTAGACTGTATTTGTTGTCTTTCTGCCGCCTGGTTCTGTTTTTTTTTTTCTTCTTCTTTCTCTGTTTGAGGTGCGGCTCCATCCAGAAGTGGGAGTGGGTGACTTCTTCTTCTGCCAGCCTCTCCACGTCTCCAAGCATGGACTTCCAAAATTTCCTCTATATTTGTATTGTCTATTGTGTCGGTAGCATGGCCCAAGCAGAGGGTCACCCCCTTTGAATCTGGTCTGCTGGAGGTTTCTTCCTCAAATCATCAGAGGGAGTTTTTTCTTACCACTGTCACCTGTGTTCTTGCTCTAGGGGTTAGTAAGGTTCGACCTTACTTGTGTGAAGCGCCTTGAGGTAATTTGTGATTTGGTGCTATATAAATGAAATAAATTGAAATAGTACATGTGGGCATGAAAACAGTCAGGTCTCCTGCAATCTAGTATTTGAGCCCAGTAGCCTTCACCTTCAATGACCTCTGGTTTACCACGCCAGGGCACATATTAAATCCACCTACATATGCACCACAATTAGACTAAATCAGGTTGAACATTTTTTTTTCTCCCTCGGAGCAATTCTGGAGTTATCCTTCTTGGACATAAAAATTTAGTAGAAATCAACTCAAGGACATCGGAGGAGAAGCACGACAGACGGAAAACAGAACTCCTGTGTCCACCATTCATAAGTCCCCAATTCTCCGTGGCCCAGTCTCCTGATACTTCTGGAGTTGTGTCAGGAAGGGCCCACAGTAACATTGGAAGAACATAAAGCCTCAAGCTGGTGCTTTTCATGCCTTGTCGTTCCAATTTGCATAAACTGCAATAAACATTTAGGGCTGGCACAAACAACAAGCAGGACTAGTACTCAGCAACTGGTACTTCTAGTCCTGGTGAAGATGCTCATGCAGCCGAACAACCTTTGTAGGCAGGGATTGCTAAAAAAAACAAAAACCAGCAATGCTCCAAGTAGAGTCTATTTTTTGAAAAATGTGCATCTTCTGCCCCTGAGTCTGAACGCTCTTACAAGACAGCTTCAGCTGAAAAGATTTCAAATGTTTTCTTTGAACTTGAAGGATGCGCTGCAGACCGGCTCTTACACAAAGCACCCTCGTACTTTTCGTCTCAAAATTTCACCGCTCCGCACCGAGCGCCGACAGCCCAATTCAGCACAGCAGAAGCAACATTATAAATGCAAAGAGAGCCGAATGCAAAATAAATGTATATTTATTTCCTGCAGACTGTTTTCACCTTGATCTTCTGAGACCGTTGTGAGGCGGTGGACAGTGGGGTGGGGGGGTGGACTTTTATTAGAGATGTGTTTGGCTCTGCTCGCACACATGGAAAGGAAGGGCTCCCTAACTGACACTCTGTTGTACAGCAGATCAAAAGTAAAGGTGGAGGAAGGCTGCCCCGAGGGAAACCAACCAAGAGCAGAGTGCTAAACCGCACACGAGGACCACGAGGCTCTGATGGGGCATCTCACCAAAGACGAGAAGGACGAAAATGTGACTTAAAAGGAAATATCAACAAAAGCAGGAGCTCTTGCACAAGTCTTCTTCTGAGGAAGTGAAATGTGCATCACCGCTGACACAGCTGGCCCCAGTCACAGATCCGCTTTTCCCGCCATCCCAGCCGGATGTGAAGACGTGCACTTCTTCTTCTTTGTTGTCACTGATGGTTTTTTGTAGTCAGATTGTGCAGAATGACACCACAGTCCTGGAGGGTGATGGAATTATTCAGCAGCTCATCAAACACAGCTTTATATTGTACAGCCAACAAGAGCAATCCAAGATTTGTGACGTTCGCCAAGGGTTGACGAAGACTCAAAATAGAAGATATGTGACTCACATCGTGACCCGGACTGGACCTGGATCCCGATTCCACAACACGATGCAGTAATTGCATACTGATCCAGAATGATCCCACTGATCAAGATGTTGCAATGTGATATTTAATTCACAAGCTGAAACAAAATAGTGTCTTCCTGATCTTGTTTTTGCATCGTGATGTCGTATCCATGAAGTAGTTTTGATGTAATCCTTAAAAGTATACAAAGTGAAGTCCTGACCAGCATCCAGATCCGGATCACCTCCAAAATTCAATGGAGTCTTCTAAGGTCTAACACCAATGTGTGGTGAAAATTTGGTGAAAATCCGTTAAGTAGTTTTGACGTAATCCTCAAAATCTGACAAAGTGAAACGTACAAACTGAAATCCAGATCCAGAAAACAGATTCAGATCACCGACAAAATTCAGTGATCAATGTAATCCTGCTAACAGACAGACAGACGAATAACATAGATGATTTTATTACATCCCTGGCAGATGTAATAAGTAATTAGTTATTGTCACAAGTAATTAGTTATTGTCAAAAGAGTGAATTTGCTGGCTTTTTTAATCACTGATAATTCATCATATTCATGTTTCAGTCTAAGGTTGAGTTTTTTAATTTCATAGAACTCTTATTAAATTACTAGACACCATATTTCACATTGAATAAAAGGCTTCAGAGGAATAAGAATTAACCGCCATGCTCCACGCTGCAATATATATGTACAAATGAATATGCATGCATATGTTTCTAATGATGGTTTTTATTATATATGACTTCTGTTTGACTCCATTATAAAGTCATTCATACCAATCAATTGCAAATATTTTGCTGATGAATATATCCTTTAGATAATCCATTTGGGTTTTTTGATTGTTGAGATATACCAAAATCTGTTTATTTTTTGGACCATCTTTTCCTTGACCTTTGACCAAACTCCTCCAAAATCTAATCACCTCTAGATGTCTATCCAGGTAATATTCCCACCAAGTCTGAAGGAAATCAGTCCAGCCGTTTTTGAATTATCGTGTCCATAACCACACACACACGCACGTGTACACACACACACACACACACAGCTGTTTGGAGTAGACCATTTCAATTACAGTTTATTTTACAAAGTTGCCTCAAGGCGTTTCACAAAAGTAAGGTCTAACTTTACTAACCCCCAGAGCAAGAACACAGGTGACAGTGGTAAGGAAAAACTCCCTCTGAGGAAGAAACCACAAGCAGACCAGACTCAAAGGGGTGACCCTCTACTTTGGCCATCCTACAGACAGAAATTACAAAACAATTAACAAAACGAATATACAGGAAATGTTGTTGGTGCACAACATTTAACGGAGCGGGCCGCAGCCTCAACTTTACCTAAATTATGGGTCTTTTAGTGAAGCTTAGAGCTAGTGGCCGACGATCACCTTGGTATTTCCTGTTTTGCTTGTTGTTTAATGCTGACAAATTATACTCTATTTCTTGTCTTTCTGATGCCTGATTCTGTTTTTTGTCTCTGTTTGAGGTGCAGCTCCATCCAGAGATGGGTGTGGTATTTGTGCTGGAGACCCTCCTGTCCTGTGCACCAGCAACATTTCCTGTATATTCGTTTTGTGAATTGTTCTGTAATTTATGTTTGTATCATGGCCCAAGCAGAGGGTCACCCCTTTGAGTCTGGTCTGCTTGAAGTTTCTTCCTCACAGGGCGTTTTACCTTACCACTGCTGCTCTGGGGGTTGGTAAGGTTAGACCTTACTTGTGTGAAGCGCCTTGAGGCAACTCTGTTGTGATTTGGTGCTATATAAATGAAAATAAATTGAATTTAAAAATTTAAATTGTTGGTATAGGATCAAATAAGCAGGTTGTGCTTTTTGGTGATGTTACAAGTTTTGTCAGCATGCCTAATGAGATACTATCAAATTCTGTAAGTCTAGGTAATACCTCAGTAGTGGCGCCCACCTCAATAGCAGGGTGTAGTGGCTGGGTTAAGGCATGCTGGGATATGTTTAACCTAATGTCTTCTATTTTCTTCTCAAAGTAATCCAAGAAATCTTGTGCTGTAAAAGGAGAGCGAACTACAGGTGGTTGTCCATGAATAAGTGTTGCCACCGTGTTGAACAAGAACTTTGAGTTATGCTTGTTTTTGTTGATCAAATCAGAGTAATAGGTCCACTTTGTAGCCAGTAATGCATGCTTATAGTCTAAGATAGCATCACGCCACACAAGGTGAAATACTTCTAATTTTAAACTACGCCATTTCTGTTCTAGACCTCTTGCCTTATGTTTGAGGTCACGCAGGTAATCACTGAACCAAAGTGACTGTGTTTTGTGGGAGCGCGGTTTTATTAAGCTCTGTCGGAAAACTCATATAAAATATGTTGAGTCTAAAATATCAAAAGTTATTGCTATCTTGTAAAAAGTTCAATACTTTCTCCCCCAGCATCTGCTGGTTTCATTGTATCACTCACTACTTGTTCCTTATATGACTTACTGCATTGAAGTTTGGGGAAATACATATAAAACAAATACTTATCCAATATTTCTGTTACAAAAAAAAAAAAGCTATAAGAGTGATAAGTAAAAAAAAAAAACATATCATGAACCAACAAATTCATTGTTTGTTCATCTTCAGTTTTTGAAATTTTATGACTTGGTCGATTACGAGGTCTATTAGATAATAAACCGACGTGCGATTACACCAATCATGCTTGAACCCTCGTGCGCATGCGTGAGTTTTTTCATGCGTGTTGGTGACGTCATTTCCCTGTGGGCAGGCCTTGAATGAGATGTGGTCCCACCCTCTCGGCTGAATTCCTTTGTTTCACACGCTGCTCGAGATGGCGCGCGTTGCTTTATCAACATTTTTTCTGGACCGGTGAGGAATATCCGAGTGGACACTATTCAAGAAATTTAGCTGGTTTTCGGTGAAAAGTTTAACGGCTGATGAGAGATTATGGGGTGTTTCTGTCGGTGTAAGGACTTCCCACGGAGCGGGACGTTGCGCAGCGCTTCCAGGCGCCGTCGTCGGCCTGTTTCAACCTGAAAACATCCTAATTTAAGGCTTAATTCACCCAGGACGTCGTGAGAGAACAGAGAAGATTCAGAAGAGGCCGGCATGAGGACTTTATGCGGACATTCCACTGTTTAAGGACATTTTTAATGAAAGACGTGCGCGCAAATCTGTGTGCACCGCAACAGGAAAAACACCTCCGTGTTGAAAACCGTTTGTAAGATTCGGGTGGCTTTTGATGGCTTTCAACAAGTGAGTAACTGAGAAATTGTTTAACAGCTTGGGCATGTTCCAACTTGCCCGTTAAGGTTTCCAACGGAGGTGTTTTTCCTGTCGCAACCCCCCGCAGTCGGGTCCAGTCTGACATGCGACTCTGCCCGCACGTTCTTTCATTACAAAATGTCCGTTAACAATGGAATGTCCGAATAAACTCCTCATGCCGACTTCTTCTGAAAGTTCTCTGTTCTCTGATGACTTACTGGGTCAACAGAGCCTGAAATGTGGAAGTTTTCAACTTGAAACGGCGAGACGCTGCCACCTCGAAGCGCAGGACTTCTGTGTGTTCCCAGGGTGAATAAAAAGTCTGCCGGTCACAGAGCTTTCTCCTACCGTGCTCCAGCTCTGTGGAACGATCTCCCGGCACACATTCGGCAGTCTGATACTGTGGAGACTTTTAAAATCACGTTTAAATACTCATTTGTTTTCCCTGTTTTATCATTAGTGTTATGATGTGTTTTTATTCTTGTATTCTTTTATGGTCATCTTTTTATTGTGTTTTAAATTTTTAATTCAGTTTTTTTGTTGTTGCTGTTTTGTGTTGTGTGAAGCGCCTTGAGACGTGTTTGTCGTGAATTGGCGCTATATAAATTGCTATATAAATTAATGAATTTGAATTTTGATTTGATTTCACTGAGTTACATTACTGACTGGCATTTGTTTTTCGTGTGTATTTTTTGTTTGCACATAAAAACTGATGTACGGGGTGGGCGTTTCTAACCCGTTTCTGCCCACACCCTTTCAGCCGCACCAAGTTGATAATTGTTTATGAGTTTTGTTCTATATGTTTTTAAATTTTGTTTTCTCTTGATTTGTTTTGTAAATGAGAGATTTTGTTCATGCGTGCTGAATAAACCAACCATTCATTCATTCATTCATTCATTCATTCATTCATTCATTCAACACAGTTGGTGCAAACATGTCGAGTGTAGTTTTGAGCACTGAGTTTAAACTATCCACAAGTCTGTCTACTGACTGGGTATTTGTCAAATGTGAAGCTAAGACATCAGGCAGTCTAACTTCAAGTTCAGTTGTAGTTGAGGAGTTGATGCGTCGCCGCAGTGATAAATAAGGTTGTTGTTCCACTAAACACGGCAGAGAAACTGTAAAGTTAATAAGTGAGTGATCAGAGACCACTGATGTAAGAGGCATGATGTCAATATTCGTGACAGCAATGCCATGTGCGAGAACCAGATCCAGGGTATTTCCACTTATGTGCGGCGAGTCCTGGCAGTTCTCTAAAACTTGGTGACCATCCAAGAAGGAGACTAGTAAGGGAAGCCACCAAGACACATGACACTTCAGAAGGAGTTACAGGTTTATGTGGCTGTGATTGGAGAAACTGTGCATGGTGCCGCTTTTGTCAGCTGCACCACCAGTGCCAGCTTTGCGGTCAAGTGGAGCAGGGAAGGATACTCATACAGGAAAACAAAGGAATCTCAGCTCAATGTTCCAATGTGCCTGTTGGTAAACTGCAGAGGCTCTGACTGTAAAAAAATAAAAATAAAAAATCTCATACAGTGTACGTTTGCTGATGTGCACTTCCATGAATGTTGTCCCATATTTCAGGAACCAGCAGTCAGACAGTTTTAACTTTAGTGTCAAATTATTTTTTATAAGTTTCTATGGCTGTGATGGAACACTGTCAGAAACTGAAATGTTGCCATGGTAACTGCCAAAACCAAGATAATTCACATACTACTTAGCTGTCAGTCACCACTGAGGGCAGAGAGGAGATTTTGGGTCTTGGTTTGTTCAACAATCACAAGTTTCTATTTGTGGCAATCCATTTTTTTTTTTTT
Source organism: Thalassophryne amazonica (assembly GCF_902500255.1). NCBI lineage: Eukaryota > Metazoa > Chordata > Actinopteri > Batrachoidiformes > Batrachoididae > Thalassophryne > Thalassophryne amazonica. The sequence goes on from NC_047105.1 coordinate 9,320,932, forward strand.
TTTGTCGAACATGTTAACAGGAGCATTTCTTAACCAAATCTGGATCATCGTGCCCAATCTTGAAGACTTAGAAGGTATAATCTTTCAGTAGTGAGTCTGACTGTGATCCACAAAGGCCTTGTCAAGTTCCTGCACATACAGCGATTCAGTTTCTGCCCCCTAGTGGCAGTGAGATGATCATATGGACCAAATTTCACCTTGATATAAAATGTCTTTGCCAAGCTATCACCATGAACTGTATATATACTGGACAAATGCTGTGTGACAGCAACCATAGGTTTTCTATAGAGACCCAGAACAGCTGATATCTGGGCATCCCTATGTTGACAACACTGACTTTGTCTACGCCGTGATAAGATTAAGAATAAGAAATGGATAAAGAGGTGCAGTGTGGGTGACTCAGTTGTCTGAGGTAAACTAAGGTAAACACATCTTTTTCTTCAAGTCCCAATCATAGTAGAGAAACTTGAATCTTCGACTGGACTGGGTTGCTTGACTTGAGGACGTTTGCTTCTAATCGCAGAAGCTTCCTCAGCTAAATTTCTTGCTCTGGTAGTCTGACTTCTGTCTCGACTCTTGTAGAGAAGAATATCAGAAGCCAGCAAAAGCTGTAGTTTTAAACCTAACCAGACCCCTCCTACCTACCGAGAGGCAGACTGCTATTGGCAGTGACTAACAATAGCTCTAATTAGCACCTATTGTGCTCTAGTTAGCAACCTCCTAATGACAGGGCAGCTGTCCCTCTCCTGATGACTCTCCTGACGCCGTGAATGACTCATTACCATGAACAATGGTCTGGTCTGGCTAGGTTTAAAACTGCAGCAGCTTTTACTGGCTTCTGTTATTCTTCTCTACAAGAGTCAAGACAGAAGTCAGACTACCAGAGCAAGAAATTTAGCTGAGGAAGCTTCTGCGATCAGAAGCGAAATGTCCTCACATCAAGCAACCCAGTCCAGTTGAAGATTCAAGCTTCTCTACTATGGAAACCACCTGGACAACTGAGAGCCTTCACATAAAGTCCTAATCAGCTAAGCTAACAAGCTAACCTTGGTTCAGGTGTTTATTAAATCATGTTTTTTGGGGACGGTGCAGCGGTTCTCATAATGATTTACTTTGTTGTGGGCAGAAAAACTTAAGATCTGCTTCTTTTCTCAGTAATCCTGCATTAAAGGTTACCTAATGGATCAGGCTAATGACATCTGCTAAAAGTGCTAACGCAGTTCCCACTTTTTTTTTATATGATGAAAATTTCACTCAGTAGGCTACAAATATTACAGCAAGAGCATCTTAGGATGTTTCAACACACAATAAACCATATTATTCCAGGTGTTTTTAATAAAATGCTCAATACAACATACAGCCCTCCGACAACAGCTAGCATCCACCGCCGGCGGACTCTTAGCAAAAGACACAGAAAAAAATGGTGGAGAAAACTGAGATCTCTGACTGGTGGAAGGAATAATGATGATAGCACCATAATTCCATTTGTTGCAAATTTGGACTTGAGTGTCTTTCTTCTTGTTAGTTTTAACTCTAACCCAAGACAGATGTATAATTGGCAAACTAAATCCACAAAACTTTTGAAGGCTATAACTGTGTATCATAAGTGCATTATAGTGACCAAATAGGAGACATTTATTTTATCACACATTTTTAATCAGCCATAGCTTTATTGAATTAGGAATTTAATGACATAAAAATGATTCCCACTACTGCACAGTTGCTACTAAAACATCATGTGCCAAGTAAATCTTTACGCCTTAAGCTTGTGCTGCAGCTCTGCTGAAAAATCCTTGATGAACAGAGCCTTTATTATGAGCTGTCAACCTACGAATATGAGAGCAAAGCTGATACTGCTTCATGCCGTGCTTCACAATAACAAGAAACATCCATGAATGCTTAGAGTCTTCTTTCTCAAATCGAAAGTTTTTAAGCTGCAGGGCCTCAGCCAAGCCGTAGAAACGGGGAATGGCATTTGCCTCCATTTTTACATAGTAGACAGGAAATGTGGGCTGCAGCTCCCAAATTGGTACTGATTGAAGTGAAACATAGTACAAATGGCACCAAATTACAGAAAGTGATTTTATGCTTTCAATAGAGCCGACAACACAATGAAGGACAGTGTTTAGTTTAATGTGCTGCCATATTTATTCCACATCAATGTAAGCCTTCTTGCACAGCTGGTCTGTAAATGCAGAGGCAGGTTGGGTTTTTACCCAATATAATATGAAAACCTATGGAATATATTCAAGAATAACCATGACATGAATAATGTTTTCTACGTCACACTCTTGTGACACCAACTACTACGAGAGGTGTAACAATTCTTCGATATGAATAAAAAAATTATTTTCAAAGTAAATGATGTGACTACATGGACTCATGGATCCCGGGATCAATGTAAATGCTCCATGAACTGTCAACAGTCCATTTTTAATGGTATGAATAAGTTGAGTGCAACTGTTGTCCTGCTGTTTCCATGTCTTCAAACATCCATAAAGGCCTGTATTCTGGTACTGAACCAATTATGCATTATCATCACATAAAGTTCAGGGATTTTCAACTTATAAGTGCTCAGAGAGGCAGCACACAAAAAAAAAGATGCTGGAGGTGACTGCATGCTCCCCCCCAAAAGGCAATATGGACATGGTGCCTAATGTATGCATACGGTGCATCCAGAGGGTATTCACACCCTTTACTCAGTACTTTCTTGATGCATCTTTGGCAGCAATTACAGCCTCAGGTCTTCTTGAATATGATGCCACAAGCTTGGTGCACCTATCTTTTGTCAGTTTTGTCCATTCCTCTTTGCAGCACCTCTCAAACTCCATCAGGTTGGATGGGGAGCATTGGTGCACAGACATTTTCAGATCTCTGCAGAGATGTTCAGTCAGATTCAGGTCTTGGCTCTGGCTCACTCAAGAACATTCACAGAGTTCTCCTGAAGTCACTCCTTTGATATCTTGGCTGTGTGTTTTGGGTCATTGTCCTGCTGAAAGATGACCCGTCGCCCCAGTCTGAGGTCAAGAGTGCTCTGGAGCAGGTTTTCATCCAGGATGTCTCTGTACATTGCTGCATTCATCTTTCCCTCAATCCTGACTAGTCTCCCAGTTCCTGCTGCTGAAAAACATCTCCACAGCATGATGCTGCCTCCACCATGCTTCACTGTAGGGATGGTGCCTGGTTGTCTCCAAATATGACGCCTGACATTCATGCCGAAGAGTTCAATCTTTGTTTCATCAGACCAGAGAATTTTGTTTCTCCTGGTCTGACAGTCCTTCAAGTGCCTTTTGGCAAACTCCAGGTGGGCTGCCATGTGCCTTTTACTAAGGAGTGGCTTCCTTCGGTCCACTCTATCATACAGTCCTGATTGGTGGATTGCTGCAGAGATGGTTGTCCTTCTTGAAGGTTCTCCTCTCTCCACAGAGGAATGCTTAAACTCTGACAGAGTGACCATCGGGTTCTTGGTCACCTCTCTGACTAAGGCCCTTCTTCCCGATTGATCAGTTTAAACAGACAGCCAGTTCTAGGAAGAGTCCTGGTAGATCCCAACTTCTTCCATTTACAGATGTTGGAGGCCACTGTGCTCAGTGGGACCTTCAAAACAGCAGAAATGTTTCTGTACACTTCTCAAGTAAGTAAGTAAACTTTATTTATATAGCGCCTTTCACAGACAGGGGTCACAAAGCGCTTTACAAGGTAAAACAATAAAAATATACAGTAAAACACTCAGTACTAAAAGATTATTGGCCATGAAAAGCCTGTTTAAAGATTTGTGCCTCAAGACAATCGTGTCTCAGAGGTCTACAGACAATTCCTTTGTCTTCATTCTTGGTTTGTGCTCTGACTGTCAACTGGGGGACCTTATATGTAGACAGGTCTGTGTCTTCCCAAATCATGTCCAATGAACTGAATTTACTCCAGGTGGACTCCAATTAAGCTGTAGAAACATCTCAAGGATGATCAGTGGAAACAGGATGCACCTGAGCTCAATTTTGAGCTTCACGACAAAGACTGTGAATACGTATGTACATGTGATTTCTTAGTGTTTTTATTTTTAATACATTTGCAAAAATCTAAAAATAAATAAAACATTTTTGTACATTATCATTATGGGGTATTGTGTGTAGAATTTTGAGGAAAAAAATGAATTTCATCCATTTTGGAATCAGGCTGTAACATAAAAAAGTGGAAAAAATTAAGTGCTGTGAATACTTTCTGGATGCACCAATTATATAATAAATGTTATATCTAGCAACATTTACCAGAGAAGAAGAATACAGGACATGTGTCTGTGTCCTTAGACAAGACACTTCAGCTGAATTGTCCCAGTGCACCCAGCTGTAAATTGGTGCACTTTGGAAGTAATCTTTGAAGGACCGTTAGCTGGATTGGGAATCAAACCCTGCTCTGCCCTCACACACAGTGTGTTGGTTAATTGTTCCAGGGTGTGGAACCTTCCCTGCTTAACAAATTTGTTTGTTAATTTTATGTATTTGAACACCATTTTCGCAATAGTCATTAAAAACTAAGCAGTCACACAAGAACACTTTGAAAATTCCATAAGAAAAAGCTAAAGGACATTCAAACTGCAGTGGAAGGATTGATTCAATTATGTAAATGACTACATTTATATTACTTTTCCCCCCAGCTGATGCAGATCATTAAAGGGACCTTAGCAATTTTCTGGTCTGGCGGGGATTCGAACCAAGGGTCCTCTGGTCTAATAAATCTTTCCCTTGATATCTGATAAGTTTGGACACTACCCGATGTTAAGTGAGATGGCCGCGCAGATTGAGCGTTTTAAATGCGCTGCACATTAATTACCCAAACAGCAAAATGCTGTCGGCAGCTGTGACTTATTTAAAAGCCTGAGATATGTGGTAAATCTTGCTAAGGCGCAATATTATGCAACAGCTGACTGCGGCTGTGTGATTTCCTTTTGCTGTGAACCCTGAGGAAACATGGGCGCAATTTATCTCTTGAAATGTCAACTTTGTGACAGCCACACAAGAGCACTGTTCCATTTGTGAGGGGAGAAAAGGAGTTTTAGTAGATACAAACAAGGTTACCAACACAAGGCCAGCCCTCTGCTTTCTTACATCTGTCTGAAACGTTTCATTGACTTGCAGTGGACGAGTTTTCCATGCAGGTTAACGGCAGGCTAAGATCGCTGAACTGCATGTGGCCGGAGATAAATGGGATGAAATGTGAGAAGAAGTCTCCTGCGCTGAAAGAGCTGAGGGAGAAATCTTACGCGTCCTAACAAGGATGAAGATGGTTCGAGGGAAACCGCTGGGAGTCGGAAGAACATAATGAGAATTGTGGACTTCCTGTTCACTGGCTGATTCCGTGATTAACATGATTTGTTTTTTTATCACGATCATATTCCCACCCCCAACATTCCTGACTTTCCACCACTTACCTCAACAGAATCTTATCTACCGTGAAAATGATTCCTGAATGAAACTGAGTAATTGGAGGAAAAATCCTCAAACCATATTTTCCTCCTTTGAGGTGTCATTTCCTCACATGGGCTTTTATGACACCAGATCAGTACACAGATTATTTTTACTCATGCATTAAGGGCTATATGTTTGGACCACTTAGAAAGAAACAAGGAAGGGGGATCAGAACATTCCATAAAAGTTATTTAAGACACTCATGTAGCATGATGTAATTTTATGCATTTTAAGTGTGATACGAATGTATGTATATGGTCAGAAAATATTAAAATATCCAAATGTTGCCATAACATTTCAGCTGAACTGGAAAGAAGAGATGGATGTCATCACAAAAAGCCCCTTCACACATAGTACAAAAAAGTACAAATCAGGGCGAATCACAGCGCAACAGCTCATATGAGTGAACCACGGAAACATCGAGCCAATGTCAGGATTGACACGTGGTCGGGTAGGCGTGAACACAGTGCGAGCAACTGGAGTGTGTGTAACCACATCACGCAGCTGCTGTGGGGAAAAAAATACATGCCACCTGCAGAATTCAAACCTGCAATTTACAAAAGCTCTGACTGCCAGCCAGGAACTTTACCACTGCACTACCATCACTGTCCTATAAAAGGTGTGTAAAATGCCTGAAATCAACAAGGAGATGAATATATTTTAAAAAAAAAAATAATAAACCCACACACTATAAAAAAAACACTGCATTTTAGTGAATCCCTCTTATCAAGCGAATAATATAAAGTATGAACCGTCTGTTCCTCTTTAGATGACCCATGGTCAAAGATGTACAGTCATGAAATAACAAGAATGAAGCAGTGCGCTCTTATCATGTCCACATCTGCTAGCCCAGTGTGTCCATTCGGCCCCGCGCACATGTAAATATTATTATTATTATTATTATTATTATTATTATTATTATTATTATTATAAATAGGAGCGCAACCACACAAAAATCACAATTTAGTACTTATTCAGTACAGAGGAAAGAAGAAATGTCATTATAGAATAGTAAGGCTATGTTCTTAGGCTTGTGTGTGACTGAATAATATTTCCATATTGTACTAAAGTTTTCCTTGAATTCTGTGAAATATGGCATTAAAATAAATGCACTTATATTGTGGTACATCTTATAGTCCAGAAAATATGGTAAGTAAAAAATATAAATTTCCAAAAAATAAATATAGAAATACTACAGGTTTGTACATATTGTATTTTTGTTTGACCTGTCTTTAAGTGTAACATATTTTAAATTTAACATTCTGTGATATATACATTGAAAGGACATGTGCAGAATTCCATAACTCAGATTTTGGGCTATTAGAGGTCATGTGATGACATACCTGAATTAAATTGTGCACTTGTGTGAACACTCTGGAAGCATACACAAATCAAAACAAACAGTTATGGGGACTGCCAAAAACAAATGACTTATTTTTCTGACACTGCAAAAAAGGGGTGTCTAAAAATAAGATAAAAACACTAAATCTGAGGGAAATAATCTTGCTGCATGGACATATAATTTCACTTGACAAGATGTCTCGAATCAAGGTTGTTAAATCTCGAAATAAGTATGTTGAACACTTATAATAACAAATTAACCCTTAAAACAAGATAAATTGTTCAACACTTATAAATCAGAAGTTTTGTCTGTTTTTGTTGTTGTTGTTTGTTTGTTTGTTTTTAATCTTGATACACTGCAAATTGTTTGGTTCTTATCAAGATAAAAAAAAAACCTTACATTTAGAAGTGTTAGATAATTAAAGAATAGGAAGAACAAGTGACTTGGGATGGTGTCAAAAATTTTGTTGTTACTGGAAATTAGTGATCCCTAACTCAAAACACTGCTTCAAATAATTTCAAATCCTACGAAACACCCATGTGTGCTGGAGTCAGCATGAAAAGAAAGCGAGTGGGTCATGTGCTGCCACCTGGTCACCAGTACCATCTTTTGGACAGTTCAGCAGTGTGCATCCATGTCAAATTTGTATTTCATATTTAAAGTCTATAGTCAGTGGAGGGTCTGTACATGTACTAGCACATATGTTGCTTGTATATAGCTGTTTATGACAACAAATGGTTTCAGAACTTAGACTTGTATCTCATGGAGCTGCAAATGCTGCTGAACATTGCGATTTTTGGATTTGCCAAATTTGCTGGCAAAAATCACACCCGTAATATCACGAAGCGGCAAATGCAAATTAATGTAGTGTGAACCCATATTGGCCTCTCTTCATTGGCTTCCTGTTAATTCTAGAATAGAATTTAAAATTCTTCTTCTTACTTATAAGGTTTTGAATAATCAGGTCCCATCTTATCTTAGGGACCTCGTAGTACCATATCACCCCAATAGAGCGCTTCGCTCTCAGACTGCAGGCTTACTTGTAGTTCCTAGGGTTTGTAAGAGTAGAATGGGAGGCAGAGCCTTCAGCTTTCAGGCTCCTCTCCTGTGGAATCAGCTCCCAATTCAGATCAGGGAGACAGACACCCTCTCTACTTTTAAGATTAGGCTTAAAACTTTCCTTTTTGCTAAAGCTTATAGTTAGGGGCTGGATTCAGGTGACCCTGAACCATCCCTTAGTTATGCTGCTATAGACGTAGACTGCTGGGGGGTTCCCATGATGCACTGTTTCTTTCTCTTTTTGCTCTGTATGCACCACTCTGCATTTAATCATTAGTGATCGATCTCATGCTCACCCTCCACAGCATGTCTTTTTCCTGGTTTTCTCCCTCAGCCCCAACCAGTCCCAGCAGAGGACTGTCCCTCCCGGGCCTGGTTCTGCTGTGGGGTTTCTTCCTGTTAAGAGGGAGTTTTTCCTTCCCACTGTAGCCAAGTGCTTGCTCACAGGGGGTCGTTTTGGACCGTTGGGGTTTTATACATAATTATTGTATGGCCTTGCCTTACAATATAAAGCGCCTTGGGGCAACTGTTTGTTGTGATTTGGCGCTATATAAAAAAATTGAGTGAGTGAGTGAGTGAACTTCTTCAGTCTTTGACTGGGTGCTGCTCAAACTATCCTACTGCACAAGAGAAGGACAAAGAAAAAGAAGAAGGGAAGAAGAAAAGGTATACTGTTTCGATCAGAGAGTGATTGCGAAGCAAAAATTACTTTAGCAACACGTGTTACATCCGTTTACAAATACTTCCAACTGTTTTACAAGTGTTTGTAACTCTTTGTGGAAAAACTCATTTGTTGAGAAATTTTGAACATGTTCAAAATTTATTTGCAACAAGAAATACTCTTTGTGGCCCTAAAAACTGTTTGCAAACTGTTTTGCAATCTTTAGCAAACCCTGACGAAACCCAAAATTTGCTAAGTTCAGCAGCATTTGCCGCTCTGTGAGATACAGGCTTTACCAAAAATATGGACAGAAGATGTGAGGCAGGATCAGTCTAATAAGTTTCTGAACATGGTTTAACATCACCTTCTATCTCTGAAAAACTTAAGTTGTTGTTGACATAACTGAATGTGAACCTCTGTTTGTTTGTTTGTTTGTTTGTTTTAATCTGTTGTCAGAGATCACATGTCATATAGCTTTTTCAACAACCTACAGCATAATGTTGCAATTAATCATATAAGCAATTGGTTGAACTGTCACATGTGGAAGTGTTTTATAGCTGGTTGCCTGCCATTTATTCATCAGTTCCTGCCAGTACTTTTCCTTTTGTGAGTTTGTGGAGGAAGGTACACTATTTAGTATTCATTACATGTGACAGATTTCCACCATATAAACCTTTCAATTCCTACCTATCATCACACTCAAACCTTGACATTTCAGGAAAACATGTGCTTTAGAGGGCAGCATGAATGCTAAATCTACAGGTTAAATATATGGAGACGCCCTGGTCCCTAAAAGCTGCTGGCTGGGAGGGCGGCTCGCGCACGTCTTCTCGCTGCGGGTATGGTTAATGGTCCAGAGGACAGATGGCGTGAAGTGAACCATCTTCAGCCTCCTGTTGACTCAGAGCAGTGTCTGGTAATGATGCCTAGCATACTTCATCTTGTGGATCTAGTAGGGGTTGTGTTTTTTTTGTGTGTGTTGTTTTTCTTCCAGCATTGTTTTGGACAGTACAAACAATCACTGGTTAACACATACACAAGCTTGGGAAATGGTGACAAACTACATCGTAAGACACTGTGTCCCAGAAACTTGCGTGGGGTGGTGAGGTGGGTGTCCCAGTCAATACAGGAGGCTGCTACCCTCTCAGTTTGATAGATTTAGGTGTATCTGCTGAGCTAGACCTGCCTGCCTGTAAGGATTAAAGATTTATGTCTTATCAACCTGCCCCTGAGAGCCACATTTCCAACTGAATCTCTTGAAGCTGCACATATGGGAAAACTGGGTCATATCAGCAAGAATGAATAGTGTAGACGTGTTGTCTGTATTTGTTAGACTCGTTGAAGTAATGGGAACAACACAACGTACATTTACCACACATCAATTAGCATATGGACAAAGCTCTGCATTTAAAGGTCAGCCTGTTGCTTGTTGATAATTTAACTTTCATATTTCGAAGTGAAAAGGGAATGGCTTTTCACAGAGTCCAGCAGAACAGTGTTTATGATTACAACGCACGGCCACTAAATACAGTAGTGTTCAGAATAATAGTAGTGTTATGTGACAAAAAAGATTAATCCAGGTTTTGAGTATATTTCTTATTGTTACATGGGAAACAAGGTACCAGTAGATTCAGTAGATTCTCACAAATCCAACAAGACCAAGCATTCATGATATGCACACTCTTAAGGCTATGAAATTGGGCTATTAGTAAAAAAAAAGTAGAAAAGGGGGTGTCCATCTGCTGTTGACGCAACAAACTCAAAGCTATTATGTTCAAACTGCTTTTTTAGCAATCGTGTGAATCACTAAACTAGTATTTAGTTGTATAACCACACTTTTTCATGATTTCTTCACATCTGCAAGGCATTCATTTTGTTGGTTTGGAACCAAGATTTTGCTGGTTTACTAGTGTGCTTGGGGTCATTGTCTTGTTGAAACACCCATTTCAAGGGCATGTCCTCTTCAGCATAAGGCAAAATGAGGTGGGCTTCATAGATAATTGGCAAAGCTTCTGGGGAAAACCTGGTCTTGTTAGGAGAGACGGCATCCATCCCACTTTGGATGGAGCAGCTCTCATTTCTAGAAATCTGGCCAATTTTCTTAAATCCTCCAAACCGTGACTATCCAAGGTTGGGACCAGGAAGCAGAGTTGTAGTCTTACACACCTCTCTGCAGCTTCTCTCCCCCTGCCGTCCCCTCATTACCCCATCCCCGTAGAGACGGTGCCTGCTCCCAGACCACCAATAACCAGCAAAAATATATTTAAGCATAAAAATTAAAAAAGAAAAAATAATATAGCACCTTCAACTGCACCACAGACTAAAACAGTTAAATGTGGTCTATTAAACATTAGGTCTCTCTCTTCTAAGTCCCTGTTAGTAAATGATATAATAATTGATCAACATATTGATTTATTCTGCCTTACAGAAACCTGGTTACAGCAGGATGAATATGTTAGTTTAAATGAGTCAACACCCCCGAGTCACACTAACTGTCAGAATGCTCGTAGCACGGGCCGGGGCGGAGGATTAGCAGCAATCTTCCATTCCAGCTTATTAATTAATCAAAAACCCAGACAGAGCTTTAATTCATTTGAAAGCTTGTCTCTTAGTCTTGTCCATCCAAATTGGAAGTCCCAAAAACCAGTTTTATTTGTTATTATCTATCGTCCACCTGGTCGTTACTGTGAGTTTCTCTGTGAATTTTCAGACCTTTTGTCTGACTTAGTGCTTAGCTCAGATAAGATAATTATAGTGGGCGATTTTAACATCCACACATTTAATCTATTATTAGACTCAACTGGCTTTGCTCAAAATGTAAATGAGTCCACCCACCACTTTAATCATATCTTAGATCTTGTTCTGACTTATGGTATGGAAATTGAAGACTTAACAGTATTCCCTGAAAACTCCCTTCTGTCTGATCATTTCTTAATAACATTTACATTTACTCTGATGGACTACTCAGCAGTGGGGAATAAGTTTCATTACACTAGAAGTCTTTCAGAAAGCGCTGTAACTAGGTTTAAGGATATGATTCCTTCTTTATGTTCTCTAATGCCATATACCAACACAGTGCAGAGTAGCTACCTAAACTCTGTAAGTGAGATAGAGTATCTCGTCAATAGTTTTACATCCTCATTGAAGACAACTTTGGATGCTGTAGCTCCACTGAAAAAGAGAGCTTTAAATCAGAAGTGCCTGACTCCGTGGTATAACTCACAAACTCGCAGCTTAAAGCAGATAACCCGTAAGTTGGAGAGGAAATGGCGTCTCACTAATTTAGAAGATCTTCACTTAGCCTGGAAAAAGAGTCTGTTGCTCTATAAAAAAAGCCCTCCGTAAAGCTAGGACATCTTACTACTCATCACTAATTGAAGAAAATAAGAACAACCCCAGGTTTCTTTTCAGCACTGTAGCCAGGCTGACAAAGAGTCAGAGCTCTATTGAGCCGAGTATTCCTTTAACTTTAACTAGTAATGACTTCATGACTTTCTTTGCTAATAAAATTTTAACTATTAGAGAAAAAATTACTCATAACCATCCCAAAGACGTATCGTTATCTTTGGCTGCTTTCAGTGATGCCGGTATTTGGTTAGACTCTTTCTCTCAGATTGTTCTGTCTGAGTTATTTTCATTAGTTACTTCCTCCAAACCATCAACATGTTTATTAGACCCCATTCCTACCAGGCTGCTCAAGGAAGCCCTACCATTAATTAATGCTTCGATCTTAAATATGATCAATCTATCTTTATTAGTTGGCTATGTACCACATGCTTTTAAGGTGGCAGTAATTAAACCATTACTTAAAAAGCCATCACTTGACCCAGCTATCTTAGCTAATTATAGGCCAATCTCCAACCTTCCATTTCTCTCAAAAATTCTTGAAAGGGTAGTTGTAAAACAGCTAACTGATCATCTGCAGAGGACTGGTCTATTTGAAGAGTTTCAGTCAGGTTTTAGAATTCATCATAGTACAGAAACAGCATTAGTGAAGGTTACAAATGATCTTCTTATGGCCTCAGACAGTGGACTCATCTCTGTGCTTGTTCTGTTAGACCTCAGTGCTGCTTTTGATACTGTTGACCATAAAATTTTATTACAGAGATTAGAGCATGCCATAGGTATTAAAGGCACTGCGCTGCGGTGGTTTGAATCATATTTATCTAATAGATTACAATTTGTTCATGTAAATGGGGAATCTTCTTCACAGACTAAGGTTAATTATGGAGTTCCACAAGGTTCTGTGCTAGGACCAATTTTATTCACTTTATACGTTTCCCTTAGGCAGTATTATTAGACGGTATTGCTTAAATTTTCATTGTTACGCAGATGATACCCAGCTTTATCTATCCATGAAGCCAGAGGACACACACCAATTAGCTAAACTGCAGGATTGTCTTACAGACATAAAGACATGGATGACCTCTAATTTCCTGCTTTTACTTGGCCCCACAAATCTTAGAAACATGGTGTCTAACCAGATCCTTACTCTGGATGGCATTACCCTGACCTCTAGTAATACTGTGAGAAATCTTGGAGTCATTTTTGATCAGGATATGTCATTCAATGTGCATATTAAACAAATATGTAGGACTGCTTTTTTGCATTTGCGCAATATCTCTAAAATTAGAAAGGTCTTGTCTCAGAGTGATGCTGAAAAACTAATTCATGCATTTATTTCCTCTAGGCTGGACTATTGTAATTCATTATTATCAGGTTGTCCTAAAAGTTTCCTGAAAAGCCTTCAGTTAATTCAAAATGCTGCAGCTAGAGTGCTAACAGGGACTAGAAGGAGAGAGCATATCTCACCCATATTGGCCTCTCTTCATTGGCTTCCTGTTAATTCTAGAATAGAATTTAAAATTCTTCTTCTTACTTATAAGGTTTTGAATAATCAGGTCCCATCTTATCTTAGGGATCTCATAGTACCATATCACCCCAATAGAGCGCTTCGCTCTCAGACTGCAGGCTTACTTGTAGTTCCTAGGGTTTGTAAGAGTAGAATGGGAGGCAGAGCCTTCAGCTTTCAGGCTCCTCTCCTGTGGAACCAGCTCCCAATTCAGATCAGGGAGACAGACACCCTCTCTACTTTTAAGATTAGGCTTAAAACTTTCCTTTTTGCTAAAGCTTATAGTTAGGGCTGGATCAGGTGACCCTGAACCATCCCTTAGTTATGCTGCTATAGACGTAGACTGCTGGGGGGTTCCCATGATGCACTGAGTGTTTCTTTCTCTTTTTGCTCTGTATGCACCACTCTGCATTTAATCATTAGTGATTGATCTCTGCTCCCCTCCACAGCATGTCTTTTTTCCTGGTTCTCTCCCTCAGCCCCAACCAGTCCCAGCAGAAGACTGCCCCTCCCTGAGCCTGGTTCTGCTGGAGGTTTCTTCATGTTAAAAGGGAGTTTTTCCTTCCCACTGTTGCCAAGTGCTTGCTCACAGGGGGTCGTTTTGACCGTTGGGGTTTTTCCGTAATTATTGTATGGCCTTGCCTTACAATATAAGGCACCTTGGGACAGCTGTTTGTTGTGATTTGGTGCTATATAAATAAAATTGATTTGATTTGATATGAAGTCTGCTGTTTTGCACAGTCTGCGGTGCGGTGGCGTGGTATAACGGCGTCCATGTCTAAAATGTATTTTCCCAAGTCCTGGCATAATTTCACATACCTAACATTTTACTTTAAATTGAGAGTCATTCTCTAAGTTGATTAGCAACACAAATTGGTAATAAAGAAATCCTTGATGTTACTTGTAGCTTGTAGTGAGATAGACAACTGTCTCCATCTTGTGGCCTTTTTGTGTATTGCTGTTTCAAAAGTTCAACCTTTGTATCCAGTCATTGGTCCAGTCATCCAGTCATTTCTTGCTTTATATGATGAATTGTATCACAAGTAATGATATACGAGGGCTGTCAATAAAGTATAGGTCCTTTTTTATTTTTTTCAAAAACTATATGGATTTCATTCATATGTTTTTACATCAGACATGCTTGAACCCTCGTGCGCATGCGTGAGTTTTTCCACGCCTGTCGGTGATGTCATTCGCCTGTGAGCACTCCTTGTGGGAGGAGTCGTCCAGCCCCTCGTCGGAATTCCTTTGTCTGAGACTGGCGCTTTGTTTGATCAAAATTTTTTCTAAACCTGTGAGACACATCGAAGTGGACACGGTTCAAAAAATTAAGCTGGTTTTCAGTGAAAATTTTAACGGCTGATGAGAGATTTTGAGGTGATACTGTCGCTTTAAGGACTTCCCACGGAGCGAGATGTCACGCAGCGGTCCCAGGCGTCGTCGTCAGCCTGTTTCAAGCTGAAAACCTCCACATTTCAGGCTCTATTGATCCAGGACGTCGTGAGAGAACAGAGAAGTTTCAGAAGAAGTCGGTTTCAGCATTTTATCCGGATATTCCACTGTTAAAGGAGATTTTTTTAATGAAAGACGTGCGGACGGGTCCGCGCGTCGGGACGCAGCCGGCGCAGTGCGGCGGCACAGGGAAAAACACCTCCGTGTTGATAACCATTTGAAAAATCCAGGCGACGTCTGATGGCTTTCAGTGGAGTGAGTATATGACAAATTGTTTAACAGCTGGACATATTCCAACTTGTCCTTAAGGCTTCCAACAGAGGTGTTTTTCCTGTGGCGGAGCGTCGCAGCGGCTGCGAGCCGACACTGCAATCCGTCCGCACGTCTTTCATTAAAAAAAATCTCCTTTAACAGTGGAATATGAGAGCACTGCGCGACGTCTCGCACCGTGGGAAGTCCTTAAAGCGACTAAGTCATCCCCTTCAAATCTCTCCTTCAGACCCGTTAAAATTTTTCAGGTAGAAAACCAGCTTAATTTTTTCGCAAACCGTGTTCCACATTCGATGGCTGTACTCACAGGTTTTTTTTAGCAAAAAATTTTTGATCAAACAAAGCGCCACAGTCTCTCAGCCAACTTCTCAGACAAAGGAATTTACCGACGAGGGGCTGGCACGACCTCCTCCCCACAAGGAGTGCTCACAGGCAAATGACGTTCACTGACAGGCGTGGCAAAACATCACGCATGGGCACGAAGGCGTTTCAAGGCCCCATGTCTGACCGTAAAAACTTATGAATGACAATTCCATATAGTTTTTGATAAAAAATAAAAAGGACCCTATACTTTACTTGACAGACCTCGTATCTTTATAGTATAGCCTACCGTATTTCCTATAACAAATGTTTTATATAATTTCTATTTCTAAATTTAAGCTAACAAGGCTGAATGAAATACGGCTTATTATGTCTAAAAAGTAATGGACCTACTGTCAATAGATCGTACTTTTTGATAAGGCCTATGATAACTGTATTTCGGGAGAACTTTTCATAATGCCTCTTATAGTGTTAAAATGTATGTGTCTCCTGGTGCACATTGATCGGTTAAGGGACCAAAAAAAAAACCAACAAAAAAAAAAAACACTGTCACAGCAGGCTTAATTTTTTTTTTCCCCTTCGATACCTGGTGGTGGCCTGGTCTTGATAAAAATGCCTGGCCTGAAAAATTTCCCCAGTCCAGCCCTGACTACACGTACACGTAGACACAAGTTATGCTGTGCTACATCTACAAGTATGAAAGTATAAAACAGCCTTGTCACGACCCAAGCATATTAAATTTTTTTGCCCAGGTAATGTATTAAAGGCTGTGATCACAACCACATTGTATTGTGACAGTACGCTAAAGATTACGTAAGACTGCAGCCGACTCACTGACTGTGGTTTTGAAATGACGCGTGAGTTATAAGAATGGGCCGCAGCAACTACGACAGACTTTGTATTAGGGATGGGACGACTATGACTAGCTAACATCCAACTAGTCGACTATTTTTTTTTTTTATTAGTTAACTAGTCGAAAGCTATTAATTAAATTAATTTTACTCTTAAAAGAACAGAGCTGTTGTGGTTGCCATCCCTCCCTTCACTCAGTGAAGAAAGTATGTGAACCTTGGCAAGTGAATTTGTCAGCTCAAACAGGTCATCTATGCCTAGTCAATGAATGTAGGTATTGTCTTCACGTTGAAGGCCCACTGGCACTTGCACAACTTTGATGCACGCTCTGTGTAGTGCAAGAGAGTAAACTCGTCTTTAACGGGTGCAGACTGAATGCGAGAGGGTCGTCGGCGTGTGCAATTGTGCAAAGAGAATTTGGAAATTAAAAAAAAAAAATCTTTCAAACATAAATGTCGTGCAACGTGGCGCAATCTGCTTGCCAGCACTACGTGCAGCTCATCAAGTCGAGTAAAAACGAAGTGAACAGAGCGAGTGGTTGCGTCAGCACACCGCATAAGAGCGCAGCTCGTCTGAACGATTAGAACAAAATGTTGGGGCAACTGTTTGTTGTGATTTGGCACTATATAAATAAAATTGGAATTGGAACATGACCTCTTCAAGTATTTTGACATATCCAAACTGATCCATGATACATGGTATGTAATATATAGGCCCAACTCCATAGTAGGAGAAAACTGCCCATATCATGTATGTTTGCACCACCATCCTTCACTGTCTTTGTTGTAGAGTAGTTTTATTATTGGCCTTCTTTACTATTAGAATTGTATTTTATTTAGTGTTTTGATTCCTGGAAAAGTTCCACAGTATATAAATGGTAATTATTGTTGTTGTTATTATCATTATAAAGAATGTGATTTTCAGTATATAATAAGTCGCACCAGAGTGCAAGTTCAAGAACCTCCCAAACTAGCACAAAAAGAAGCAACGTATACTCCAGAAAATGTGGTGTATACCTCTCTCTCTCTCTCAGTCCTCCTCTCTCATCTATCTCCTCTCTCTCTCCTCTATATCTATATATATATATATATATATATATATATATATATATATATATATATATATTTGCTTGCCTCTACTGGTGGTTGGCTCTCATGCGGTATTGTATCATTCCTGTTCCGGAGCACAGCGGTGTTTTTTCTTTTCTGTATCTGTTAGCTGTTAATCTGTGCAGTTAGATTGCTCTAGTTAACTAGATACATGTAGAGCGCTTCGCTCTCAGGACTGCGGGCTTACTTGTAGTTCCTAGGGTTTGTAAGAGTAGAATGGGAGGCACAGCCTTCAGCTTTCAGGCTCCCTCCTGGTGGAACCAGCTCCCAATTCAGATCAGGGAGACAGATACCCTCTCTACTTTAAGATTAGCTTAAAACTTTCCTTTTCGCTAAGGCTTATAGTGAGGGCTGGATCGGGTGACCCTGGACCATCCCTGGTTATGTTGCGTTAGACGTAGGACTGTGGGGGGGTTCCCATGATGCACTGTTTCTTTCTTTTTTTTGCTCCGTATGCATCACTCTGCATTTAATCATTAGTGATCGATCTCTGCCCCCCTTCTCGGCATGTCTTTTTCCTGGTTCTTTCCCTCAGCCCCAACCAGTCTCAGCAGAAGACTGCCCCTCCCTGAGCCTGGTTCTGCTGGAGGTTTCTTCCTGTTAAAAGGGAGTTTTTCCTTCCCACTGTGGCCAAGTGCTTGCTCATAGGGGGTCGTTTTGACCGTTGGGGTTTTTCATGGTTATTGTATGGCCTTGCCTTGCAATATGGAGCGCCTTGGGGCAACTGTTTGTTGTGATTTGGCGCTATATAAGAAAAAAGTTGATTGATTGATTGATTGATTTGTTTCCTAGTGTAATCTTCACGTGGGCTTAACTAAAGCACTCCTTCTGCTGAATCACCTCTAAATTATTTACACATTATTCACTTTGCGTGTTTTTAGGAATCCGCTAGCTTAGCGTAGCTACTAGCTCTTAGCCGATTTAGCATGGCGGCTTCTCCTGTCTCTCCCGCACTTTTCTGCTCTGGGTGTGAAATGTTTAGTTATTCCTCGGCCTCCTTTAGCAGTAACGGTACTTGTAATAAGTGTAGCTTATTCGTAGCTTTGGAGGCCAGGCTGGGCGAATTGGAGACTCGGCTCCGCACCGTGGAAAATTCTACAGCTAGCCAGGCCCCTGTAGTCGGTGCGGACCAAGGTAGCTTAGCCGCCGTTAGTTACCCCCTGGCAGATCCCGAGCAGCCGGGAAAGCAGGCCGACTGGGTGACTGTGAGGAGGAAGCGTAGCCCTAAACAGAAGTCCCGTGTACACCGCCAACCCGTTCACATTTCTAACCATTTTTCCCCACTCGGCGACACACCCGCCGAGGATCAAACTGTGGTTATTGGCGACTCTGTTTTGAGAAATGTGAAGTTAGCGACACCAGCAACCATAGTCAATTGTCTTCCGGGGGCCAGAGCAGGCGACATTGAAGGAAATTTGAAACTGCTGGCTAAGGCTAAGCGTAAATTTGGTAAGATTGTAATTCACGTCGGCAGTAATGACACCCGGTTACGCCAATCGGAGGTCACTAAAATTAACATTGAATCGGTGTGTAACTTTGCAAAAACAATGTCGGACTCTGTAGTTTTCTCTGGGCCCCTCCCCAATCGGACCGGGAGTGACATGTTTAGCCGCATGATCTCCTTGAATTGCTGGCTGTCTGAGTGGTGTCCAAAAAATGAGGTGGGCTTCATAGATAATTGGCAAAGCTTCTGGGGAAAACCTGGTCTTGTTAGGAGAGACGGCATCCATCCCACTTTGGATGGAGCAGCTCTCATTTCTAGAAATCTGGCCAATTTTCTTAAATCCTCCAAACCGTGACTATCCAGGGTTGGGACCAGGAAGCAGAGTTGTAGTCTTACACACCTCTCTGCAGCTTCTCTCCCCCTGCCATCCCCTCATTACCCCATCCCCGTAGAGACGGTGCCTGCTCCCAGACTACCAATAACCAGCAAAAATCTATTTAAGCATAAAAATTCAAAAAGAAAAAATAATATAGCACCTTCAACTGCACCACAGACCTAAAACAGTTAAATGTGGTCTATTAAACATTAGGTCTCTCTCTTCTAAGTCCCTGTTGGTAAATGATATAATAATTGATCAACATATTGATTTATTCTGCCTTACAGAAACCTGGTTACAGCAGGATGAATATGTTAGTTTAAATGAGTCAACACCCCCGAGTCACACTAACTGTCAGAATGCTCGTAGCACGGGCCGGGGCGGAGGATTAGCAGCAATTTTCCATTCCAGCTTATTAATTAATCAAAAACCCAGACAGAGCTTCAATTCATTGAAAGCTTGACTCTTAGTCTTGTCCATCCAAATTGGAAGTCCCAAAAACCAGTTTTATTTGTTATTATCTATCGTCCACCTGGTCGTTACTGTGAGTTTCTCTGTGAATTTTCAGACCTTTTTGTCTGACTTAGTGCTTAGCTCAGATAAGATAATTATAGTGGGCGATTTTAACATCCACACAGATGCTGAGATGACAGCCTCAACACTGCATTTAATCTATTATTAGACTCTATTGGCTTTGCTCAAAAAGTAAATGAGTCCACCCACCACTTTAATCATATCTTAGATCTTGTTCTGACTTATGGTATGGAAATAGAAGACTTAACAGTATTTCCCTGAAAACTCCCTTCTGTCTGATCATTTCTTAATAACATTTACATTTACTCTGATGGACTACCCAGCAGTGGGGAATAAGTTTCATTACACTAGAAGTCTTCAGAAAGCGCTGTAACTAGCTTTAAGGATATGATTCCTTCTTATGTCTCTAATGCCATATACCAACACAGTGCAGAGTAGCTACCTAAACTCTGTAAGTGAGATAGAGTATCTCGTCAATAGTTTTACATCCTCATTGAAGACAACTTTGGATGCTGTAGCTCCTCTAAAAAGAGAGCTTTAATCAGAAGTGCCTGACTCCGTGGTATAACTCACAACTCGTAGCTTAAAGCAGATACCCGTAAGTTGGAGAGGAAATGGCGTCTCACTAATTTAGAAGATCTCACTTAGCCTGGAAAAAGAGTCTGTTGCTCTATAAAAAAGCCCTCCGTAAAGCTAGGACATCTTTCTACTCATCACTAATTGAAGAAAATAAGAACAACCCCAGGTTTCTTTCAGCACTGTAGCCAGGCTGACAAAGAGTCAGAGCTCTATTGAGCTGAGTATTCCATTAACTTTAACTAGTAATGACTTCATGACTTTCTTTGCTAACAAAATTTTAACTATTAGAGAAAAAATTACTCATAACCATCCCAAAGACGTATCGTCATCTTTGGCTGCTTTCAGTGATGCCGGTATTTGGTTTAGACTCTTTCTCTCCGATTGTTCTGTCTGAGTTATTTTCATTAGTTACTTCATCCCAAACCATCAACATGTTTATTAGACCCCATTCCTACCAGGCTGCTCAAGGAAGCCTACCATTATTTAATGCTTCGATCTTAAATATGATCAATCTATCTTTGTTAGTTGGCTATGTACCACAGGCTTTTAAGGTGGCAGTAATTAAACTACTTAAAAAGCCATCACTTGACCCAGCTATCTTAGCTAATTATAGGCCAATCTCCAACCTTCCTTTTCTCTCAAAAATTCTTGAAGGGTAGTTGTAAAACAGCTAAATGATCATCTGCAGAGGAATGGTCTATTTGAAGAGTTTCAGTCAGGTTTTAGAATTCATCATAGTACAGAAACAGCATTAGTGAAGGTTGCAAATGATCTTCTTATGGCTCGGATCAGTGTACTCATCTCTGTGCTTGTCTGTTAGACCTCAGTGCTGCTTTTGATACTGTGACCATAAAATTTTATTACAGAGATTAGAGCATGCCATAGGTATTAAAGGCACTGCGCTGCGGTGGTTTGAATCATATTTGTCTAATAGATTACAATTTGTTCATGTAAATGGGAATCTTCTTCACAGACTAAAGTTAATTATGGAGTTCCACAAGGTTCTGTGCTAGCACCAATTTTATTCACTTTATACATGCTTCCCTTAGGCAGTATTAATTAGACGGTATTGCTAAATTTTCATTGTTACGCAGATGAACCCAGCTTTATCTATCCATGAAGCCAGAGGACACACACCAATTAGCTAAACTGCAGGATTGTCTTACAGACATAAAGACATGGATGACCTCTAATTTCCTGCTTTTAAACTCAGATAAAACTGAAGTTATTGTACTTGGCCCCACAAATCTTAGAAACATGGTGTCTAACCAGATCCTTACTCTGGATGGCAATTACCCTGACCTCTAGTAATACTGTGAGAAATCTTGGAGTCATTTTTGATCAGGATATGTCATTCAAATCGATATTAAACAAATATGTAGGACTGCTTTTATGCATTTACGCAATATCTCTAAAATCAGAAAGGTCTTGTCTCAGAGTGATGCTGAAAAAACTAATTCATGCATTTATTTCTCTAGGCTGGACTATTGTAATTCATTATTATCAGGTTGTCCTAAAGTTCCCTGAAAAGCCTTCAGTTAATTCAAAATGCTTGCAGCTATATTACTGATGTGGGACTAGAAGGAGAGAGCATCTCTCACCCATAATTTGGCCTCTCTTCATTGGCTTCCTGTTATTCTAGAATAGAATTTAAAATTCTTCTTCTTACTTATAAGGTTTGAATAATCAGGTCCCATCTTATCTTAGGGACCTCATAGTACCATATCACCCCAATAGAGCGCTTCGCTCCTCAGACTGCAGGCTTACTTGTAGTTCCTAGGGTTTGTAAGAGTAGAATGGGAGGCAGAGCCTTCAGCTTTCAGGCTCCTCTCCTGTGGAACCAGCTCCCAATTCAGATCAGGGAGACAGACACCCTCTCTACTTTTAAGATTAGGCTTAAAACTTTCCTTTTTGCTAAAGCTTATAGTTAGGGCTGGATCAGGTGACCCTGAACCATCCCTTAGTTATGCTGCTATAGACGTAGATGCTGGGGGTTCCCATGATGCACTGTTTCTTTCTCTTTTTGCTCTGTATGCACCACTCTGCATTTAATCATTAGTGATCGATCTCTGCTCCCCTCCACAGCATGTCTTTTTCCTGGTTCTCTCCCTCAGCCCAACCAGTCCCAGCAGAAGACTGCCCCTCCCTGAGCCTGGTTCTGCTGGAGGTTTCTTCCTGTTAAGAGGGAGTTTTTCCTTCCCACTGTAGCCAAGTGCTTGCTCGCAGGGGTCGTTTTGACCCGTTGGGGTTTACATAATTATTGTATGGCCTTGCCTTGCAATATAAAGCGCCTTGGGGCAACTGTTTGTTGTGATTTGGCGCTATATAAAAAAAAATTGATTGATTGATTGATATATACAGTAGTGTTCAGAATAATAGTAGTGCTATGTGACTAAAAAGATTAATCCAGGTTTTGAGTATATTTCTTATTGTTACATGGGAAACAAGGTACCAGTAGATTCAGTAGATTCTCACAAATCCAACAAGACCAAGCATTCATGATATGCACACTCTTAAGGCTATGAAATTGGGCTATTAGTAAAAAACGTAGAAAAGGGGGTGTTCACAATAATAGTAGCATCTGCTGTTGATGCTACAAACTCAAAACTATTATGTTCAAACTGCTTTTTTAGCAATCCTGTGAATCACTAAACTAGTATTTAGTTGTATAACCACAGTTTTTCATGATTTCTTCACATCTGCAAGGCATTAATTTTGTTGTTTGGAACCAAGATTTTGCTGGTTTTACTAGTGTGCTTGGGGTCATTGTCTTGTTGAAACACCCATTTCAAGGGCATGTCCTCTTCAGCATAAGGCAACATGACCTCTTCAATTATTTTGACATATCCAAACTGA
This sequence comes from Thalassophryne amazonica, assembly GCF_902500255.1. Lineage (NCBI taxonomy): Eukaryota > Metazoa > Chordata > Actinopteri > Batrachoidiformes > Batrachoididae > Thalassophryne > Thalassophryne amazonica. The sequence goes on from NC_047105.1 coordinate 9,344,101, forward strand.
TCCATGATACCTGGTATGCGATATATAGGCCCAACACCATAGTAGGAGAAACATGCCCATATCATGATGCTTGCACCACCATGCTTCACTGTCTTCACTGTGAATTGTGGCTTGAATTCAGAGTTTGGGGGTCGTCTCACAAACTGTCTGCGGCCCTTGGACCCAAAAAGAACAATTTTACTCTCATCAGTCCACAAAATATTCCTCCATTTCTCGTTAGGCCAGTTGATGTGTTCTTTGGCAAATTGTAATCTCTTCTGCACATGTCTTTTATTTAACAGAGGGACTTTGCGGGGGATTCTTGCAAATAAATTTGCTTCACGCAGGCGTCTTCTAACTGTCACAGCACTTACAGGTAACTCCAGACTGTCTTTGATCATCCTGGAGCTGATCAGTGGGTGAGCCTTTGCCATTCTGGTTATTCTTCTATCCATTTTGATGGTTGTTTTCCATTTTCTTCCACGCGTCTCTAGTTTTTTTGTCCATTTTAAAGCATTGGAGATCATTGTAGATGAACAGCCTATAATTTCTTTGCACCTGCATATAGGTTTTCCCCTCTCCAATCAACTTTTTAATCAAACTACACTGTTCTTCTGAACAATGTCTTGAACATCCCATGTTCCTCAGGCTTTCAAAGAGAAAAGCATGTTCAACAGGTGCTGGCTTCATCCTTAAATAGGGGACACCTGATTCACACCTGTTTGTTCCACAAAACTGACGAACTCACTGACTGAATGCCACACTACTATTATTGTGAACACCCCCTTTCCTACTTTTTTTTTTTTACTAATAGCCCAATTTCATAGCCTTAAGAGTGTGCATATCATGAATGCTTGGTCTTGTTGGATTTGCGAGAATCTACTGAATCTACTGGTACCTTGTTTCCCATGTAAGAATAAGAAATATACTCAAAACCTGGATTAATCTTTTTAGTCACATAGCACTACTATTATTCTGAACACTACTGTATGGTGTCATGATATTACTAGATACAAGGCTTAAAGTATTTTGCATAATACAATATAAGTAGCTCCGGAGTATAAACTGCAACTGTAAAAAAAAAAAAAATCCATTGTGAAAAGGAAACAACATGTATACTGGTCAGTCCAGAATATGTCACATTTTTTTCTGTATGTGGAACTCACTTTGTAACACAGCCTTTTCTTGGGGACGAGTTTAACAACAAACTTAGTGTAGCACATGTGCACACCACAGCCTGTGCTGTTACATAACAAAAGAACTTTTAAATTTAAAAAATATCCAAGATGGAGAAATACATGTGCATTGAACAATTTGGATGTTATTTAACACACTTTGGACAAAATATATCATCACATGGACACGGCTTGCTGGCCCACAGTGTTGGAAAAACTACAACACAAACATTTTTTATCAGCACGTTAATTTGGGATGTTTGTGCATTGTTGTTAGAGTACTTTATTATTGGCATATTTTTTATTATTGGAGTTTATTTCGCTTCGTGCTTTGATTTCTGGAAAAGCCCTATATTATTACTATTATTAATAAAAGTGATTTTTAATATGTAAGTTACATATTGATTATAGCACAATACAAATTATGTTTAAAGTAAAAAAAAAAAAAAAATTACCACAGCATGTCCAGGACCTGTTCAAAATGAGGGATTTCAGCTATAATTTGCTAGGAGGAACATTATTATTTCAAAAATCAAATATTCATACCACTGCAAAAAGTCACTGTGTTTTTGTTAGAGGTGTTAATATTTGGAATTTGTGCCCAGATAACATAAAATCACTCTGTAACCTGGTTGGCTTTAAAAGGCTCTACAAAATCATTTAATACCTGTTATAGTGTGATGAATTAATTTTATCTTTTTTGTTTTGTTTTGGGTTTGTGGACGATGCACTGATTGTATTTTGGAATTTTAGTTCAGTGATTAATTTATATTTTCTATTTGTTACCATGGGTAGATGTATGTTTTTATTTATTTATTTATTTATTTATTGCTTAAAGGGGTGGACATTTATAACCTTTTGCTTCTGCCTACACCCTTTCGGGCACGTGGGTGTGTTGTTGGATTTGTACGTTTACTTTGTTATTTTTGTTCTGTATGTGCCAAATAAATTCATTCATTCAAATTCAGTCATTCATTCACTGTGCTCCTAACTCGATGTGGTTGCTAGTTGCTGTGAGTGCCATGTTTGTCGTTTGGGGTATTTTATGACAAACACCTGGAATAGTTGTTATATGTTAAAAAGTTCTGACAGATCATCTAAGATGTTCCTGCTGCAATATCTGCGCTGAGTGAAATTCTCGTATTTTTAAAATGTGTTAACAGCGTTAACACTTCCGTTAGGTCCCTTTAATGTACGATTACTGAGAAAATAAGCAGGTCATAACTTTTAATGCCCACACTAAAGCAAACTGTTATGAGAGCCGCAGCACAGCCCCCCAAAATATGATTTAATAAACAGCCAACCTTTGGTAGCCTGTTACCTTAGCTGGTTTGCACTTGAAGACTGAGGCATGTTCAAGCTTCTTTCACCACACTCAATCTCTTCATCCATTTATGGTTCATCGTGCATAGCCAGAATCAGCGCTGCCACCAAAGCCAACATGGCAAGTTCCAGATATGGGCTTCATATTGGCTGTTCTGGGTTTCAGATGCTGTGTATAAGAAAGGTCAGAGCCGACTGTACTCCCTCAGGAGGCTCAGATCTTTCAATGTCTGCAGAAATATGTTGCAGCGGTTTTATCACTCGGTGGTCTCCAGCATCATCTTGTACGCTGTAGTGTGCTGGCCCAGCAGGCTGAAGGCAGCTGACACAACAGACTCAATACTAGGGGAGCTACAACCACTAACTTTGCACCACCACCCCCCTTTATCTAAAAACATAACCCAATAATGAAAACATTATCTTCGATAATTATCTGTTATCGGATTATCGGAACTGTGCCCACCACTGGTTTTAGTGAAAGAAAACCCTATTTTGGTGGCCATCTTGGACAACTGGCTTGAGGCCAGTTTTTATTTTGGGCAACATCCTGATTGTGTTTTGGGGTCATCTAAGGAACCTAAAACAGTTGGTTTGGTTTAGTTCTGGGTGTGGGGGGGCAAAGGTAGTGGCCATAGCTCCCCTAGTACAACAAGCTCAGGGGAGACGGTTCTGTCCTGGGGGTTGAGCTGGAGTCTGCGGTGGAAGTGTCAGAGAGGATGTTGAGGAAACTGCACAGCATCCTGGACAACACTTCCCACCCCCTGCATGCCACACTGTCTTCCTGTCAGAGCACATTCAGTCATAGACTGAGACCACCGAAGTGCACCACAGCACGCCACAGGAGGTCTTTCCTACCTGTGGCAGACTGTATAATTCTTCCCCTTTCAGCAGGATGAATACATAATGAACAGAGTTAGTCAGTGTTATTCAGTGACTCACACTTATATATTGTTGAACATCTTGTGCAAATGCCTTCCAGTCATTTTGTATAAATTTGTTGTACTTATTGAAAAAAATAAAACATTGCTCACTGTTTACTGTTTCGGTACTCTGGCAAAATAATTTCCTTCAGAATAAGTAAAGCTGATCTTATCTATAGAAAATCTGTGGGTGATGTCATGCAGTCTTTGTCCAGTATATATGCAGTATATGGTTGTGTTCATCAAGGATAACACTGAAATAAATATTTGTTTAACACTGACGACATAATTTGCATGACTCTGTGTCAGACATTGAAGGTGATGGTCTTGCACATGTTGAGTGCTCAGTCTAGTTTTGTCATGTGATGTTTAACAATTACTCATGAGATCACACACACACTCGCCTTCAACCGCTTAGTCCAATTAAGGGTCACAGGGGGCTGGAGCCTAGACCAGCAGTCATAGAGCATGAGGCGGGGTTCACCCTGGAGAGGACACCAGTCTGTCACAAGGCCACTCATGAGATCAACATGTGAAAACAATCTTCCCGTGAGGGCTGGTGACAGGAAGAAATCAGAGATTAATCACTGACCCCTGCAGCTTGATTGGGGTTTTAAGCTTCTTTATGCTCACTGTCTTGGTTTTACACCCACACATTTAGTGTGTGATTGACTTGGAGCCTGTCCTCATCAAAGTCTCAATGCAGCCATTTCCAGAAGACAAAAACAATAACGAAAAAACAACAACCACGGCTGGTGAAAAAACTCTAACTAAAATAGAGCAAAAATCAGTGAAAGTGGAGCTCATGCTGATTTGTTGTTTTTTTTTTTTTTTTCCAATTTGTGAGTAAGCAGCTAACTGCTCACACATAACCCAAAATAACTTAATAACCTGGTGATGTTTCTGTATGAGAGTTTGTTGTTTTACTGCCCCCTAGTGGCCAAAAGACAATTCATGAAGCTTTTAATATTCATGGATTCAACTAAAAAAAATTAATTTCACACTTTTACCCCACTGGACATTCATGCTTGTCCATCTTGTCAGATTTATTTTTTTACTTTTTTATGTCATTAAAACATTTAAATGTGTTTCCAAACTTTTCAACACTTCTTCTTTCAGCTGCTCCCATTAGGGGTCGCCACAGCAGATCAATCATTTCCATCTCACCCTGTCTCCTCTGTATCTTCCTCTGTCACGTCACACCAACCACCCGCATGTCCTCCCTCACCACATCCATAAACCTTCTCTTAGCACCCTATCATAAGCTTTCTCTAAATCCACAAACACATATGTAACTCCTTCTGACCTTCTCTATACTTCTCCATCAGTATTCTCAGAGCAAACATTGCATCTGTAGTGCTCTTTCTCGACATGAAACCATATTGCTGCTCACAGATATTCACCTGATTTTTAGCCTAGCTTCTGCTACTCTTTCCCATAACTTCATGCTGTGGCTGATCATCTTAATGCCTCTGTAGTTACTGCAGCTCTGCACATCACGTTTGTTCTTAAAAATAGGAACCAGCACATGTTGTCTCCACTCCTCAGGCATCCCTCACTTTCCAAGATTTTATTAAATAATGTGGATAGACACTCTACTGCCATCTTGCCTAGACATTTCAATGCGTCCACTGGAATGTGATCTGGACCAACTGCCTTTCCACTCTTCATCTTCTTCATCTGGGAACTGTTAATTATGTGAAAACATGAAGTCATCAGAGTGATGATGTGTTTGCTGTTATATGGGTGGATATAAAAGCATGCACAATGTGATGAAGAAAATGGCATCAACAATGGCTATGTTAGCACTGTTAGAAGACCTTGCAAATGGTGCAATCCAAGGTGAGCATGTATTCAGGGAGTGAGAGGATTTACTTGCAAATGATGATAAATGGCTCATAAGCTGATTTTATTTGCCAAGGCCACTGTTACTGGAATTGCACGCAGAACTGCAGCCAGCTCAGAGCGCAATACAGCGAGGAGCCAGGGGCTGTCTGTCACTATACAGGTGCTGACCACGCTGGGCTTCCTGACAACAGGGGCATTCCAGCAGGAGCTAACTGATCAGTCAGGAATGTGCCAGTCAACCTTGAGCTGAGCCATGTCAGCTGTGTGGGACCGAATCATCCAAATGTTATCCAAGTAATCGCATTACAACATTTAAGGGCAATTTGCAGCAAGAGCCAGTTTCCTTAATGTAATCGGAGCTATTGACTGCCCACATATTGCTATAAAGGTGCCATAACATGATGTATTTGTTTTTGTTATTAGGACACAATTTCATTCCATCAATGTTCAAATCATATGTGATGCGCAAATACATTGGGTTGGGTTGGGAACAGGCTAGAGGCTGGTACAGTGCACGATAGGTGGCCGCTTAGTGAGGAAATAGTTTATTCGTGTAATTGTTCCGAATGAAAACCAGCGTGGGCACATTTGGGCATGTGCACATTCAAATATGTTATTTATTTATTATTTACTTTTGTGTTTTGCTGGTGAAACTAGAGCTACAGAACAAATGCCAACTCTGACCAAGACAGGTGGTACAATGAATTCCATTCCCACACTCGGACAGTAGTGGAGGGTCAATGGGGACATGACCAGTGGGGCGGACGTCGGCAGCTGGCGTGGAGATGCCAGGGCCAGTGGGGCCAGTGAAACATCACCGCGGGTGAAACTTTGCCGATGAAACTTCACAACTATGTGTATTGTGAGCAGCCTATTGTATGACCACTATAATGACAATGTTTATGATTGCAGCATGGGATGATCTGTGTCACCTTCGTGGAGTTTCCACCACTCTGGTGAGAGCTGTTGTCACCAACTATCGCAGCCACTTTTTGGTCGAAGGGGGTGAATTCATCCACTCTGTCCCCTCCTTAGAAATTGTCCATCTGACCATTTTTTTATTATTATTATTTCAGTGTGTGTGTGTGCTGCTCTGAGCCTCAGCATTATATAGCCTCACACACACACATGCAATCTTTATTTTTTGTTTCACATTGTGGTGAGCTGCGTGGGAGAACGAAGACCGAGTCACAGCTTTTGTCTTTTCTGCACTCTGTCTCTATAAAGTGCTTTAATTTGAACACAGAGACAATGGTGAATGTCATCAAACACACTAGTATTCACACTTATGGTACCGTCAACATGACACAACCAAACTATTTAAATAAATTTGCATATTCAGATGGTGGCGTGGACAGGGAGGAGTTTGGTACTTCTGCATATGCGGTCAATTCGACGTTGATTGGGATGTACAAAAAGGAACATGCTTGGATCCATGTGTACGCACACTTTGATACATCTGAATTTTTCTGTACAGGTTCTGGGTTTTGGCGTATGCCATGTTTCAGTAGGAAATCCACGCACGTCTTTGTACATGAGGCTCCAGGTCCTCAAAATATTCCCTCCACCTTCTCAGCACACTCTCCTTGCTTGTCAGCACATTACCAAGTGCATCTTTTACCACCCTAACCTGCTACACATTCTTTCCAGCTCTGTCCCTTTGTCTGGCAAATTGGTACAAGTATTTATTGTCCTTCCTTACTATTCAACTTCTGTACAGCTCGCTATATGTCTTTTCCTTCGCTTTTGCCACTTCTCTTTTCACCTTACACCCCTTCTCCTTATATTCCTGTCTACTTTGTTATCTCTCAGACTATCCCAGTTCTTTTTTGCCAACTTCTTTCTCCTTATGCTTTCCTGGGTATCTTCATTCCACCAAATCTCCTTGTCTTCCTTCTGCTGTCCAGATGTCACCACTTGCCTCTACTGGTGGTTGGCTCTCACTGCGGTATTGTATCACTTCCTGTTCCGGAGCACAGCGGTGTTTTGCTGTATCTGTTAGCTGTTTAATCTGTGCAGTTAGATTGATCTAGTTATCTAGATTACGATTTGTTTCACAGTGTAATCTTCACGTGCCTTAACTAAAGCACTCCTTCTGCTGAATCACCTCTAAATTATTTACACATTATTCACTTTGCGTGTTTTTAGGAATCCGCTAGCTTAGCGTAGCTACTAGCTCTTAGCCGATTTAGCATGGCGGCTTCTCCTGTCTCTCCCGCACTTTTCTGCTCTGGGTTTGAAATGTTTAGTTATTCCTCAGCCTCCTTTAGCAGTAATGGTACTTGTAATAAGTGTAGCTTATTCGTAGCTTTGGAGGCCAGGCTGGGCGAATTGGAGACTCAGCTCCGCACCGTGGAAAATTCTACAGCTAGCCAGGCCCCTGTAGTCGGTGCGGACCAAGGTACCTTAGCCGCCGTTAGTTCCCCCCTGGCAGATCCCGAGCATCCGGGAAAGCAAGCCGACTGGGTGACTGTGAGGAAGAAGCGTAGTTCTAAACAGAAGCCCCGTGTACACCGCCAACCCGTTCACATTTCTAACCATTTTTCCCCACTCGGCGACACACCCGCCGAGCATCAAACTCTGGTTATTGGCGACTCTGTTTTGAGAAATGTGAAGTTAGCGACACCAGCAACCATAGTCAATTGTCTTCCGGGGGCCAGAGCAGGCGACATTGAAGGAAATTTGAAACTGCTGGCTAAGGCTAAGCGTAAATTTGGTAAGATTGTAATTCACGTAGGCAGTAATGACACCCGGTTACGCCAATCGGAGGTCACTAAAATTAACATTGAATCGGTGTGTAACTTTGCAAAAACAATGTCGGACTCTGTAGTTTTCTCTGGGCCCCTCCCCAATCGGAACGGGAGTGACATGTTTAGCCGCATGTTCTCCTGTGAATTGCTGGCTGTCTGAGTGGTGTCCAAAAAATGAGGTGGGCTTCATAGATAATTGGCCAAGCTTCTGGGGAAAACCTGTCTTGTTAGGAGAGACGGCATCCATCCCACTTTGGATGGAGCAGCTCTCATTTCTAGAAATCTGGCCAATTTTCTTAAATCCTCCAAACCGTGACTATCCAGGGTTGGGACCAGGAAGCAGAGTTGTAGTCTTACACCACCTCTCTGCAGCTTCTCTCCCCCTGCCATCCCTCATTACCCCCATCCCCGTAGAGACGGTGCCTGCTCCCAGACCACCAACAACCAGCAAAAATCTATTTAAGCATAAAAATTCAAAAAGAAAAATAATATAGCACCTTCAACTGCACCACAGACTATAAAACAGTTAAATGTGGTCTATTAAACATTAGGTCCTCTCTCTTCTAAGTCCTGTTGGTAAATGATATAATAATTGATCAACATATTGATTTATTCTTGCCTTACAGAAAACCTGTTACAGCAGGATGAATATGTTAGTTTAAATGAGTCAACACCCCCGAGTCACACTAACTGTCAGAATGCTCGTAGCACGGGCCGGGGCGGAGGATAGCAGCAATTTTCCATTCCAGCTTATTAATTAATCAAAACCCAGACAGAGCTTAATTCATTTGAAAGCTTGACTCTTAGTCTTGTCCATCCAAATTGGAAGTCCCAAAAACCAGTTTTATTTGTATTATCTATCGTCCACCTGGTCGTTACTGTGAGTTTCTCTGTGAATTTTCAGACCTTTTGTCTGACTTAGTGCTTAGCTCAGATAAGATAATTATAGTGGGCGATTTTAACATCCACAGATGCTGAGAATGACAGCCTCAACACTGCATTTAATCTATTATTAGACTCTATTGGCTTTGCTCAAAATGTAAATGAGTCCACCCACCACTTTAATCATATCTTAGATCTTGTTCTGACTTATGGTATGGAAATAGAAGACTTAACAGTATTCCCTGAAAACTCCCTTCTGTCTGATCATTTCTTAATAACATTTACATTTACTCTGATGGACTACCCAGCAGTGGGGAATAAGTTTCATTACACTAGAAGTCTTTCAGAAAGCGCTGTAACTAGGTTTTAAGGATATGATTCCTTCTTTATGTTCTCTAATGCCATATACCAACACAGTGCAGAGTAGCTACCTAAACTCTGTAAGTGAGATAGAGTATCTCGTCAATAGTTTTACATCCTCATTGAAGACAACTTTGGATGCTGTAGCTCCTCTGAAAAAGAGAGCCTTAAATCAGAAGTGCCTGACTCCGTGGTATACCTCACAAACTCGTAGCTTAAAGCAGATAACCCGTAAGTTGGAGAGGAAATGGCGTCTCACTAATTTAGAAGATCTTCACTTAGCCTGGAAAAAGAGTCTGTTTGCTCTATAAAAAAGCCCTCCGTAAAGCTAGGACATCTTTCTACTCATCACTAATTGAAGAAAATAAGAACAACCCCAGGTTTCTTTTCAGCACTGTAGCCAGGCTGACAAAGAGTCAGAGCTCTATTGAGCTGAGTATTCCATTAACTTTAACTAGTAATGACTTCATGACTTTCTTTGCTAACAAAATTGTAACTATTAGAGAAAAAATTACTCATAACCATCCCAAAGATGTATCGTTATCTTTGGCTGCTTCAGTGATGCCGGTATTGGTTAGACTCTTTCTCCTCCGATTGTTCTGTCTGAGTTATTTTCATTAGTTACTTCATCCAAACCATCAACATGTTTATTAGACCCATTCCTACCAGGCTGCTCAAGGAAGCCCTACCATTATTTAATGCTTCGATCTTAAATATGATCAATCTATCTTTGTTAGTTGGCTATGTACCACAGGCTTTTAAGGCGGCAGTAATTAAACCATTACTTAAAAGCCATCACTTGACCCAGCTATCTTAGCTAATTATAGTCCCAATCTCCAACCTTCCTTTTCTCTCAAAAATTCTTGAAAGGGTAGTTGTAAAACAGCTAACTGATCATCTGCAGAGGAATGGTCTATTTGAAGAGTTTCAGTCAGGTTTTAGAATTCATCATAGTACAGAAACAGCATTAGTGAAGGTTACAAATGATCTTCTTATGGCCTCGGACAGTGGACTCATCTCTGTGCTTGTTCTGTTAGACCTCAGTGCTGCTTTTGATACTGTTGACCATAAAATTTATTACAGAGATTAGAGCATGCCATAGGTGTTAAAGGCACTGCGCTGCGGTGGTTTGAATCATATTTGTCTAATAGATTACAATTTGTTCATGTAAATGGGGAATCTTCTTCACAGACTAAAGTTAATTATGGAGTTCCACAAGGTTCTGTGCTAGGACCAATTTTATTCACTTTATACATGCTTCCCTTAGGCAGTATTATTAGACGGTATTGTTTAAATTTTCATTGTTACGCAGATGATACCCAGCTTTATCTATCCATGAAGCCAGAGGACACACACCAATTAGCTAAACTGCAGGATTGTCTTACAGACATAAAGACATGGATGACCTCTAATTTCCTGCTTTTTTTGGTTTTGAATAATCAGGTCCCATCTTATCTTAGGGACCTCATAGTACCATAGTCACCCCAAATAGAGCTCTTTGCTCTCAGACCTGCAGGCTTACTTGTAGTTCCTAGGTGTTTGTAAGGAGTAGAATGGGAGGCAGAGCCTTCAGCTTTCAGGCTCCTCTCCCGTGGAACCAGCTCCCAATTCAGATCAGGGGACGACAGACACCCTCTCTACTTTTAAGATTAGGCTTAAAACCTTTCCTTTTTGCTAAAGCTTATAGTTAGGGCTGGATCAGGTGACCCTGAACCATCCCTTAGTTATGCTGCTATAGACGTAGAGACTGCTGGGGGGTTCCCACGATGCACTGTTTCTTTCTCTTTTGCTCTGTAGGCACCACTCTGCATTTAATCATTACTGATCGATCTCTGCTCCCCTCCACAGCATGCCTTTTTCCTGGTTCTCTCCCTCAGCCCCAACCAGTCTCAGCAGAAGACTGCCCCTCCCTGAGCCTGGTTCTGCTGGAGGGTTTCTTCCTGTTAAAGGGAGTTTTTCCTTCCCACTGTAGCCAAGTGCTTGCTCACAGGGGGTCGTTTTGACTGTTGGGGTTTTACATAATTATTGTATGGCCTTGCCTTGCAGTATAAGGCGCCTTGGGGCAACTGTTTGTTGTGATTTGGCGCTATATAAAAAAAAAATTGATTGATTGATTGATTGATTGACTTCACTACATCTGCAGTACTTTTCCAGTTATCCAAAATTTCCTCCACTCCAACCAGTGCTTCTCTCACCTGCTCACTGAACTGCACACAACAATCTTCCTCCTTCAGCTTCCACCATCTGATCATTTTTTGAGCTCTGACTCTCTTCCCCTTCTTCATCCCAAGTCATCCTACAAACCACCATCCTATGCTGTCTAGCTACACTCTGTCCTGCCACCACCTTACTGTCTCCAATTTCTTTGAGCTTGCATCTCCTACAAAGAATGTAGTCCACCTGTGTGCACTGTCCTCCACTCTTATAAGTCATCCTGTGCTCCTGCCTTTTCCTAAGATAGATCGATAGAGTAGATAGATAGATAGATAGATAGATAGATAGATAGATGATAGATAGATAGATAGATAGATCGATAGATAGATAGATAGATAGATAGATAGATAGATTAGATAGATAGATAGATAGATAGATAGATAGATAGATAGATGATAGAAGATAGATAGATAGATAGATAGATAGATAGATAGATGATAAGATAGATAGATAGATAGATAGATAGATAGATAGATACATACATACATATATACATACATACATACATACATACGTTAATGATCCAAAAGGAAATTTCCAGTCCAGTTTATTGTCCAAGTGCAGCCCCAGGTACCTGTAGGTCTGAACAACTTGCACATTGACCCCCTCACTGGAGACTGGGAGTGAAGGGGATCTAGACCTCCTATAATTGACCACCATCTCCTTGGTCTTAGAAGTGTTCAATTGCAGGTGGTTTGCCCTGCACCACTCAGCAAAGTCCTTCATCAGATTCCTATACTCCCCTTCTTGTCCATCCGTAACACATGCCACAATAGCTGTATCATCAGAAAACGTCTGCATGTGGCATAGCTGTGTTGTAGCTGAAATCTGATGTATAAAGGGTGAACAGAACAGGAGAGAGGACAGTTCCATACTACTGATCACAGTCCCAGAAACACAGTCCTTCAGCCTTACAAACTGTGGTCTCATGGTGAGGTAGTCTGTTATTCTGGAGACTAGGTGTGGGTCTACCCTCATCCGCAGTAGCTTATCTCTCAACGGGGGGAGCTGAATGGTGTTAAAGGCACTGGAGAAATCAAAAAACATGATTCTCACAGCACCATTTCCTCTGTCTAGATATGAATGAGCTCTGTGCAGTAGGTAGATGATAATGTCTTCCACTCCTACTTTTTCCCGGTATGCATGGCTGACTCAGGGTCTGAGGAGGTGCAGTAGTAGCCGCCCCATTGTCTTCATGATGTGAGAAGTTAGAGCAAGAGGCCTGAAGTAATTCAGTTCACTGGGATGTAACTTCTTTAGAACTGGGATGAGGCATGATGTCTTCCACAATGTTGGTACTCTCTCAAGATGTAAACTGAGGTTGAAGACATGCTGTTGAGGCTCACCTAGTTCAGCCGCACAGAGTTTCAGGAGTGTAGGACACACTCTGCCCGGTCCAGCAGCCTTGAGTCTCCTGAGCTCACGCGTCACCATCTCTGATGTAATGGAGACAGGTGGAGGAGGCTCACAGTGACCAGAATGGAGGTTATTGGCTGGTTTGAGTGGCACACTGATTGAGGGAGCTGCCAGAGAGGGGGAAGCATTGATAGTGGAGGTAGGAATGAGGGTTGTGCATGGGGTGGTGTATGAGTAACCCCAGCTGGCAGAGGGGATTGTAGGTAAGTAGGTATTTGCCACAGCCATTTCCATCCTTTTTGCAAATCAACAACTATCTGCCCTTCCACATTCCTGTCCTTGATACCATATCTACCCATTACTTCCGAATCACCTCTGTTCCTTTCACCAACATGCCCACTGAAGTGTCCTCTTATCACCATTCTTTGATGTTTGGACACACTTGCCACAACCTCATCTAACTCACTCCAGAAATCTTCTTTCTCCTTCAGCTTGCAACCTACCTGTGGGGCATATGCACTGATGATATTCATCAAACTTCACATCCAACTTCACACTCACCCTGTGAGACAATTGCTTAACCTCCAATACACTCAACATACTCTTCCTTTAACATGACCCCAACACCATTTCTCTTCCTTGCCTCGCCATGATACCACACCTTGAAACCACCTCAGATGCTCCTGGCCTTACATCCCTTCCACTTGGTCTCTTGCTCACACAATATGTCTACCTTTCTCCTCTCCATCATATCATCCAGCTCTCTCCCTTTACCAGTCATACTGCCAACATTCAAAGTCCCGACTATCACTTCCACCCTTCTAGTTTTCCTCTTCTTCTTCATTGCCCAGCAGTAGCCCAATTTCTACTGGCACCTTGTTGGGCAATGGCACCGGTGGCAGTCATTGTTCACCCAGATCTCGACCAATCCTTTCTGGAAATTCGAGTTGTACGCTGCATCTTTATTTTGGCTTGTTTTACACTGGATGCCCTTCCTGACACAACCCTCCTCATTTATACAGGCTTGGGTCCGGCAATCAGAGTGTACTGGCTGCACACCCCATGTGGCTGAATTGAACTTTTCCACGCTACTATACATTATTAATTATCAAAAACAATATGCAACAGGCCAACAGTAGTTTCTGTTTAAGAATTATAACAATTAAACCTTCTGACAAATGTAACTTTTGAATATTGGGAGAAATTCACTGGCAGGACAAAACTACACACTTTATAACAAATATATAGTCAAGAGAGAAGCTGCTCTACTGTCCTTTTGGTGGTGCTATACTCCTTCATTCTTTCTGGATGCTGGGCTGTTCCTGTTGTCATTTTCATGACGTTCTGCTTCCCGGGTGATATTGGTTGACAAGTAATTGATTTATTTTTCATCTTTTTTTTTTAATAAAATTCATCTTGGGTTCTTGTCTTCCCAACAGCCAATTACAAAAAAAAATAATAAATAGTTTATTTCCATTACAATGAGAAACAATTCAAAGTCTGGAAACCACTAAGGCTTAATCATGATATCTTTAGGGATACAATATGCAATTAGACCTAAAGAATTCAAATTATAAAGCAGCCTTTAGGCCAACGTGTTCAACAAATCAGCCGCTGCTAATCTGTTATTTAAAATGAATGCTCTGTGGATCTAATGAAGTCATACAAGTTAATTATACCCATTAAAACAGTGTTAAGCATTAAATGAAAAACTACAGTAACCAAGTGTGCATTCATCTTCAGAAAAAGAATATACAAACACATTACAAAGAAATGCACAGAACAAAAGCCAGATAACAGAGCAGTAAAATTTTAGACACGATCACTCCACATCTCATCACTCTGTGTGTTGAAGGAGTAGGGCCTTGGGAAATTTTGGTGGTGTGGGGGCGTGTGTGAAGAAGTCTATAGTGTACCTACAAGTAAGTACTACAGTTAATAAGTGAGCTCTTGTGTGACGGACCTCAAATGGAAAACCAACATACATCCAGCATATGAAGCGTGGCATCTATGGGCAATCCGATCGTAAACTAAGCTAAAGTTCTTTCACCAGGATGACGAAGGAAACATTAAAAATATTGTGACTGCTCACCTTATTTGTTTAATCCACAACCGCTGCACACTGTGATGAGGACGTCCACACAAAGTCGGCTCCAGTGCAACGCCCTAAACACAGTGTAAATCTGCCATGAAACCAGTACAAACCTGGCACGGAGAAGTCTCTTCCTAGCACAGACTCAACGAGCACGCCATCAGAACTCTGTCAGCAAACCAGCCAAAAACGAACACACAACCTGCATAACTGCAGTGAAAACCTGGTATAGGAACGTTTTCAAACTACACTGGAAAAAAAAAGTTTGCTTGTTTTTATGGAAAAATTCCGGCAGCTGTGGTTACCAAGAGAATTCTGTAAAAATTACGGTGAAAATGTAAATGGTTTTACATAAAATATGTACAGTAAAGTTTACTGTGTAAACTGTTGTAATTTTGTTGTCTATTTAGAAGATAAAATCTCTACAAAATGGTCACCTTATCTTTAATTACCTTTAAAAATTTAGCTTAAACAGACACATTGCCTCTTTTTTTCCAAATGCTTATCAGTATTTTACAATATTTGTGAAAATTCTCATCTGTAAAATCGAACTTTATTGTGCAATTTTTTGGTATTATGGTTTTTTGTGTTTAAACTACAGTCATTTTTGTATATGATTATTTTAACATATTTGTACTGTTAAATTCACAGTTCAGTTTTGTTCCACATTTGACACATTATTGCTGTAAATGAAATTACTAAATTTACTAAATTTTACTAATTACTAAATTTACTAATTACTAAATTAAATTACTGCCAGTTTCTTTTACCACTG
This sequence comes from Thalassophryne amazonica, assembly GCF_902500255.1. NCBI lineage: Eukaryota > Metazoa > Chordata > Actinopteri > Batrachoidiformes > Batrachoididae > Thalassophryne > Thalassophryne amazonica. The sequence continues at coordinate 9,359,775 of NC_047105.1, forward strand.
TTTGTATATAACTGTTAAAGTACAACCCCAAATCAGAAAAAGTTGGGACAGTGTGTAAAATCCAAATTAAAATGAATGCAGTGATTCTTATATTTGCTTGGACTTCTGTTTCATTGTAGGCAGTACAAATCCAAGATATTTCATGTTTTGCAACAGAAGTCAAAGTAAATTACTCCATTGTTTTTCTTTTTACAGTTTTTTTATGTCGTGATTTTACAGGACTTCACAGTTAATTTCATAGACTTTTTTTTACAGTGTACCAGTGCGCTGGACACAAACTAATCTGAAATTACTGAGGATTGATACGTTAAATATGGTAATGTTTAAGACATAGCGACTGGAGCACTCGGATGTGAGATGTAATCAATAAACCATTCCAGCAATCCTGTGATCTGGACGAACCCATCCAGTCAACGGTTGTGTGTAGCACAACGGGCCATCGAGCTTTCCATGTGAACTCCTCAGGAGCAGACACTCTTATTATCCCTCAGACCATGGCAAACTCACTCCAGAGTGCTGCTTCATGGTTGTACGCTGAGCTGGGCCTCCTGTAGGTCCCCACGAGACCCGTACCAGATGTTGTCAGCGCGG